>NW_017306331.1:734332-740147 GCF_000935625.1 Nanorana parkeri | reverse complement strand
ATATATATATAATTTTTATTTTCCTAATTTGTTTTACACTTTAAAAAAAAAAAGTGTAAAAAAACTCCTTTTTTTGTCAGTTTATATCAAGCAGTCATTATGACTGCTTGATAAATTAACTTTTTTAATTTTTGGTTATTGGGTTGCTGGTGAGGGCTACAATACACTTTGCTGTAATAAATAAGACAATTACAGTGTTATAACATAGATGAAATATGTAATTCACAGCTCTCCTGTATGACATATTACTATCTAATATAATAATATCTTGAATATATTTTATTTTTTGCACCATTAAACATTAGATTGTAAAATCACACTGTAATGTGTGTGGCTAGCCTAACAGCGGGACTATGTATTTACTAAGATTATTACATTTCTGACCAGCTGTGCAATCTGCTCACAGCTCATTAAAACCTTCCAATTAGCGTTTCATCCAATTTAATTAATACATTTTATGCTATGTGAACCTGCTGACATTTAAGGGCTCTATACAGTTGGATGTAAGTTTAGTACATTGCACATCTGCATGCATCTGATTTTTTTCTTTTTTGTGAGTTACACGCGCACTCTGGATTTGGTACCGTCCTGCAGACTCCTCTTTGCTAGGACAAACCGATTAGATGGAGAATGTTTTAACACAGGGGTATGCAACCTTGGCACTCCAGTTGTTGTGGAACCACAAGTCCCATTACACATTTCAAGATTCTGACAGCCACAGGCATGACTTCCAGAGGCAGAGGCAGGATGGGATTCTGTAGTTTCACTATAGCTGGAGTGCTAACGTTGTCTACCCCTGTTCAAGTGTATCCTATGGGATGTTTAGTTTTTTTGCTCTTTAAAAAAAGAACTCCAGGCGTTTAAAAAAACTTTCTCTTGCAGTCAGGCTACAAGGGTTAAGGGCTCGTTTTTCTCTAGGGCAGGGGTGGGCAACTCTGGCCCTCCAGCTGTTGTGTAACTACAAATCCCATGAGGCATTGTAAGAGTGACAGTTACAGGTATGACTGCCAGAGGCATGTTTGGGATTTGTAGTTAAATCACTGCTGGAGGACCGGAGTTCCCCACCCTTGCTCTAGTGGATGGAATAAAGCAGATGTACTCACCCAATCCTTGGTCGCGCAGTGGTCCCCGAACACCCCCCCTCAAGCGGCGGCTGTGGAATGTCTCTTGGCATCCTCACATCTAATACAAGACGATGGACTTGCATTAGATGTGATGACGTCAGCGGCCCAGGGGAGAAGAGGCTGCGGGGACTGGTCTAAGAGCACAGTGGGATCAAGGAACTGGTGAGTATAGCTGCTTTATTAACTTATACTTTTGCTGGGGTGACTGATCTAGTCAATGCCCCTTAAGTCAACGCTTCGTACAATAAGTAGATGTGGTCTGGGATAATTCCAACCCCCTCTGGTCTTTTCCCCCCTCACTCATGCAAATCGTATAGTGGGCCTGTATGCACAAAATAGCCCACATCTCTAAATACATTCAATAAGAATCTTGGGATATGTAGTTCTGTGAAGTGTATCTACATCCGCTGGATATGAGGTAGGACGCCTCACAGACTCCACCTCTCAATGGCCGAACGTAGATGCATTGCTTGCATATAGGTGGTGACCACGCGCTGCCATGTTTTTCCTGGCGATTAAGGTATTTATTAAAACACTGTAAGAGTCCAGTGCCATCTGCACATGCGCCAACGGCGCGTCGCCTCACGAACCAGAACAAATCCGCGCATGCGCCAAGGGCACGTCTTTGCGCCAACCCGCGCATGTGCAGACGGCACAATTCAGCAAGGTGGGAAGGCGCCAAGGAGATGCACAGGAAGTGACCTAAACCTCAATCATCACTTCCCCTATATAAGCCCAGCCTGGACACTGCCAAATTGCTGGATTATCTTCAGTCTCTCCTTGTTCCTGTGCTGTTGTGTTATCTGTTTGGACTTGTTGTGACTACTCTTGCCTGCTTCCTGCCCTTGACCTCTGATTCGTATACTGACCATTCTTCTGCCTTGCCCTATTGTACTTTGCTGCCTGATTGGAACCGACCCCGGCTTGGAATTTGACCATTCTTCTGCTTTGCCCTTTTGTACTTAATTGCCTGATTGGACTTTGCCCCTGGCTCGGATCTTGGATTTAGGCTTGCACGGTGCTCCACACCACTGGCACTCGTGCCACTCGGTGTCCGCCAGGTCTCTGTATCCATCTCCAGAGGCCTCAAGACCCGAGGTGCAACGGAGGCCTCCTCACTACTACAGTCTCACCTCAGGTACGTGACAAACACACTGCCGGGCCAAAAAAAGTCACCACCTGCTAAAGGTGGTCCAATGAAATATCAGAGTGTGTGATTTTTTTTTTGGGCCAGACAGTGTATTTTTGGGTGATTTGATTGTACATGGGGAGGAGAAGTTTATGGCCAAAAAAACCAAGGTTATCCTGGACTTCAACTTTATTGCGAAACATTCAAAATGACCCACTCCGGGAACGGGACACTTCTGCTAGCCCTCCTTTAATCACCCTTCTATCTTTCAGCTTAAAACTAGATCACTCTTTCTTTCTCAGCACAAAACAGGTTTCTCACTTGTGCTGACATGTTCTGAAATATCAGGCAGAGAACATTAAGAAAGTTTTGAAATTGTGGTTTGTCAGATTTATTTCAACATACATAACAAAGCAGTGAGCGTGTTCCAGACCACACCTTGAAATGGTCCTGCAGAAGCTTACTGTTTAACTACTTTATTACCAGGGGTAATTTACCCCAGTGCCCCTAGGATACTCCTGACAGTTCTCATTTGGGCTCTTCCATTCATCTCTGTGGAGCTGGCAGGCACCCCTGCAACCAAGAGGCAAGATGGGCAGGGTACATCGGGATCGATATGCATCTGATATCTGATTTATTGCTATACTGGTTAAGAGGTGGTGGGAGAACCCATACTGTTTTTAAATGTACACCATTCCTTTAGGACTTTAGTTCACACCATCTCCAGACCCCATACAGACCAAATATTTTTTTGTCTGTGGCCGTAAGATCACGGCTGGCTCCGCCCAGCTGTCAGAAGCAGGCCGGCTTCGGCTTTCAGCACAGCTCAGCCGAGCCGATGCATATGCGCTCGGCTCGGTCGAGCCGCTCGGCCATGATCGGGAGCTGTAGGGGCTATTGTGAATAGCCCGTACAGCAGGCTCTCGGTTCGAATTAACCGATGGACTCCCGTAACGGAAGCTAGCCGAAGGATCGGCCGAAGCTTCGGCTATATCCTTCGGCAGCTTCGTGAATAGAACCCATAGTAATCTGTATATAGTAAAATGGCCACTGTGAGAAGAATGGGGAGGAAAAGAAAAACAAGGCATGCAAAGAATAAACCCTGCGATTATCTATACGTATCTGTTTGTAGATTGTCATTACCAAACATTTCTAAAGGTGCCTTTGTTGTCATTTTAAAGATGAGGGTAAAGCTCCTTTTTAAGGTGTAGGGCCATCTATAGTTGTCACACAGGGTGGACTTCAAACATGCCTGCCTTTGTTCTTCTCCATTACACAGTGGATTGATGGGACTAACCATGAAACCATTGTTTACGCTGTCTTTTCAACTTGCAGGAAGTGCCAAGGACTCTGCATCTCTGGCAAGAGTAACAAGTATTTTCTGTACTTGCTAAAAATGTTCTTAACCTGAAAAATGAAAACGAACGCAGCCACCACATCTAAGAACTGCAAAGTTGCAATATATCACATTTTTGTTTGTGGGCTTAGATACACTTTAAGGAGGACCTGTTGCCTACACACAACACCCTGACTAAGCTGACAGTTCTTGCTTCCTATTTATTGAAAGATAAAAAGCTGTCCTTTCAGCTGGACTAGAGAAACCAATCCCCGAATGGAAGTTGAGTCTTATTAGCTACAACGGAACATTCTAGAGCGTGTGGTAATTGCAGCAAACTTCAGAATTAACTTATCTAGTTACACCAGCTTACAGTTATGCATTAGCTGTACCAAATCAAGTTAAAACACTTGTAGTCAGCTAAAAGATGAGTGAAAAGGGGATGAAGTTGGTGGAAAAACAATTACCTTCCATGTTACATCGTGCAGTGATAAATGGTCATCTAGTTACTCTATGACAAGAGAGATTGATACAAGGAGACTATAGAGGTCAATGGAGCTTGGTTCTGCTGACATAAATTTATAAACTCTACAGTTCTCAGAGGAGGTGCAGCATGTGCAACATTCAGGTAAAGGTGACCTGTCTTGTTTTCAAAATTGGGCTGTAATAATAATTGTACTTTAAACGCTCTTTAATTCATTTAACATAACCAAGCAAATCAATCAGATTTGAAATTATGGCCTTTCTATTGCTGTACTATGAGAACTGTATTGGGATCAGAAAGGGTTCTACCAGAGCTCCCTGCTGTGAACTTTGAGGATTAATTACTTCACAGTGCCTGCAGCTACAGAGGTCAGCGAGGACTGGTTTTAAAGCTCATTTACTGATTGGTAAAGTAGATTCCTTACTGGATAACATTTAGGGGGTTAGTCACAAAAGGGTGAAGAGTTTGGGGAAGGTAGGAGAAGTGAACAATCTAGGACAGCATAGTTGAACTGGAAAGTGGGCTGAATTGGAGAAATTTTCCAAATCAGCTATTCTGGCCTAGATGTTTCACTTCTCCTGCCTTCTCCAAACTCTTCACCCTTTTGTGAATAACCCTGTTAGTTTGCTGTAGCACTGTGTTTGCTAAACAGTTGCCAATTCATCTCTATAAATATTGTTTTTTAACCTTATTTCAGCCTATTTTGCATCTCATTGCTGCTGATCTCCACCAGTCCCATTCAGCTGCTTCCTGCGTACATACTTCAGCGGTGGCTGCACGTCATTGCTTCAGAACAGCTTCCTGACAGTGATAATGGTGGGCCATATCTGTGCAGTGTGTAATCTCTTGTAGTCTCCACTAGGGGCACATGTGACAGTGTGACAACTCAGGAGCACAACTGACTGGCATTTGTCACCCCAAAACGGGAAATACTTGATCAAGGACCTTAATGGCAGATCCCTAACTGGATATTATTTTAATGAAAGCTGCATATTTTAAAAGATTGAAAACAACTTCTGAAATGAAATATAGGTGGTTAAGGTTGAGATATGTGTGGTTGGGTTTAGATTGTCTTTAAGGATATGCAAATACCTGAGTACAGGAAAGTGGGCCTAAGAACAGAAGTGAAAATAAGGCTTGAGGAAATGATCTGTGATATTCAGACCTACCACAACTCAACCATGTGTTTATACTTCAAAGCAACGACACATGATTTAATTACATTGCATGCCATTGTTCTTAATGAAGGAGGCATGACCACATTTATAAATAAGATACAGCCTGTAATTCCTGGCTGTGACACATGGAGGGCTGCATATAGCCCTAAGGCTGTCAGTGTCTTTATAAAATGTATTGGGAAACAGAGCAAAAAGTAGATGTGAAGGAAAGGAAATGGTCCATTCTGTACAGAATGCAATAAGAGGATGCAGCTGGGATAAGCAAGGAGTTATATTTTATTATATATTAATATTAAGGAGCAATTATGTTTTGGCCCCTCATCCCATGGACCCGGGTAGAGCTGCACCCTTTGGAGATATTGGACCCAATAAACTATATATGGCACAGAGTCTCCACTGTGTTTATTTGTTGTCACAAATGTGTGCACAGGGCCCCAGGGAACTCTGTATATAGCCTCTGTCACTGTACAGGGACAGATACAGCAAGCTATGGCAGCTTACTATATCACTCTTTCCCCATTTTTTCCCTGTGATGTGGATGTTATTGCAGGGGGGGGGGGGGGG
>NW_017306331.1:673877-733952 GCF_000935625.1 Nanorana parkeri | reverse complement strand
TGGGGAGAGAGAATTGCAGGGCACAGAGCTGCCCGCTCCCTCTGGTGATTGTCTGCCCAGACACAAATCACAGGAAACTTGCCTACTGCCTCCGCTCTCCTGCACTGGGCTCAGCTAGGCTTGTTCTAGGCTTCCCCTGGCTGAGTCTCCCTTTGTTAAGAGTCTGTACAGATGCTTATCAGAAGGAGTCAGCCAAATGTCATACCAGGCAGAGATGATTTATTTATGTATTATTATGTAGTGCAGGTGTTTATATAGTGCCGACAATTTATCACACATGCGCTAAAGAAAAAGTGTCTGAAAAACACCATTAGTTCTGAAAGCTGCAACCAATATTTAAAGAAGAACTATTGGGAGAGTAAAATGTACTCTTCCCTATAGTTTGAGCTGGTGTGTGACACAGAAGCTCTCACATGCCGGCTCCATAGCTCGTGAATTGAGCAATCACAAACTGCTGAACGCTCAGCTTGCGGCTTCTCCATGCAGAGAACAATGAGTGTGTCCCCTCCCCTCTCCCTGTTCCTCCAGAGCTCATTGGAGGGACAGACAGGCTAGTGGGCGTTTACAGCTTTCTCTAGAGAGACAGAGTCAGCTGTCAATCAGGTAGCTGGGTGGATCCCAAAAATATTGTCGGGATCCATCCCGGCTGCAACGCGGCTCTGCGTTTTCAGCATAGAGCGGGCAGTAGCAAACTGTATATGCTAACTTACATTTATTAATGTACTCCTGTGACCCATAAGAGAACTTTAGTCGAAAAAAGGTTTGGCCATAGTTTTTTTTTTTTAAAGCTCTAAACACTAAAGCCTCCTTGACATGGCCATTATCAAACCTTGTCTGGTGTTTTTCAAAATCTAACAGCTTTGGCACATGTTTGGCAAGCATTTACACAGCATTCATGTTGCGCTAGCACAGCTTTCCCCAAAGCTTACTAAATGCTCCTCGAGAGCCTGGAGACACTTTCTCTGAGCAGGAAATGTATTTTTAAAGAGGTGATCTTGCCATGCCTTTACCTTTGTGTAGGAGCTTTACCACATTGAATACGTAACTTGCTATGCCGGACAATGGCTGTTATTTCCTCTTTTTAATCTAATTAGGCCATTGTGGGGAAGGTTTTTTTATAGAAAGTATTCTCCAAGGGGATAAAACTCAGCAAGCATTTTTCAAATGTTACATGCATTTGAAAGGTATTCCAATAAAATTCTAAATCATTGGTAACCTACACCTGCAAAGTGACAATCTGCTCCTGTGTGTGCTAACCTATCTGCCACAGTAATAAAAACAGGAGGCGGCGTACATTAAGCATTCCTAAAGCTAGAGCACCACTTATCAAACACCTTCACCTGGAGCTTAATTAAAGTAGATCTGAAGATTTTCCAATTTAATGTAATTAAAAAAAGTTTCCATAGGTTTGCAAAACTTGATATATTTGGAGTTTGAAATCTTACAAATCATCTTAAAAATTTCCTATTCAATAGGGGTCCCCATTGGCCAATGATTTGGTGGGAGGTATCACTTCTCAGCCTTTTTGCTAACATCAAGTATACTTTCTGTTCTTATAAGTCTACCAGAGAGGCTGTCGCCCTCAGTTTGGAGGATGGCGGATTAGTATTCCTTGGAGTATTAAGTGGTTGTTAGGGAAGGGGGTTATCTTTTCCTACTTGGTCGATTCTGGACTGGTGCACTAGGCTTGTCCCCAGTTGTAGCAGTACCCCCTCCCCCCGGTGCTAATGCCTTCTGGTAGGAAACGGTGCTACCCTTGTTCGGCTGGGGGGCTGAGAAGGCAGAGACCATGTGGTGCTGTGCCCCCTGGGGATGACGTCCCAGGGGTGCCAGAAAATCACTATGGGTTTGGGACCCCACGATGTGTCACTGGCACAAGGTCAGGGCACTCAAAGCTTTTTTCTGCACACGCTTTTGGGCAAACCGGAGCAATTTTTTTCTTTATTTACAAGGCCTGCCATGTTTCTGGCAATTATTTATTTATAGCAATTTTTTTATTGCACAAGAACTTTTTACCCCACAGATGATAGGAGGTGTGGGTTCCTTTGGGGCCCATTCTTATGTCTGAGAAGAGGTTCTGTGGCGTTTTGGGTCTATTTCTTCTCCCCACCAGGAGTCTCTCTTTGGGAGAGCCCTCATCAAGTAATTGGTGGATAAGCTTTGGCTGGTCCCTAAGGATCAGGTGGACCAGGGTACCATGTCCCTGTGAAGAGCCTTGTGCCCTAGATTCAGGGATTTGAGTCCCTTCGTCTTTAGAGGAGGACCACAGTACCATCATGCACTTTTTTGTGTGGTTTGATTTCAAGCATTAACATGTTTTTGGTCACAGGGGTTTGTTTTACAATTGAGCTTCAAAAAAATTTAGTGAGGTCCATTACAACAAGTCTATGAGCGTCATCTATGAAAAGTACCTGTATTGCCAATAGCAATCAGACCAATGATATGTCCCACGGCAACTTGCTAGCAAAAGAACCGCTGTAGAGGGCAGAGAAATACTTATTTCTCTGGTATCACTCATTTACTGGCCTGTACAGTGAAGTGTCTCTCCCTTGCTGGCAAGGAAATTTCTGCAGGGTTTCGTCAGCAAGGGAGTGATGTTGTGGTTGGTGAGGCAACAGGTCAGTAATTTCTCTGTCCTTTTTAGAATAGAATTGCAAGCATGACACATGTTAACCTCACTTGTTCTGTCTTGCTCCAGTCAATGATAGTTCTATCATGTTTGATCATAGGTTGGTCTTCCAAATGGAAAAACATCATTACTAAAAGCTGAACACAAGAGGGCAGCCTTTGCTCATGTCAATACATGGAACCCACAATCCTTTCTGAGCTATATCATTTTTAGGTTTAAATATATCCTATCCTTGCTGCCATATGCTCAGTACATAACTCCCAATGGGTTGTAAACATCTTTCAAGACTTTTTATTTTGTCAGTGATACTTGCGTAGTTGTTGAGGCTTTGCTACAAAATGTGTTAAGTTTATTTTCTACCAGTGAAGAACCTAAAGTAAAAATAGCTGCTGCCCAGAGCAGCCAATCATTTTTCTTGTTTCATTTTTCCAGAGATTAAAAGACGAAAAGCAAACTGTAAAAGGGAAATGTTTGTTTTTAATAGTGAATTTGTACAATAAAGTCCAGGTGCATCATTACATGGTACAATTACCCGGACTATACAGAACAATAACATCAGTGGATATATAACAGCGTTATGTGATGACAGGATTCATAGATTTAAGTGAATAAGAGCAAGAATAAAAAACTGTAAAGTGGTAAGTGGTAGAACTGCGGCAAGTGGTAGAACTGCGGTAGAACTGAGGTAGAACAGTGCTGTATACATGGCCACCATGCTTTGCATTGAAGCAAAAAATAGAGAACCTGCTGCGTTTCACAGGTGGTGCTTCTTGTCAAATGCGTCAGTTGAAGTGAATGGCACCGTGGGTAGGTGGTTGCGACTTGGTATTGCAATACAAAATCCAATTGGGACAAAACAAAAACCCCTGCATTCAGGAGGCAGCAGTAACGCCTGGCAGCCACTGCTCCACCACCCTCTGAAAAATGATCCACTGCAGATTATTTTTCAGAGGGTGGTGGAGACTGCAACCCGTGTGAATGAGGCCTAACAGTGTGAGGCTGTGTTAGGTATGAGGTGTTATCAATACACAGTAGACATTGATAAAGGAAGAAACAGGTACATGAGCGCCTCTGTAGTTTAACAGAACCCAGATAGTAGGAAAACCGATGGGCAGATTGGTGAGATGTTTAGTTGAAGAGGTCCACATTATCAGCATATGTATAAAACCTCACCAGGGTTACAGGTACCAGAAAGTGAAGCTCCAATGTGGCAGCCCTTGGCACTGACACCAAGTGTCATACACTGTGTGGGGTCTGAGATATCCGACTTGGTCATAATGGAAGAGGTTTCACAACTAAAGTGGACTTTGCATGAACAGTGTTGGATTTACAGCTGAACTCCAGGTAGATATAAAAGTCACAAATTAATGCAAAACTTAATTATTACTACATCATTACTGTACATAGGTAAATTAGTATTTTTTTTCAAAAGCTAGCAGTGTCTCAACCTCGTTATCATCCCATTGCAGTATACTATACAGTCTGTACAGCAGAGCTGAGAGAGGTGGAGGGAGAAGCTGCACGGTGTGCTGCAGTGCAAGGAGAATGCTGATAGGAGGAGAGAGCAATGTGACAGGGAGACCAGCTCATCAGTGTGCTGCCTCTCCTTTTACTGTCTTAGCACAGGGTGGGAGTGCGGAGGGGACCTGTAGGTTAAACTGAAACTGCAGCAATGAAAGAATAGGTCTTTTCCTCTGCTAGACAGGGCTGTGTTTTGGACAGTACTCCGTACTATTCAGTGCTGTATGGACAGAACTGGAAATACTTTGACAGGTATAACAGCTCTCATATATCCATCTGTGTATTTAGCATTTTACCTAGGGCTTTAGGGCTCATTCACATGGGAATACATGCTCATTCACACCATGTAAGGTAAACACCAGCTGGATCTCTGTGTCTAGGAGCTGCAGGTGTTGCATCTAGCCTGTCTGTACAGATCAGTGTCAGGCTGCGGCTGTATGATGGTGTATGATGGTAAATATTGCTCTGAGTGTATTCATTAGTACAAGATTGGATGCACGCCCCTGGACTCACAGTTTGCGTTCAGGGATGTACATCCATACCTGTATGCAAGCATACACCCATGTTACACAGTGTTTACCAGCATACAGCCTCAACCTGTCATTGATTTGTACAGGTGGGCTGGACACAACACCTGCAAGCTTCCAGGCAGAGCCGTAGCTAGCTTGTTTTGTGCCCGAGGCAAGAACAGAAAATTGTGCTCCCCAACAGACGTGTGCAGTATGTGACATCATGCACCCCGCCTCCAGTAATATGTGTGCATGAGTGTGTGTGTGTGTGTGTGAGGTCTAAACAGACCCCTGACATTTCCCTTTTGAAATAGAAAAAGAGATTGAGGACACAGAGTCCCCTGCAGATACCGGTGGGGGAGAGCAATGGGGATCCGATGAGAAGCTGGAGCCTGTGCCGCTCCTCTTCTCCTTGCCGAGCCGGCTGCCTGGTGCCCCTGTTGCCAATGGCGCTCTGTGCTCGCCATTGGCCCTGGCTGCGCCCCCTCTCAGCTGCGCCGGAGGCAAGTGCCTTACTCGCCCCATGGTAGCTACAGCCCTGCTTCCAGGTACAGACATCTGGCGGTTTTTAACAGTACACAGACCTCTGTGCCCAAAAGAATGAGCCCTTGTCAGGATCCAGAGCACCCCCAGGTGGCGCTGGAGCCAGGTCCTGCAGTTCCTGTGCTCACCTGCGGGTGTCTCCAGCAGCCAGGAACTGTAAGGAACCTGCAGCTCCAGTACTCACCTGCGGGTGTGCCCCAGCTGTGACTGATCATCCCATCACCTGGTGCTTCCTGGGAGGGTATTTAAGCCCTCCCTGCAGTCAGGAAGCTGGCTCAGTATTGCGTCGCCTGCACCTTACTGACTCCCCTGGCTTGTGCCTGCTACCTGAACCCTGCTACCTGAACCCTGCTACCTGAACCCTGCTACCTGAACCCTGCTACCTGAACCCTGCTACCTATCTGCAGACCTGTCACCGACACGGCTTGTTACCCGACCACTCTCCTTGAATCCTGTTACTGTACCGCGCTGCCCTCCTGTTAATGACCCGGCTTGTACCTGACCACTCTTCTTGTATCCTGAGGCCTGCCGTATATCTTCAGGCCTGTTACCCCTCCTTGTTGCTATTCCCCCTGGCTGTAGGTGTGTGTTTGTCCCAACGGTGGGTTTGTTACTTCACTGCTAAACCTGTGGGGGGTTGAGGGGGTTTGTAGTTTTGTTGATGTGTAACAAATAAACTGTGTGCATAGAACCCTATCCTGTGTGGGCACATTAATTTGGTCATCCTGCGTGGGTACCTGCATGTGGTGTGAGGACGCCTGTGCATGGTACCCTGACAGCCCTTAAGCACAGTGCATCTCACAGCAGAGAAGCGGTGCACATAGGTAAGACTTTTTTTATGCATAGCCTCACCAACGTGATACCTTGAGCCTGAGACTTGAGCCTGATAAGTAGGATTGCCACACTAAAAACTCAAATTTCAATTGTGGTGTTTCTACTCTTCCTACTTTCCAAATCCAATGTAAATCTGTATGCGAGCTGCCTGCCCGGTTTTAATACACTTCTCTCCACCAACTCCATGCTTTCCTGGGAAATTAGACCTGGGCATCCAGCTCTACCTCCCTACCCTTAAATACAGAATAAATAATTAAGTGCTAAAATCCCAGGTACTTATAAAATAATGAATATAAATGGAATTTATAGGAAACATCCATGGCTCTGTTTATATTTTTCTTATTATTCAACTAAGTTATACTTTTCATAGCAAAGCTTAATATAACATTTTTTCCCCCCCAGAAACATTTCAAAAGGAATCAAAGAACTCAGAGCTGTCTTACGGGTTGTAGAGACAAAAGCCACACAGAATTTCAAAATGGTAAGTTTAAAATAAAGATAAAACCTCAGTTTAAATATTTATGAACTTAAATGAAAAAAAGACCCAGAACCATGATCGTTTCCCTTTAAAGGTAACACTGTGGCCTGGCATGGCTGTCATCCTTATCCTTGCTTTGTGACTTAAGTTGGCCATACACCAATAGAATTTTGTATGACAAAAATTCATTTTTGGAATGTTCATTTGATTTTTGGAGTCAAATTGATGATCGATTTAGGCCGTAGTGATGAAAAAAAAACAAAGGAGCAGCATGGAAAATGTTTCTATAATGAAATTGTAACAGTGAATATTTTTTTTGTTTGAGAAACTCCATTCATTTCAAAATCGAATGGTAAAATCAAATGACATTTTGAACAGCATCAGTCAAGTCTCTGGTGAGATTATCCAATGTTCTGACATGAAAATTCAACAGTGTACAGCTTAGTCTTCATTTACGCTTGCACTCCTGTGTTCAGATTATCTAAACGCAGCGGCCTTTGTCTGGGGGATGCACAAAGTTTAGGCTTCTCATATCACTTTTTCTCGCTTTGAGAAGTGCCCGCTTTAAAGCAGATTTTGGATGCACATAATTTAATTTTCTCTAAATGCCGCTTAAGTGTCTGTTCACACCTAGGCGTATCGAATATGCGCGTTTGTCGTGCGTTTCGTGACGCACATTTTTACCGCGGTTCGCGGTAAACAAACGCGCGACAAACACGCGTTTCCAAGGGCTAATTGGCTGTATCCCAATGGAATTGCGCGACAAAAGCCCCGCAAAGAAGCTCATGTACCTTTTCAGGCGTAGGCCGTTTTTGTAGCGCATTCATGGGCTGAAATACGGCAAGGTGTGAACCATACCCATAGAAAACAATGGTATTTTCATGTTTGAGCGTTTTGTAGAGCGTTCGTAGAGCATTGAACGCGCTACAAAACGTACAGGTGTGAACCAGGCCTAACTGAATGTCCCATCTGAATGATGACATTGAAAAAAATCATTACCTGCATTTTTATGCATTTAGGAATGTGCACTAAATGCATATAAACACAGGTTTGACACTGAAGTGTGAATGAGGCCTTTACTGACCTGCACCAAGCAGGTAGGCAGTGACCTGAGCGGATACCTGATATGTATTTGCTTGTGTCATGTCACTGATTCAATAAGGCAAAGCTTAGGTTAACTATTACTGCACTTGAACCTTAAAAAAACAAGTCAACAGCCCCCATACCTATTCTCACTGACTCCTACGGGCCTATTCACACTGTTGGCAGCACAGTGTACCACAGCGCCCATTGGCAAGGTGCATTGGGGTGTTATTCAGAATGAATGGCAGTGCATCCCTCCAACGTTCATTACAGCAACACAATATTGTGAATGGGCCATAAATCTGTACTAAGAACAGTGTGTGGGCTGTCATTGCTGATCTCTCCTCTTGCTACACTGATGCAGTAGCTTCAATATTCTGTGAGCCGCAGACCTAGAACAAGTGTGTAAATTCGGAATTCTCTCTGACTTCACAGTCTGCATGCTTGTTCCAGGTCTAGTGCGCCAAAAGCATTGAAGCCGGAGACGGCCAGGCAAATAATGTAGTATTTTCAGCTGGTGGTCACCTATGGCAGCCTTCATATTCCTCTCAATACTTTTTCTGATGTTTCTTTTAACAGTTGTTACATACCTGCAGCTGCCTCCCTAACCCTCTTATCATGGATGTGTGTCATGCCATGCTGACGGGCAAAGTTTTAGCAGTTCCTGATAGCAATCGCTTTACCGGCCCCTTAAAGGAGAACTATGACATGAGTGATTTCCACTCACCTCATAGTTCTAAGCCGACCTGTGACAATGAGACTGTCACAGGTCAGCTCAGTAGATCGGGAGGTGAGAGAACACATACCGGGTTCCCTCACCTCTCGATCCTGTCATGGCTCTCTGCCGTGACAGGGGGAGGGGCTGGATTCCCCTCTCCCCGCTCCGATCTGCCAGCGCTGACTGGCGGAACGGACGGGGAGGGGGCGGGTACAGCTGGCTCTGCCTCTAGATAGGCAGAGCCAGCTGTCACTCACGCAGCTGGGCGGATCCCGTCATCTAAGTCGGGATCCGCTCCAGGTGCGGCGTCTCAGGATACCGCGAGCTGTAGCTCGCGGTATACTGAGCTTAGGGTAACGGGAGGACGCTAGTTTGTGTCCTCCCGTTACCCCAAGGAGAACTATGGGGAAAAACACTGACCCCATAGTTCTCCTTTAATGTCTCCTGCACATTACTGTTGACTAGTGAGGCTGCCCATCATAGTGATAGACCCATAGGGGTGTGTGGAGACAGCGCTTAGTATCAACCCCTGACAGTACCAAGTGTCAGAACTTTCCCTGTGGAAAGGTTTGTAATTTGGCCATGACAGGAGGGTTTGGGATGCCTCTGCTGTACAGGCACCTATAGAAGCAATTAATGTATACCTGCAGCAGTTTAGTTTTCCCCATGAGAGAGTTCTTTTAAATGAACCCTTAGTTTTGCAAAGACTCATAGGAACCCACCCTGTTTGACCTAGTAGACTACAGTTTGGGTTTGGAGTCCTGTGCCTATAAATCTTGCAGTAGATAAGTAAAGAAGTGTGCAGAACTGTACAAATAGCTGTGAGAGTCCTCCACTTGTGTGCACTGTCAGGTTAAGCCCAATGCAAACACAGCAGATTGCACCTGTGTTCCAGCCCTTTATCACATCCAGTATATTTGCTTCCTTCATTTTCTGAATAACTCCACTGCACGTAAGGTGAAAATGGCAAGTTAAATGATGCGTTAAATGCGGAAGTGACATCAAGATTGGTTTGTAAAATGTATTTAACTCATTTACATTATACTACAGTACATTAGCGTTTTATCCCTGAACAGGAATCTTGGAGCCAGAGAAATGATATTGCACATAAATGTGTGGAACCATAGTAGGGTTTAACTTCA
This sequence comes from Nanorana parkeri, assembly GCF_000935625.1. Classification (NCBI taxonomy): domain Eukaryota; kingdom Metazoa; phylum Chordata; class Amphibia; order Anura; family Dicroglossidae; genus Nanorana; species Nanorana parkeri. The sequence continues at coordinate 724,495 of NW_017306331.1, read as the reverse complement.
CTAACTTTTTAGAGGGCAGGGAATGCATAGAGTCTTTTGTGCTTTTTTCCTACCCCTACTCGGTAATGGCTGCATAATATAAAAGGGTTGACAACAGTTCTGTAGACACTGCCTTTTGCTGCTCTGTGGACTACTAGTGAACATAAGCTCTTTCCTTTATGTATTCACCTGAGCCTTCTCCTGGGTTAAGGGCATGTGCCAGCATGCTTTTGTTTGCATCAGACGTGTTTTATATTTCTATAAAAGTCTATGAGAATGCAAGCCCGGCTTGAAAAAAGGTCAAAAGGAAGTCAGCTGCAGGTCAAATGCACCTGTAAATGGATTCTGAATGATCTCAGAAGTGTCTTAAACCAATGTCAAACTGATGCCATCGGCAACCCCAAAGCCCATCCACATAGGCCCTAAGCAATTCTGTGGCTATTAATCTTGTGGCAGAGAAGGTAACTGCTTCTACAGCAGGGGTGCCTATTAGGTAGATCATGATCTACCAGTAGCTCTCAAAGCTGATGCTGGTAGATCACGAGGAGTGTGAAAGGCGGCGTCTTTATTCCATTTTGGTATACAGTATTTATTTAGCTGTGCACACATGATTACCTATTAGCCTGAGTCTGCTGAGCCAAGCTCCCTGACACCTTTCTGGTGGATACTGGTGCTTGAAGTGCTATGTATTACATCAAAGAATATTAGTTTACACAGCCTGTTGCACTGCACTGTTTGCAAAATACAGCAAGGTGAGCCAGGAGAGAGAGCGGGGAGAGACAGACAGGGGAGAGAGCACGAGAAGAGACAGCCAGGGGAGAGAGCAAAGAGAGACAGCAAAGAGAGACAGCCAGGAGAGAAAATGAGGAATGACAGCCAGGAGGATGATCAAGGAGAGACAGCCAGGAGGATGATCAAGGAGAGACAGCCAGGAGAGACAGCCAGGAGAGAGAGCAAGGAGAGACAGCCATGAGAGAGAGAGCGAGGAAGGTTTTGGTTTTTTTGGTAGATCTCATGTAGCTCGTCATTTGAAAAGTAGATCTTAACACAAAAATTGTTGGCACCCCTGTTCTACAGTGTCGCTCCCTCACTAACCAAAATACTGCAGAATTTTGCTCATCAGTATGGGAGCAGCAATGAAGCTACATCTCACTGGTTTGGCAACCAATGGGACAACGCCACACGAGCAGGTGTGTGTTCTCTCTGGTGTGATGTGGGCCACAGACGTGTCAAAAAAAACCAAAACATTTGTGCAATTCCATGGAGACAATCAAAAAGGCAGACGATCGTTTGAGGTACATGGCTGCTTGCAATCAATCTTCAATCGATCGGACCAGTTTCAAGATGGGGCAGCTGGAATAAACTTTGTTTGCTGCGTTTTTCAATTCTGATGGTTTGTAACATGATATTTTTTGCAAAACATTCCACAAACCTGTTGTAATATATCAAAATATTATCATACCAAAGTTTACCTCCAAGCTCGGTCCTGTGATGAACTACAATCTCACGTTTTGTTTACTAATTTGTAGTGAGATTGTAGTCCTTAATGGGAGCGAGCTTGGAGCGGTGACTACTTTACAACACACAGGGACCATGGGGAACAAAAGTAGTCACCCTCCAGAAGGAAGGACAGTATCAGCACCAATTCAGAGATGATTTGAGGATCTACAGCTGAGTGATACACAAATAAGATACATTTCTGTTAATAGTTAAGGTACTTGAATGTATTTTTAAGATTTAACTCCTGAGTTTAGTGTTACTTTAAATTGTGTGTAGTTTGTAGTCTACCTTCTCTATTTAATAAAACACAGAATGCTCTGGCAAATCTGATTATTAGGTGCACCTGTAATAAATATATATTTATAACATAACGTTTATGAAAAACAATAATAAAGATATGAAACATAAATTCAAAACTGTAAACTTCCTCAGTTTAGAATATATCAGTTTAGAAACTTGTGAACCTTGAATTGGCTATTATGCCTGCGGTCCGGCCCTGTGCGACGCAATCAAAATAGTGCTTGTAGCATTTTGATCACACAGGTTCGGACCTCAGGCACAATGTGCCTTGCGATCCCGTGCGGCGGATCGCATTGCGGCCGGAGGGCGTGGCTACGGTGCCATTCACTTGAATGGCCCGCCACGCCCCCTCCTACCCCACTAAAAAGTGAGCCGGCCGCAATGCGAGGCAGTGTGTTCCGGCCAAAATCGAGCAACAATACAATACCTCTATACGGTTAGACTCTATAGAGGTATTGTCAGGTTAACATAGTTACCATACTTTATGCTAAATATGGTCTGGTCATCTAGGCTTCAGTGATCATGAAATGGTTAAAAGGGCAGTGGCTGTTGTTCCACTGTAATCCCATTACATGTCCGTGGGGACATTTGTGGGACAGAATCCCCTTTGGGTTATTTTGTAGTGAGATGTAAAGAAATGCCAGTTAGATGAAAATGATATCATGAACAAAGCATTCAACACATACATGAAAGCTTTGCCATTATAAAGGCTGATTTATTTCCCCCTCTCTCATATCCTTACACTGAGTTGCAGTGATCTCTGTGCTGCATGCAAAGAATATGTTTTCCTTTGTGTTATAAAGAAAAGTAAAAGGCTCAGAACCTGGGGGATGTAGTTGCCTAAATAATTCCATGTAGAGATGATAAATTGTCATTGGCTAATAGCAGAGCAGTAGAGGTGACTCCATATACGTTTACATGTCATGAGACCGCAGAAGAGCTGACCCGCCTTTCTGTCATTTGTCAGCAGGAAATCACAGAGCTCAGAGGAATAAAGTGTTAAACGTCATGGCAGGGAATGATGCTGTCCTTTATCGCTATATGAAGACATAGCCCCTTGTTTTTTAACGAGGGCTCTGCGCTTATTGCCGTTTCATGTTTAAACATTTTTCATGCCTGTGTTGCAGTGCCAGTGAGATATGAACAAAAATAAAGTCCAGTTTTATGCAGACTCAGTGGGCTATTTGTAACATTGTAAATGTATTTTGTGCAGCCAATTTTTGGTTCTGTCTTTATCAACCAATATTGCTGCTTTACCGTGAAGGTCAAAGACCTGTGAGAGGGGTCAGAGACACAAACTACGGTGTTGAAATCTGGCCGCCCAAGTCTTTTGGAAATATTAGATGCTTGTGGCCAGCAAAACCACGCTATCTACCCCATAATGAAATTACAGTTTTGGATTGCTTAAAGTAGTATTAAACCCTTACGCTTCCTTCTATAATGAATCCAGATCAAATAAATATACATTGCCCAGGAAAGTATTTCTTACATTTTTTGGCCAAGCATTTGCCGTCATCATGTTTCCAGCCAGCTGGCTCCAACTCTCTCAGCTCCCCTTCCCTGAACCTCCTGCCCAGTACAAGATCACAAGGGACAGCAGTCTCCAGCAGCTGTCCATCTACTAGTTTGAAGAAGGGAAGAGAGCAGAGCAAGGGGGAGGGAAGGGGCTTGCCTTGCTGTGCCAGTGTGTTTGTAAAGAGGCACACATCTTACTTGCACAAACAAGAATTGATCCATAGGACCCTGCAGGGGAAAGGAGCCACCCTAAAACAGGATATCAGGTTCAGTGCTTCCTGATTCAGCAGGAAGCTAAAACTTTTAAACAAGAATCAGCATCCATTGTAAATGATTCAATCTGCATTTGAAAAAGCTTAAAATTCTTTTGACTTTAATATCTGTTTAAATCTTTAAAACACAAGTTAAAAACGTTATCTCTAATAATGACTATACCAGGTGAGGATGGCTGCTGGTTTTTGTAAATATCATACTTTGATTGAAGCCGGATACTAGAGACAGCACTCCACTTGTAGCTCTACAGGGGTGAAGAGCAGTGACTACCATAGTGAGGGGCTCTGGTCGTATATCCTCCCCCTACTCTCCCCTCATCCATTCACAAAGCCTTGTATTTTTTCACAGAATGCAAGACGTTCTGTAAATGGAGGAGGGGAGATTCAGTCATATACCCGCCCCTCTTCTCCCTTCGCCCATTCACAGAACACCTTGCACTCTGCATAGAATTTTTGTTAATGGACAAGGGGAGAAGAGGGAGCCGGCATAAAACCAGAGCCCTTCAGTGTCATAGCTGCAGCTCTTCATCCCCAAAGTGCCTCAAGTGGGAATTTTTTTTATAAATACACCCCTTTTTTACCTCCTTCTGCAATAAAAGCTTTTTACCTGCCTGCCAGAAAAAGTCTTTAGATTGTACACGGATCTGTGCAGTGTAAGATGGAAGATGTTGGTGCCAGCGTGGCAGCTCGAGCATGTTCCATCACTGGAGCAGAGGTAAGTTTAGATCCATTTTAACCTTAATGTTAATCAGTTCTGCGCTCTTGCAGGCCCAAGTTTAATTTAATGCAGACCTTCACAGATGAATGTACTCTCCTTCTTTTTGCTTCCCTGCTGCTTTATTCAGCTGCTGGGAGTGAAAGGAAGGCCCTGTATAAGATCCAAGTCGAAGGGAGTCAGAGCTTACACAGGAAAATGGAGTTACCTTTTTTCACTGCTGATTGGGCCAGTACTATCATATGGGGGTAAGTCACACGTTCCTCCATATTCAAAAGTACCGGGTATTTCCTTTGGCCCCCTGCACTGTATGGTGTGGTAGATGAAGCTAAGGAAAAGTAAGTATACAGGTGAAACTCGAATAATTAGAATATCGTGCAAAAGTTCATTTATTTCACTAATGCAACTTAAAAGGTGAAACTTATATATGAGACTCATTACATGCAAAGCAAGATAGTTCAAGCCGTGATTTGTCATAATTGTGATGATTATGGCTTACAGCTCATGAAAACCCCAAATCCACAATCTCAGAAAATTAGAATATTGTGAAAAGGTGCAATATTCTAGGCTCAAAGTGTCCCACTCTAATCAGCTAATTAAGCCATAACACTTGCAAAGGGTCCCTGAGCCTTTAAATGGTCTCTCAGCTTCCATGCCACGCCGCATTGAGGCAGTAATTGCTGCAAAAGGGGCCCAAACCAAGTACTGAGTACATATGCATGTTTGTACTTTTCAGAGGTCCGATATTGTTCTATGTACAATCCTTGTTTTATTGATTGCATGTAATATTCTAATTTTCTGAGATTGTGGATTTGGGGTTTTCATGAGCTGTAAGCCATAATCATCACAATTATGACAAATCACGGCTTGAACTATCTTGCTTTGCATGTAATGAGTCTATCTCGTATATTAGTTTCACCTTTTAAGTTGCATTAGTAAAATAAATGAACTTTTGCACAATATTCTAATTATTCGAGTTTCACCTGTATGTTGCTAGGGATGGGGCAAGTGGGGATGGGCAAACCAGAGGTTTGCTTCCAGGTGCCTACACATGTTTTAATACCATTGTTCAGTAATCCTATTCCTCATTTTGATATTCCAGTTATTCTGCTCTTATCTACATAATACCTAAGCTTCTGTGGGGATTTTTAAAACACATTTAGTCACAGTCATACCATCAGTTTTTAAGCATGCAATGACATTTTAAAATTTTTACAATAATTCTCATTTGAAATCTGAAGAACCCAGCACCCCTAAAAACAATTGCAAAATCCATTTTGTATAGCAGCATTGCACTGAAAATAAATAAAACCCCTAAACATGAAGCTAAGCATTTTCTTGCCACAAATTGTATTATACTAGGATCAATATCAAATTCAAAAATGGTTACGACTAAGATAAAATGGGCCAAAAATATCTGTGCTAAATATGGGATTTGTTGTTTCTCCCTGCCGTCTACTGCTGGGATCTGCTGGGACTTGGTCTGCCCTTACTGGATGTACTCATACTGTGCCTTGTTATCGGTTGGATTACCTATTGCTGCCTGGATGACCTTTGATCCCTGGACTACTAGCATTGCTTACCTTCTGGTATGACCCTCCTATTGCCCTGCAAGCGCGCAGGACATAACCCCAGCCTCCGTAACTCGCTTTGTATACCAGAATTCCCCAATAACCCCCCCGCACGTCGGGTCCCGTGTGATTCGCCTCTGTGCATTCTCTCTCTGTGCTCCTAGATTGTCACAACTGTGTATTGTTAAATATCATCTACATAGGTACAGTAGGAAAATAATTATATTGTGGGATTTAACATGGCTCCAGAATTTCACTTTTTTGGTTCTTAAGAGCTACCATTTACTAGTTTAACCACAATGACTTGAGATGTGAAAAAGCATGCTGTTTTCTATGCCAATGTAATACATACCGAGGAGTCTGTTACTACTTCTTTTTCTTAGTATCTTCCGGTTCATTTTTGTAATTATGGAACAGATTGCACAGTAACATGGGAGAATAATGTTATTTTTTTCCATCTCTGACAGAACATATGTTGCTGTGTGTTGTGTATGACGTTCATTTCTTTAACAGGCAATTCATATTTAATAGTGGGGTCTTCTAAAATGATGACCTGAATGGAGCTAAAGACCAACGTATTGTTTTGTAGTTAAGTGTATAAAGGTGAACTCTACTCATACCTGATAGTTTAAAACTTGGAGTTGCAGAAAAAGGGAATTCATTCTAGCTGCTGAAAACAAATCTTTTTCTTCGGGGCAGTGCTTGTGAGTCCACCCCATTCCTTTTTATTGGTAATCCCCTGCTTGTGGGGAAGAAGAGCTAATCTTTAATACACCCATGGCAGGCTCCTTGCTGTCCCTACCATATGGAAAATGAATGGAAAGTAATGGTGTATCCAAGCTACCAATCAGAATCAGACCTGCCATGGCAGATTTAATGTAATGAGAGAGAGAGAGACTTCAGGAAATAGACGGTATGGCCAAGAGAGAGAGACTTCAGGAAATAGACGGTATGGCCAAGAGTATGTGGACACCCCTCCAAAATATTGAGTTTAGTTGCATAAAGCCAGTGCCATAAAGACATGGTTTTGGTGTAATGGAACTCAAGTGGCCTGCACAAAGCATTGAACCCTGTGGGAATGTTTAATGTGAGCCAGGTCTTCTCATCCAACATCAGCACCTTATCTCCAGGGCCATCCCAATAATGAGGCAGCCTGAGGCTGTTGCCTCAGATGGCATCTCTTTGGGGGGTGGGGGGGGGGGCAATGTTTGCAGTGTGCCGGCCATCCCCTTTCCAGCCAGAGCATCCCAAGTTGCTAAGGCCCAGTCAGGGAGATGTATTAGGGCTTGTTCACACCAAATCCGGACCAGATCTGCATGAGTTTCTGCATATGCAGTGCAGTTTTGCCCTGTTTTTGCTGCATTTTTTACACGTTCCGGTCCATTTTGTATAGCTTAAAATGGTCTTTCTGTGTGTTCCAGGGTGTTTACATGCGTATTTGATGTGTTTGCATGTGTTTTGGTGTGTCCCAGAGCAGAAAAAATAGGGCATGCTGGAGTTTTTCCACATGCTCTGGAACTGAACGTTGTGGTGTGAACTAGAGCCCAAAATACCATTGGCCTGCATTGAATGCATGTTTGATGCGTTCTGTAACTGCGCTGCTCTGCATCTGCTCCGCACGTGGTGTGAACAAGCCCTAAGGCCTAAGGGCCATATACATCTTTCCGTCCAGCTCTTGGCAACCAGTGACGTCAGGGGTGTTATGTCTCAGAATCATGTAAACATGGGAAGGAGGGGGGGTGGGGGTTGGGGGTAGAAAGCCTTCACAGAAGACTGTAGACAGTGAGGGAGTGAATTCCCAGATTCCATAATAACAACCATGGTTTTGAGTTGGGATTTCCGTCAAGGTCATACAGGTGTGATTGTCAGGTGTCTACAAACGTTTGGCTATATAGGGTACATTCCCAGTGACCCTGTGAGGTATTCTCTGGATTCTGTATGTGGGGGAGTTACGCCGATTTCAGATTACGGTAATTTATGCAATATTTGTACATTTAGAACAGACCCCAGAACAAAAATGTAATATATTGCAGCTTTCCATTCCTTAGATGTGGTGGCTGCATTAGATTTCTTTTTCAGGCTTTTATTTCTATGTTTACACCTGGTTATCCAGATAGTAACACTCGTCCTGTCCTAGTGTGACAACCCTCACTCAATGTTCTTTATATATAAAGAAATGTCACCCAGTGACAAGATTATAGAACACCTCCACTCTTCTGTCTCCATACCATTGTGGGGAGATGTCCTGTCATTCACAAAGATATCTGGACAGAGAGCACAGGAAGTTATCAGCTCACAAGTATTGTGGCAGGAAGTACAGGTATTCTGTTGCACTTATTGAAGAGATATACTATTGAAAGCATTTTGATATATGTAAAAGGCGAAAAGGGAGCAAATAAGGCAAGTTCATTGCTAGGGTTACACAAATGTGTCTGTGACAAAATCTGAATGTCTGACTCCAAAGCCTCAAATGCAATGGCAGCTTCCATCAGAGTTTCAAGTCAGATTTTTAGTACTTTAAGTCCCCTTATATTGGAATAGTCATTGTGCAATAGTTATTGATACCTCAGACTTACAGTTTTACCATTTAAGAGACTCTTATTCAGTAATTATTGACGTGTCTTTCACATTTGTACCTCGATGCTGTTCCATCATTTCAGGTAATGTTCAGATTTGTAGATTCTTCTGGTGGCAATGCAAGAATAAAGCCGCTCTATCTTCTATGCTATGATTAAGGAATCTTAAGGGACTGAGGGGATTTATATAAAAATGCAATACCTGCAAAGAACTATATGAAATTTAAATATGACTATGAATGTATGAATTATCAAATGAAATATGATTTGCAAATATACATATCAGCAATAGTCCTAGGGATAGAGAACAAATAATCTGAGACACACATAAGCATTACTTCAAGTCATTTGGATGTTTTTGATTGAATTGCATAATTTTTAGAGAAAAATAAGAATCTAAATAAATATTTATTAATCATATATATCTGAGTCCTTTCTAAAGACACTCCATCACAGTATTTATATTGTAAACGGTTTTCTAATTGACTGAAACATGTTAACACCCTTTGTAGCTGCCATTAAGCCTATTCAATAAAGAAACGCCATTAAGAGGATTCCTACGAGTGCCAGCTCTTTTCCACTTCCTTCTGGTGGCAACTTGTTCATCAGACAGTGCAATCAGAATGATATCTCTCCAATCAGCCGCACAAGACTGATGTCCATAAAATTCAATTTATTGTTGTAAATTCAAAATAGTAGATCAAAATACAGCATGCACATCACCATGATAGCTCTCCCAGCTATGATTAAGCCTGGGTGGTGAAATGCGTGAGAGGCGCTGGAGTGGGAGAGCTATCATGGTGATGTACAATCTGTATTTTGGACTATTATATTGAATTTCCAACAATAAAGTTGGATTTTATAGACGTCGGTCTCGTGTGGCTGATTGGAGAGATATCGTTCTTTGAGTGGGAGCACACTGGAGCCTGCACCGGATGTGCATATTGATTTGCAGTCTGTTGGAATTGGAGCGGTGAGTTTTTGCCTTTTTGGATAGTGCAATCAGAATATTTGCTGGAAGGTCGCTGAGACAACATCTAATTACAGGATAGGCCTCCCAGAGATTTTGTTGTGCTAATGACTATGGTACACTAAGATGACTTATATGGTGACCATAGACAGGCAGATGGCTCATCTGGAAAGATGAAGGGTGAGACATCTGTCTTACCTTAAACAACTTATACTGAGCAATCTTCCTGACTCAGATGACAGATGGATATGACGGAAATCTACAAATGTTCCTACAATCACAAAGCCATTTGATGAAATAGAAAACAGCTCATTTAGAAAAAAGGGAAAAACACAATTTTTGTTTTAATTAATATTTGGTTTCCATGGTTAATAATTATATCTTAGCATTTACCATCTGAAGTTGCAGATAGCCTCTATTTATCCTGCCGTTCACATCCTTATACAGCTGTACGCTGCAAGAAATGGCTGTATAATATCTGTGCTGTAAATCAATGGTTCTGGATGCCCGCTTGGCCTGAAGAATGAAGGAATGATTTGCATGTCTCTGCCCACTATCATTATATTAGGAATGAACCCTTTTTCCTTGATGGGAATTTATCAAAACTGGAGAAGGCAGCCAATCAGCTTCTCTCTTTCATTTTCAAAGCGTAACTGAACAAACTAAAGAGAGAAGCTGATTGGTTCATGTGTACAACGGCCCCAGATTCTGTCTGCTTCAGTTTTGATAAATTCCCCTCCTTGTGTTTTAAGAAGGCTTTGCTGTGCTTTACCCTGATTTAGTGGAGAGCTTTTTAGTTCCCTAAATACCAGTTCCATTTTTACTAAAAAAATTAAAGTTCTCTGACACCCGTAAAAAGAAAAAAATCCCGCTTTCCCACCAATACTCACCAGTGTTGACCCTTTCCAATGTCGGTCTACTTCTGGGTGTTTGACTGCATCCTAAAAAAACAAAGTGCACAGCTCACCCCTATCATGCGTCCCCGCAATCCACACTAGGTGCACGGATGACTCTCTTCTGGAGTGATAGGATGCAAAAATGCTGAACCAGCACACAATGATCTTGCAAAGAAATTCAAACTTTATTCCACATGCATCTGTACAAAGAACAACGCGTTTCTGCCTTAGTCATAGCTGGTTGTGATCTAACACCAACCCCACTAAAATAGCACGCCATGCAGGGCGGGGAGAAACACAGAAGAGCACCTATATCTAATAAACAGTCCATGTAATTACATTAAAAACAAGGCAGAGGAAAAGATGAGAATACACACTTCAGAATTAGGGGTGAACATCATCAAAATCGAACACTACATAAAAAAAACCATAATAACAGTGGGAACACTAACATTGAAATATTATGACGATCACTAATTGCACCGACCGAGTGACCCACCGATAAGTCCCCGTAGAATCTTATATTACAAACGAATAAGAGATCCACAGAGTGTCAGCGGTTGTTCTTTGTACAGATGCATGTGGAATAAAGTTTGAATTTCTTTGGAAGATCATCGTGTGCTTGTTTGACTGCATACAGCTCGTGATTAGACAGTGAAGGAGCAGCAGAAGACTAATGAGCTCATCTTTCTCCCTCTGCTGTCTTCTCCTCTCAGCTGGTTTCATGTAAGCTTATGTGCTCTGCAGAACACCTGACTGCCCCCCAATTTGCCCCTCACTCTCCCAGTTCTACTGACAAGGGAACTGCAAGAGGCTGACACCAAGTCAAATGCATGCACTTATACTAGTAGCAATTAAAATACATTGGGTGGCTATTTAATAATTAATGGATATCAATTTTTGTACATCTGTCTTCATATTCAAGCGTTCCATAAATCAGTAAGCATGTGTCAGCATTAATAGATAAACAAAACAGCATTAACAAAGCACCTTTATTATTTCATGGTTATTGTTTTCTTCCCAAAAATAAAAAAAAACCCCATTGCTCCCCATCATACTAATATGACTATATTAAGCTGGTCATGTTTACCAAATAAAGTACAAAAAAAACTATGAAAAATTGTATTTCTGCTTTAATTAAAAACATTTTAAAAATGTCAATTTAATTAAAAAAACTTTGTTATCTTTTGCATGAACATCATATTGTAATTGTCCTTTGCCTTCTCCTACAAGATGGGCAACCGGCCAAGTGGAACATACGTGGAACAGCAATTGTATGTTTGGTGGTACAGTGCTTCTCTGAAGTACATGCACATTAGTGGTATTACAGAACAGAATGGAGATGTGTTTAGTTTCGGTGGCTCTGTCCCACCTCCAGTTTAAGACTTAAAGGAGAACTATGGGGGTCAGTGTTTTTCCCTATAGTTCTCCTTGGGGTAACGGGAGGACACAAACTAGCGTCCTCCCGTTACCCTAAGCTCAGTATACTGCGAGCTACAGCTCGCGGTATACTGAGACGCCGCACCTGGAGCGGATCCCGACTTAGATGACGGGATCCGCCCAGCTGCGTGAGTGACAGCTGGCTCTGCCTATCTAGAGGCAGAGCCAGCTGTACCCGCCCCCTCCCCCGTCCGTTCCGCCAGTCAGTGCTGGCAGATCGGAGCGGGGAGAGGGGAATCCAGCCCCTCCCCCTGTCAGGCAGAGAGCCGTGACAGGATCGAGAGGTGAGGGAACCCGGTATGTGTTCTCTCACCTCCCGATCTACTGAGCCGACCTGTGACAGTCTCATTGTCACAGGTCGGGTTAGAACTATGAGGTGAGTGGAAATCACTCATGTCATAGTTCTCCTTTAACTGGATTTTCAGTTTAAATCAACTAAATAAATTCGAGTTGTATTAAAACAGAAGGTGTGCAAAGTCTTATAGTTGGTTTTCTGTAGAAACAGCCCCATGTTGTGCAGAAGGACCCTTGCTCTCTGTGTAGAGGCAGTGGTCTCTCCACAAAGGTCTGATGCACCCTCTGCTGATTCAGAGATGGAGAGCCCCAATTATTATTATAATACAGGATTTATTTAGCGCCAACAGTTTGCGCAACGCTTTATAATATAAGGAAGACACTACAATCACAATACATTTCAAGACAATTGTATTGCCCTGCCAATCGATGGGGAACATTAGCTATGCTGATTGTGGAGCTATTGGACTGACTCTGGCTTTGGCGGGTGAAAGGAGCCATAGGGGAGATATCTGTAGTTCTGAGTGTTGGGTATTATTGATTGAACTTGTTACTTTTCTGCTATTCAGACAAAGTACTGAAGTTTTATTAGCCGTAAGGATCATAAAAAAGAACCTTTTACACAACAAACCAACCTGTAATTTATGTTGAGTAGTTCAGTTCTTCTCTTCCACTATTTAGTACATTTCTTTAACAACCAGACAATGCTTTCTATCAGTCAGGAACTTTAAAACGTCTTTTAAGTTCTTTGGAAACAATGTCCCTTAGTGTGCTTCAGAAACTGTGCATTATCTGGTGTTCTGCTTTCTCTTCCAGCAGTTATTACCCATAGCTATTCTTCCTTATAATTTTGTATAATTGTGTGTGCTTTTACTTGAGAAAGTGATCCCCTGGTGGACATTCAGCACACATCCGCTATTGTCTTGTGCTGAGATAATAGTCAGTAGCATCAGAAGTGATCTCAGTGTGACACTATCATCTAAACCCTCCTAATGTGTTCTAGCTTTAGACAACACAGAGCAGAATGACTTGGGGGAGGACATGCAAATGTTAAATAAAATTGTTGCAAATGACACAATTAGTAACAATGCCAGAATTTTAGAAAACATAGAAGATGTATATAGCAGATACATGAAGAAGCCATATTAAAGACTAAAGCTGAACTCCAGCCTTACCTTTTAGTCTTGCTCAGTTGTACTTTTCCTCTACTGATATTGCTTACTCTGATTTTCCTGTACACTGTCAGCAGCAAGTCAAATAGAGCCCACCTCATTTCCATGCTGGAGGATGTGCAGCATCATCCAATCATCCTCCCCAGCCTTAATGCCTCTGGCCCACCCCTCTCAATCATTGGATTTTGGTCCTCTCAATCATGGAGGCCCAGCTTTACAGGTGGGCATTATCGATTGGAAGTCTGCATGCAAATGCTGCCTGGCAGGAACACCCACTCCTCCAAACTAACATCCAGCCATCAAGTCATTTTAATATTTGCATAATTCCTCCCAAGATCCAGTCCACAGATCACATACCGCTGATCGCTCAGTTCACGATCCTCTCCCTGCTGAAAGCAGTGACCTACAGGCCCCCCTCCCCTCTCCGTTACTCCAGCGCTGACAGGAGGGGCGAATGCGGGAGGGGACGGACACAGCTGGCTCTGCCTCTAGAGAGCCATACCCTTTATATACTCCAGATGGATGAACTTATAACTTGTAATTGTGTTTTTCTTCGTAATTTGGGGGAGTGTTTGGCAGGATCACTGGTTAAACATGACTATAGTATTTTGTTTCATTAACTTTTTGTTGCTAAAGGAGATTTATTATTATATTATCCCAACCATTATCAGGGGCTTAATGTTGGTTAGAGTTTTACAAAAAGGAAATCTTTTAACACGATCATTTGTTCACACACTGCCAATGAACAGTGGCGATTATTCTAGGATCAATGGATTTTATGCACATTACATTTGTTTTATTATTATTTTTGTATGATTTTTTGCCAGACAGCATCTCGGCAGCTTGCCGAAGTCCTGCTCCATTCCTTAAGTGAGAATTGCTACTGGTCTCCAGTGAGAAGCCCTTCGTCTGAAACCATGAAGAGAGAAGACCACTCGCTCCCTTACCACATCATCAGTCATAAACCGCATATTCACTCAGGAGATAAGTAAGGAATTCCTCCTTTATATATTATGTAATACACATGGAAGTTAATGAAAACGTTTAACATTCTTATACATAACTTTTTTTTTATTCGTTATAGTTAAGTAAAAAAAAGTGCATTGTTAAATACATTTTTGATTAAATAAAATAAATCATATCAACCTTTTGCTTTTGAGCAAGCTAGTGGAACTACAGTTTCCTATTCAGCTCTTAAAGGATCTTCGTGTTCTCTCACTCCTTGCTCCTCTAGCACAGGCTCCCCTGATTAATATAACCGGTAGTATTTGATTGGTGGAATAAGTGCCTGTGGTAAGTTTCAGTGATGACTGGAACTCAATAGACCACGAGGTGTAGATTCCTGCAGTGCAGCAGCTGTGGTCATTGGGGTGACAGGCCGAGGTAGGACTTCAAAAACTAGACGGAGGATGCTTGAAGGTAGGTGGTAAGATGTCATATTAGCATACAGTGCAAGATTAGAAGAGCAGATTAGATTAGAAGACTGCCTGTTCCTGACCATTCAAGATCAGGAACAGGCAGTCAGAGATCCAAGAAAAGTCAGTAGATGCAAAATCCAAAGGCAGGTCAATAACAGCAAGGCAAACTGGCAATGGTATAACATTCATTGAAACATAGGTCAGGTGAAGGCCAATCAGCGCTGACCTCAGATAAGACTGAGATTTAAGTATCACATTTGGCAATTAACTTTGTCAGTTAAGAAAGAACAAAAAGGTATAGGGCAGGCTGTCATTGTCCCTTTACACCCTAATGCTAGACCATTCTGATCAGGCAAAGCTCTGACACTTGTGGGTAATATCAGAACCTGTTTGCTCCCTCCAACTTCCTACACATTCGTACTGGCCTATCAGTATGAGGAGTGACTTTACTGGCTAAACTGATCCTATTAGAGGTAAAGAGCAGGCAAGCGAGCTCCATTATTAACTGGAAGAGCTTTGCTTGATCAAAACAGTCATCTGTCCAAGCCCTTGGTTTCAGACTCCCAGCTGACCATACTTTGGAAGGACAGTCTCCACCCCGACCTCCAGAATTAACAACGGCCAATTCCTTGTCATATAAGTAGGTGTGACTGTGTTTTAGCATGTCCAAGAAGAGGCCTTATGCTGACCAAAAATGTAATAATACATGTGTTTGATATAATGCTTGTTTTGAAACGATTGGAACAGATTGGATATGTTGAGTCGACCATTCATTTTTCAGTAAAAGATCATTTAAAACCACAAAATCTGTTGCTTGCTCATTTGTTATTTCATGTATGGCCAGCACTCTTGTCTTAATTTTGGAACATACAGAATAGGAAAGTAAGATGAGCCAATATTAGTTTCATTGTTCCTAGAGGAAGAACTTTGACTCAACAGCTGCCACGTGAAAAGAATTTCCCTGAAGTCTCTGCCTGTTAGTTTGAATCATTTTCTGGATCGTTTTTTTTTTTTTGTAATAAGCACAAAATATACTTTGATGAGGATCACAGTGAATAATACACATGTGTCTTGATTGGTATTAATGATGAGGAGCCCAGTGACCGTATTAGGTGGCACATGAATCATGCATGGCTTGTTTTCCGTCACTGGTCTGTCAATGGTACACTTATTTAGACCCACAGTGTATAACCTAATTCTTTACTTGTGTGTATTTGTAGCTTGTTCTGCCCTCAGGACAATATCGAGGAGGCTCTACTGCTGCTGCTGATCAGCGAATCAATGGTAAGCTATCAAGTCACAGCTTCAACTATTATTAATGTTTTTAAAGGGAATATGTCGTTTTTTTCCAGTTGACAGATAAGTGTGTGAGTGCTTGTTTTACAGAGATTCTCCAATATGTCAGGTAAATTATTATGATCACTCGACAGTCAATCTCTTTCTATCTTAAAAAGAAGGACCCATTCCATGTGTTGTGGAACATTTGTACCCTGACCAGAGAAGGATAAAATTCACACAGTTTGACAGCATAATTGCCCATAGGTGGCCCTCTTACTTTGTGTGCTTCCAGGCGAGATATCACTTTCGAGCAGCGGATCGAATGTACTAAAACAGTTATTGGTAAAAAAGGTGAACCAGTTAAACAATTTGTATTTCATGTCTAGTCCTGAGAGGGTCACACTCTCACTGCTGGATCCTCTGTTATTCTTGAGACAAAGTGACCCTGTCATGAGAAAAGTATGGAGACTGCTATTTCTGAACCTCTTTTAAAGATAAAAGCTGTGTCTGGCTTCATAACTTTTAGGTCACAGACGCAGAACAAGCATGCTGTTGGTGAGTGCCAGAACAGTGTTAGATTTCTTTATTTCAATATTTCATTCAGGTCAGAGACTTGGAAAACACTGAAGTCACAGCATCAACAGGACAGCCAGACATTCTTAAGGAGTCCCTATACTTTTTTCATGAAAAATAGTGGCAGCCACCTACCAAACATCTCGCTCCTGAGTTCTTTACTGTGCCGGTCCACCCGGCGCCATCCAGCTTTTGCATATAGGGGATACGGCACGCATGCACCAGGACAATTTAGAAGTGAGGGCTGTGCAGATCTAGGCAGGTCCACAAGTAGAAAAACTTGGTTGTTGGCTGAAGGTGAGGATTTTCTAGGTGCACGCCACTTGGGGCAGGGATAGGCATTTGAAAGGCAACTTTTAGTTAAGGAAAGAGCAGCCAATAGAATGACTTCCTTATTATGGCCCTAATGGAAGGAAGATTGCCTAAGGAGCTCCATCTTGAGACCTTGATAATAAAGACCCCAAAATTTACAAGAAACTAGTTGGAATGTTCTTACCTCACTGGCACCCACCCAAACCGAATGATCTGATATGGATGGGCTGACCCTTTAGTGGATACATAAACCTAAAATGAAATCATTATATTGTGAGAATATGAGATACGGAGGATTCATAAAGATACATATACATGTAAAAGACTTCAGTTTGGCTTTCAATACTATCTTCCATTGACATTAATAAGGATTTTAACTGGCAAAGAAAATCCACCCTATTTCCATTATCTGTACTGGCATGAACCCATGAGACACCACCTACCTACAATTAAATACTCCCTTGTAGAGTGACAGACAGGTATGTTCACAGATTTGACCAATTTCGCTATCTCCTGGTTTCTGCAAAAGAATGAAGGTTGTAGCTGGGACCCGTGAACCTCCACCAGGCCCTGAGCTCCTGCCTAGGTCACCTTATGGATAACGTGATTTTTCAGTGGTTCATAGATCATTTGTCGGCATGACACCCTGACGACGAGCAGTCTCTATGTGTTTGCCATGACAGGCTCGCCTTAATATTAAGAAATGATGCAGGTTTACATGTTTCTATATGTGACATTTTCCTTTTCTGTTCTTGAAAGCTGCATGCATTTTCTTTGAGATTATTTTGTAGGAAACCCCTATATAAGTTGATGTAGGTAAACTGGTGTTAATGCGTATTAATGTATGTAAGAGCACATAAAACGAAGTACTAAAATTGAATTAAAATTGGATTAGTGACAGGAAGTCAGCTGTGTGTAGGAAAATGTCTCTCCCCACTATATTCCCGTTATCTTAATTCTATTACGCTCTGACAGGCTCCTGAGGCTTTTACGTTTATCCATCTATGACATTAAAAGCTCTTCCATGTGATTTTAGCTTGCAGATTTTACTGGCTCTATAAAATGCAGTAAAGGTAATTGATGTATGTCTTGATTACATAACTGATCTGGTAAGCTTGGAAATGTTAAGAAGATTTAGGTCTAGTTCAAACGAACCTAAGCTTGCAAACACTAGCCTGCAGAGCAATGTACACAGCAAGCTTTTACAAAGTGTTTTAATTTCAGATCTTAAGTTAAGTGTGAAGGCTAACATTTGCCAGTGTTCAATCTGCAGTTGAGGCCTTCACAATGCAAACAGCGCTGTGTTTCTCATCCTAAAAGCCCTGCAAAACAACCAAAATCTGTTTTTTGTTTAGCAATCCCTTGACTACTATACCTGTGCAGCTTGAGGGGTGGTCAGGTGGAAGGTTTCTGTTTCCAGCCATTGCTGGTAAATTAATTGCCAACTTCAGAACCAATCCTAACATTTTGGTACAGGCAAGGAAATGTGGCTTCCTGTGATGTCAGAGGCTGACTACATGACTCTGCAGGCACACGATGCACTGGCATGGTGTACTATATTTCAAATGCAAGAGTGTGCATGGTATGCTGACAACACTGCCATAGCAGTAAGAACGTATGGTTAGTGTTGTCACCTGCTCACAGGAAGAAGCAGGATCAACAAGTACATGCAGTCCCGGAGTTACATACATCCGACTCCTACTTACAAACGGAGGCTATTACTGTACAGCGGGGGTAGTTGCAATGCTACCACGCTCGTGCTGACGAGGAGTGTCCGCCTTTTTGGGTCTGGTTTGTAGTACTGTACGTACATTACAGGAAGTTGGCTCTTGTTAGACGTGCAGACAAGGGGTGCCCGCCTCTTCTTCTGGGTCACTGTGAGGTTTTTACTGCTGTCTGTATCATCATTAGAAAGATTTCATCTTACTTCCTGTCCTTGAGACAAAAGGAAGTGAAAGAAAATCTACCCCTAGGAAGGGAAGTTTACTCCTGTAGGAGTGATCATGGGAAAAAGGTGTCTCCACTGAAGCTTTATCACCAATCCTTGTTTCCACGACAACTCAAAATTTTCAAAATCCAATTTTCACAGGGACAGAAAGTGAGGTGAAATCTTCTGAACAGGGGCACACACAGCAAAACAAATGTTACAGAGGGTTAACCCTTCCCTATGCTATCCAAAACAACAACAACAACAAAATCTGGGCTGGAGTTACACTTAAAAAATTTACCTGTTCCAACTTACATACAAATTCAATTTAAGAACAAACCTACAGAACCTATCCTGTTCATGACCCGGGGACTGCCTGTATTTTTTAGTACTTATTAGAAAAAAACCTTACTATGGTAAATGTTACAGTCAGAAAGGGGCCGTTTAAAGGTATTTTATCGTAAATTTTTTATATGAGATAACATTCAGGGGCACTCTTGCCATTTATCACTCCTTTTTGCATTACTTCAAAAGGTTAAAAGTATTCAAAACATGGCACCGCAGTTCTCATGTAGATTGCCTGCTTTCTTTCTTCTTACATATATTGGAATGGAATTTGGTAGAGGTAAGCACCAGGATCCAAGCCTACTAACAAGGCAGAAAAGTGGGATCTCCTATGGCAGTCTCTTTCTTTGCAGTTAGCTGTATATCTCCCTCAAATGAATTGTAAGTGCCATACATGTTTTTTTGCTTGATTTTTTATTTTTTTTGTTTAAAAACACTTTAAAGATCAACTGCAGTCATTATTGTCATGGAATGTTATGGATAGAATGGGGATGAGTTAAAAGAGCAGTTAAGTCAAACTTTTTTTAGCTGTACTTCTCTTTTGGGTCACAGGAGTACATTTACTAATGTACACCTGTGATCCAAAATCAGCAGATAGCAGCCTAATGCAAGCTCCGCAGAGCCGCGCTGGAGATGGGAAGGATCCCGACAATATTCTGGCTGGGATCAGCCAGCTAAGTGACAGTTGGCTCCACCTCTCTAGAGCCAGAGCCAACTGTGCCAATACATTTGTTGCGGAGGAATTTCCTATGCTCCTTACCTCCATCTAGTGCTATAATATGCTGTGAATAAAAAAAATTAGACATGTACAGAGCTGTTCACTCTGTAAACATTTTATAAACACACCATTAGTGGCTTTTTTGTTTGCTTTTTCAGAAAGGGTTGTTCTTTTTGTGAAATTACAAAGGGGATATTATGTGGTCAGTTTGGATGCAAATGTTGCACTAGTTGCTATCACATGAGGGCATGCCGACTCATCTTATAGTTTAGAAGTCAGTATAAGTATCGCTCCAGGCACACATTAAAGAGTATCTTTACGCAAATCTTCAAAATAACAACAAAGGCACCTTCAGAAATGTTTAGTAATGACAATCTACAAACACATACTTCTAGATAATTGCCTTATTTTTATTCTTTGCATGCATTATTTTTCTTTTCCTCCCCAGTCTTCTGACAGTGGCCATTTTAACTAAGGGCGGGTTATTAGATCTCCCTTTTATTTCCAGGGATTCTGGCACATGTGACTAGGACATGTGACCATGCACATCATCTCAGGGGAGGAAAATGCCTTTCCCTGAGATCTCATGAAATTACAGATGAGATTTTCCAGCAATTCTCTGCTGATGTAACCTTCCCAGGATGCAATGCTTGGGCATGATTACGTAATTTGTGCAAAAGAGAACCAGGAAGTGGAAAACAAATTGTCAGTAAAATAAAAAATATGTTTATTTAGCTAATGAATGTAAGATGATTTCATACCGTAACATGCAGAGCTGTATGGTGATGTGTTTTTTAGTGAAAAGGGGTAAAGGTTCACTTTAAAGACACAGATCGTTGCACTCATGGCAGAGAAAAAGTCTGCTTGTGTTCTGCCCAATATGCACAGGTTCTTGCTAAGAGAATCATCACATTGGAGATACAGTATATTTGTAAGTACATATGTTTGCCAAGCAGAAATAGTGCAGTTGGTAATGCTTGAACATTCTTTTGTGACCAGTAACAGACTGCCAAATGTCTCTGTTGTGATGTTTCGTTCTAGCAAAGTTCATGTTTGCACGGAACAGACATATTAAACAAATGCAGCTTTTCCACGCTCACTAACTGATTATATGCACTTAGCTCCTCCATTCAAGAGAACTTGTCAGTGAGAAGATTAATAAAGTTTAAAGAATAAAAACTTTTTTTATGTTGGTTAGAGTAGAAAATAGATAAAATCTGTATCATTTTTTTTTTGTCTCTGTGTCCTAATTTCCCTCTTAGATAAATGTCTTTTGAAACATAACCGAGAACAAACAACGCCTTCAAAACTAGTAGTCCACAAATTCATAATAGTAGTCCAGTATAATATTTTATTTTAAAGGATCAATACGATGAAACAATCGATGCATTTTGGGGTCCACAAATTCCCGCTTTATCAGAGCTTTACGAAAATGCTGTTTGTGGTGGCGCCCCAGTTTGTTCTCAATTGAATCTCCTCAAGACTCCCTCTTTCTGTTTGGGAGCCCTTTGTGTGGGAGCAGCCTTACCAAGAACATTTAAATATCTCGAAGAATAGAATTGCTCACAAAGCGTGGGATTCCAAAAGCAAAAGCTAGCACCTCTAGTCACATACTCGTTTGAAATACAGACTCTGCAATTGTTGAACTCGTTGACAGTTGAGTCGATAATGGTAAAAAAGTCTATATCACCAGCACACTACAATTGTACACTGTTCTTTTCTTGTCTTGTGCATGAATATACAGGTCACAAATAGCTGCAACATTTCAGAACCACAGGGGATTGAAAGAATCTTCTGTGGTTCTGAAACATTGCACGTATTCGTGACCTGTATACAACAAACAGAAATTGTGCGATTGTGGTGTGCTGGTGACATATGATTCATCTGTTTGAAAATGTTGGCGACCATAGGTTGCTTCAGCGCTCGGCTCACAAGGTCCAATACAGGTATGATATGTGATGGCAATATCTCAATGACATGAGATTGTACACGTACACAATCACCTTGCTGCAAAATGCAAAATATAATCAACAAATAAAAATAATACAATAAAAACAGACATATAAATATAAAAAAGTTTTGGCCACGGCCCTCTACTGGGGTTTAAATCAAATCTAACCTTGAACTTTTATTTAATTATAAACCATAAACATTGTTTAACCAACATTTTTTGTTTTCAAGACTCAAGCACCATAATTCAAATAAAATTGATGATCTTAAATGATGTGAACCACTGCCCACCCTCAAGGTGGACAACATTACCCCCAATAAACAATAACCCATGAGAGGGTGGGCAGGCGGTAATCTTGCAGCTTGCTGTTGTAGATGAATCTGCTACAAACCCTTACTGGTGCTATTTCTTCATAATTGGATGTCATTCACCAATCCAAAGATTGGCCTCACTCTGTTCAGCACATCTGCCACATCTCCTCCCAGCTTCTCCTTGGGAACACTAGGAATACTTCACTATGGAAGAAACATGAGGAAAGCCATTGGATCAGCTCTTTCTAACTTTCTTATGTGCTATGAATGAAAATAAAATAAGTTGTTAAAGAAAGAAATAGGGTGAGATGGGGAGGGAGGGGGGATGATACTCCCACGGGGCTACTTATTTACTTTTTGTCCCTGACATAATTTTAAAACGAGGCTGAAGTCAGAACTTGGTCTCCAGTCAGTGACTCAAGAAGCATTGGAAGCCAATTTTACATAATGATCATGATATGATAGTTCAGAACCATCGTGCTCAGCCTGTAGGTTGCAACCCCAAATGGGGGCGTGGGCACAGTTAGTGGAGTCTCCAATTCTACAATCTATGTCTCTCCCTTGCATCTTTATGTCTTAGTTTTAGGCATGCACAATGTACAAACAGGACTGCTCATGCCTGGGATGTAGCAATGATGGTGGTGGAAGAGAATGTCTGTTCCAGTGCCTAGTTACCATGGTAACATGTTTGTAGCAAAGGCGATTCTCTCCCCCATTATCACGGGCATGGGCGGCTCTGCACATACGTAATGATGGGCGGTGTTATTTTGACGATGAAAGCTCAATTGTCCTAGTGTCTTTGTCTCTGGTTGGGCGAATGGCACTGGAGGAAGGGTTCTAGGATCTGGTACTACCTCTATAAATACTGCAGCTTTTGGGTCATTAATCTGTTTCCTGTAATCTATCTAATTCTCTAAGGAGCAGGTTGGAAAATGTTTTCTTGAATAAAAAAAATTCAGTGAATGTTCAAGAAATTATTAACTATTGTTAGATTAAAATAATAATTTAATTGAATTAAGTGGGTGCAGGGGATGACACAATCCCATGGGGCCACTTCATTATATTTGTGGCCCTGACATTCCAAAATGGAATGTTAAATGCGAACACAGTTTTGAACATTCTACAAGTCTTTGATAACATTATTGAATATTCTGATGAGATTTTTTCATATGAAAGTTCATTCAAAAATCTTCTAGTGTATGGCAAGCTTTACTGTTTTAGGCTAGGTTCACACCTAGGCGGATTGCTGCGCGGCAGGAGTTTCACGCCGTGATTCCGCCCCTGCTTCCGAACATGAGCACGAACCAAAACAGCCGCTCGTCGTGTCTTGCAAAAAAAAAGGTACTTGTTTCCTTTTTCTGTGATTGCCGCGCGGATGTCACCCCGTTGAAATCAATGGGGCCATGCGGCAATCGCTGCCTGCATTGTGCAGGACCGCACAATCCCGGGACGCGCGTCCCGGGTGTTGTGTGGTGTAGTGCAGTTATGAACCTAGCCTTACTTGTAGCCAAAGCCTTGACTATTTTCTACAGCAACGCCATGTTTTTTTACTTGCTCTATTACCAACAATGCCTCTAATTTGTGAACACTGACATGCCATTGAAGAATTTAGCTATTTATAGCTAATACATCATTAATTTCATTTGCTTTCTGTTGGAGTATTTTTCCTACACATAGGTGAGCTTTTACAAATAATAGTAATGATGTGATATAGTTGCTATGGGTTACATCATGTTGCACATTTCCCTTGTTCTTTCCTAATGAATAAGCCTAAAGGTTCATAGATGTTCCCAGCTATGCTTTGTCAGGATGATTCAGCCGTGTGCAGGCTTTTGTATCGTGGCATGATTCAATGAGTGTCACAATGCCTGTTATAGAACGCTCCCAGCAAACTGTAAGCCTGCTAATTCTGTACAACAGTATGCCCTCTTACAGCATGTGTTATATAATAGGGTAACTGATGCAAATCATAAAGCATTTTATGGATTGCACACGTAAAGCGTAGCTAAACCAAAAAAACAAAATGTAATGTATTGCAGCTTACCAATCTTTAGATGTGGTGGCTGCTTTAGTTTTAGTCAAGGTTTTTTCTAGGGAGGCACCGATATTTCGGCTGCCAAAACATTTCATCCACAAATGGTACCTTGGGCAAAATGCCGAAAGTACCATAACAGCCCAAAATGCAGTGCATGCTGGCTGCTTCTCTCCTCCCCGCTGGACGCCGGTCTGTGTCCCCTCCGATGCCCGCTGCTCTCCCCCACCTGTGTTGGCAGAGGGACACAGACCGGTGCCCAGCAGGGAGGAGAGAAGGTTTCAGGAGTCCGAGCAAGTAGGAGACAGCTCAGGATGCTGAGCGGGGTGGTTGCAAGGCAGAGACAGCTGTCACTGGAGGCTGAGTTCTCCTCCTGTATTGCCCCCTTTGGCTCCTGTGACAGGCGCAGAGTCAGGATGGAGAGCGGAGAACAGTCAGCTGTCAGGAGGTTGAGATCTCCTCCCACACCACTCGGCTCAGCCTCCTGTGACAGGCAAGTCAGGATGGAGAGCGGCTTACAAGCACTCAGTGATCAGCTGATCGCTGCTTTCTTGTAAATAACTGAGGCACATAGTATGCTTATTGTGTCCCCAGTTGTTCTACATCACTTCCTGTTCATTCATGATTGTGTACATAGTATCTCATACTATCTCCTCAGTTTATGAATAGACAGGAGCACTCAGTATAGAGGCTTCCTGTTCATTCATAACAGGGGCCGCAGAAAAGAGATTTAGGACTCTTTGTCCCCAATCTCCTTTTCAATTTAAAAGGTAAATATCAGGGTCTGGTTAGACCCATGATATTTCCCCAGAGCCCTCGACAGTAAATAAAAAATAATTTTAAAAAGGTTGGAAATTTTTTTTTCGTTTCGGCCTCACACATTTTTTAGTTTCGGTCTAAAAATTCAATTTTGGTGCATCTCTTGTTTATTCCTTTATTTTCACCTACCAGTAATACACTTTTAGTATTTGGATGACATTGCTCACTTTCCTTAGTGTATCAGGACAACAGAAACAGGATAGGACTACAGCACCTTGCCCCTCTCACCTTCTCTTATAACTTAGAGCAGGGGTCCTCAAACTACGGCCCGCGCGTCAGATCCGGCCCAACAGGGTCCTTAACCTGGCCTGCTCGGCCGCACGCCCCTTGCTATAGGTGTGCACATGGGGGTTTTACTGCGCAGGCGCAGAAAGCTTACAGCTCAATGAACTGTGATTGGTCGGCGCCAGAGCGAAACTCACACAGCCGCCAGCAAGCCTGAAAGAAGTGAAAGTGTGCTCAGCTGTGTAGTCTGCATTAGCACGTGGGGAAGTTTCGTCATCCTTTCTGTTTTTCATTGCATACTCATACTGTCTTCTGCACTGAAGACACCAGGGCAGGTATTTAATATGCATATCTCCCTTTAATGCCAGACAACATCACTAACTATGCAAATAACTTGACGAGGTGATAAAGTTCATGAAAGATTGCAAGGTATATTCTGGAAATATTGACCATCTCATTAGCCAAAAGCAGGCCATACTTCCCATTGAAATACTAATACATTTATGTTGATTAAAATTACTCTTAATTTTAAATATTGTATGTTTTTTCCTGTTTTTTTGCACTACAAAGAAAATATGTGCAGTGTGCAAAGAAAATATGTGCTGTGTGCATAGGAGTTCGTTCATATCTTTTTCAAACTATGATCTGGCCCCCAACAATGTCTGAGGGACAGTGAACTGGCCCCCTGTTTAAAAAGTTTGAGGACCCCTGACTTGAGGGTGTGGTTCTGTTGTCCCCAGAGACCACAGGAAGTTATCAGCTTTCTGGCAGGATCAGCGGGTAATTTTTCTCTTCCGTTCATTGAAGGACACAGCCATAGATTACTGGACCATCAGGGTTATATCGCCACCTGCAGGAGTAAGGCGCTAGGCATACAGCAAAAAGTGCCCCCCCCATCTGCAAGCAATGTAGTATGCCCTGTACTTTTGTGCAGCTGCTGCTCCCCTCCTCGCACTTTCCGGCAATTCCTGGTTGTCAAAATAACAGCTGGGTATTGCTGGGTAAATACAGCAGCTATAGAAGCTGTCAGAAAACCAAACAGGCCGACATAGTGTTTATAAACACTATTCAGATGTGATATAGAGAGATATAAAGTAACATTGTTACTTCTGTATCTACTCTCACTTATCTGCAGATCAAAGGGATGACCTTCAATCTGCATATACTGAGGAAACACAGCGGCTTAGTGGTTAGCACTTCTGCCTTGCAGTTCTGGGGTTCTCAGTTTCAATCTCTAACCGGGGCACTATCTGTGTGGCTTTCCTCCCACATTCCTAAAGGGCATTATGTTAGGTTAGTTGGCTCCTGTCTAAAGTGGCCCCAGTATGTGTCTGCGTATTCATATGAGACAGGGACATTAGATTGTAAGGAAGGGACTGATGTGAATGAAAAGAATGTAAAGTGTTGTATAGGGAGATGGAGTCATTGATATAACTATACAGGTGAAACTCGAATAATTCGAATATCGTGCAAAAGTAATTGCAGTAAGTGCTGCAAAAGGGGCCCAAACCAAGTACTGAGTACATAGCTCCTGGGGTTTGTACATCTCTGTTTTAATGTATGATTTTGTTTTTATAAATATAAATAAAGGGATGCACAGATACCAGTTTTGCGAGTACGAGTACTGATACGTGCCCAAGTACTTACAAGTATGAGTACTGATACATTTTTGTTTATTGTCATGTGACAGTTTTTCTAAAACAATACAGACTAATGATTTCAGGACAGTGGTGGAGCACCAGAGCTAGGTCCCAGCTGCAACCGCTGCAAACCTGGTAGTTCTCATGAAAATGCCGAGTATCTGCACTGGTACTTGAAAAGTATCTGTGCATCCCTAGTTATAAATATAAGTGTGATTCATAGATAAAAGATTGTAGAGAAATATATAAAACTTAAATTCCTGTTAGCTTCTCTTCAAGTGCCATCTAAAATAAAAGACTTCAAGTCTAACAATTGTGACATTGGCCCTTGGGTAGATAAGTCAACTTATCTACCAAATAGGATGATCTCTAAGCTCACTCCCATGATGGACTACAAGCTCAATACAAATGAGTAAACTAAATGTGAAATTGTAGTCCATCACAGGAGCGAGCTTGGAGAGGTGGCTACTTTACAGCACACAGGGACCATGGGGAACAAAAGTAGCCACCCACCAGAAGGAAGGACAGTGTCAGCACCAATTCAGAGATGATTTGAGTTTAGTGTCACTTTAACCATACATAAGGAGCAGTTATATAGAATACCCTGAAAATAACAAATCTCCCCAGGCTCTCTGTAATTACAGACCTGATAGGGAACGGGATTTTTTAAAATTAATACAAGAATGCTTTTTTCTTTCTCCACAAATAAAAGATTCTGTAGTTGTTATGGAACTATCATGGGTGGACTGTATTAGAGAAGTGAGAGTATCAAAGGCATATGATGTCAGGTTTACATAATCCATAAATGTCTGCTTACCATTCTATGAAGAATGAAATCCCATCACCTTATATTAGAGCATTTTAAACATTCTACATTATTATGTAAGATCAAGTGAATAGCAGAAACAGGAACACCAGGCAACATCTTTAGCTACATATAGAAGAGATTAATATGTGCACAGCGTGATTAAAACAAGACATAACGATAGTAAGCAGTGTACATGAACAGTAAACATAAGTATGAATCTCACTAAGGTTATAAATCTGACAGCTCGGTAAAAGGCCTTGTTGTGTCCTTGGTAAAAAGGAAGGCTACACTGTATAAATAATGTTAAAGCTAAACTCCAGGCAGATATAAAAGACACAAATTAATACAGCTCTGCATTCATTAGTAATTAATGAGTAATCCTAATCCTTACAGTCTTGTCTTGAACTGTTTTATTACTGTACTGTCTTCTTAATTTAGTAAAGTGCTGTGTGAACTGTTGGCGCTATATAAATCCTGTATAGTAATAATAATGTGTGGGTCAGCAGTGCAGCAGTGTCCATGTGCCTGATCATGATGGCCCACACACTCATACATATATGTATAAGGGTCTTCTGGCCATTCTAGTGACATCATTGGTTTCTCTTAGACTCCCCTGGCCGCAAAGGTGAACAGTCTGTATTGCTACACTAAATGGTGCTCACAAATCTTTCCTCTAAATACAGTGAAGGGAACTTATGAAAACTGGAGCAGACAAAATCTGGAGCAGCTGTTCATGCCAACCAATCAGCTTCTCTCTTTCATTTTCAAATCTTAAATGAATAAACTGAAGAGAAAAGCTGATTGGATGCCATGCACAGCTGCTCCAGATTTTGTCTGCTCCGGTTTTCATAAATTCCCCCCAGTCTGCGAAGGTGGAGCTTTGCATTTAAAGGAGAACTATGAGGTGAGTGCTTTTCACTCACCTCATAGTTCTAGCCAACCTGTGACAATGAGACTGTCACAGGTCGGCTCAGTAGATTGGGAGGTGAGGGAACACATACCGGCGTTCGTTCACCTCTCGATCCTGTCACCGCTCTCTGCCGTGACAAGGGAGGGGCTGGATTTCCCCCTCCCCGCTCCGATCCTCCAGCGCTGACTGGCGGAACGGACGGGTGAAGGGGTGCGGGTACAGCTGGCTCTGCCTCTAGATAGGTAGAGCCAGCTGTCAGTCACGCAGCTGGGCGGATCCCGGCATAATTGTCGGGATCCGCTTCAGCTGCGGCATCTCAGTATACCGCAAGCTGTAGCTCGCGGTATACTGCGGCGTCTTAGCGTACTGAGACGCAGCAGTATAATGAGCTTAGGGTGACGGGAGGACGCTAGTTTGTGTCCTCCCGTTACCCTAAGGAGAACTATTGGGAAAAGCCCTAATACCATAGTTCTCCTTTTAAGGTATTTCAGCAACAGGCATAAACCAATTCAGGTTTTGGGTTTAAGTTTTTGGACCAGCTTTGTGCTTTTTCCACCATACATGAGCTAGACCACCATGACTTGATTTGGGGGGGGGGGTTAGTCAAAAAGTGTTAATCAGAGGAACCCTAATTCGCCAGAAATCAAGAGTAAGAATAAAGGAAAAAGTCTGAGGCCAAGTGTGACTTATAAACACAAATGAAACACGGATGGGGCAAATTGTGTGGAATTAATTAGCAAAAAGCCACATTAAGTCCACAGAAGGCCACACCTACTTTTATTCCAAAAGATATTCCTGCACTTTTATAATTAGCAGATTAAGTTTGCAGCTTACTATATTGTATCCCTGTAAAGGGTCAAAATTCAACTTGTCCGAAGGTATAAATGGTATCAAATCTTGTTTTATAGTATGGAAAGTTTTACATTTGTGACTATGTTTATGTTTAAATATATTATGTATAGAATATATTTATAATATTTTATATATGTAAAACATAATTTGTAAAACATAATATATGTATTATTTATATATCTAAATATATTATGTTGTGTTTAAATGAATTAGGAGGATAAAGCCAATTGTGTTTCGGATTTAGTTGTCCTGAAAAGGATTGAAAATTCTTGCCAGTAGATTTTTTTGTAGATGTTTATGAAAGCAGCAGCAACAACTAAGTATTGTGTCCTTGTGACAGGCGAACAGAGATGCTGTTATTAGCCGCGCTCCAGACCAGAAGGAAGACCGCGCTGTCAGCTTACAGAATGCTTCTGCAGTATATGACCTGTTGAGTATCACAATGGCCAGAAGAGGGCAGTATGCCATGCTTTCTGAGGTAATGCTCTCCTGGAAATAGAATCTTCTATGCTCTTTACCTCTCTAAGGGTTCATGCTGACATGCGTTGTTTTCCTGCATTTGAACGCACAACGAACACAGTTCAATAAAATCCCATTGACTTTAATTGAGCATTACACATGTCAGGTCAGAGGCTTGGCCAGCTTTAAGTTGTGCTGTGCTTCTTTGGATGCAGCAAGTCATATTAAGGTGCCTTTGTACTGCAGGCAAAGCACTCGCTGCATTTGCTAACCAAGGCATGCATTTGTGTTTAACTAGCAAACGCGCTGTTTGAAAAGAATGCCCCTCAACAAGAGTCCTAAGACTGTTTATACACAGAAAGACATTGCAAGGTGGTAACTGTAACACATTCACTATATCTAGAGTATGAATGGTCACCTCAGAAGGCATTGCTAGTATTTTGTAAAGAAAGAAAAAAATTACGTATACAGCGCAATACTCATATTGGGATCATTTAAAGTGACACTAAACTCAAGTGTTAGATCTTAAAAATGCGTTCACATATCCTATTACCAAAAATGTATCTTATTTGTGTATCACTCGGCTGTAGGCCCTCAAATCATCTCTGAATTGGTGCTGACACTGTCCTTCCTTCTGGAGGGGGGCTACTTTTGTTCCTCATGGTCCCTGTGTGTGTTGTAAAGTAGTCACCGCTCCAAGCTCACTCCTGTGATGGACTACAATCTCATGTTTAGTTTACTAATTTTCTACTAAGATTGTAGTCCATCACAGGAGTGAGCTTGGAGTGGTGGCTACTTTACAACACACACAGGGACCATGGGGAACAAAAGTAGTCACCCTCCAGAAGAAAGGACTCAGAGATGATCTGAGGATCTACAGCACAAATAAAAATGTAGTTTTTTTCATAGTTAAGGTACGTGAATATATTTTTAAGATTTCATTCCTGAGTTTAGTGTCACTTTAATGGCAACACTCTCAGGTGCCTTTTATGATAAAGCAATATAACATTCCACATGAAGTGCTCCTCCAAATATATAGTCCAAAGTAACAACAATGTTGTTTCAGTGCATCACAAAAAATTCCTGACAGTTTATCTCTCTGCACACAAATTGCTCCAAAACCTGTGTGTACACATTAATACTCTGCTAGTATAAAACACAATATAAAGTTTAGTAGATTCAGTTCTATAGAAAGTTTGTGGTTAATTAATAAATGTTACGCATTTCGGTAGTGCCCCTAGATGGTGCTAACGGGTATAGGAACTTTTATAAATCAACGTTTTATGCAAATGCAAACTTTCAAAAAAAAGGTCAAGCTTAGCCCCACCCCTTTCAAGCCCTCCCTTTTGATACCAAAATGTGATGGGTAGCCTCACTGACTGGTATGAAGGCTCTGGGTGGAATCGGGCTCAATTGGAAATAGTGTGCTGCTTCTCCCCATATCATGCTTTTCATCCTGTTCTTAATATGCATTGCTTAGTATTGTGACAGGTTTACCTTAAGGAATATTTTTCAGTTCTTTTCTGCTAGAAATGAGGGAAATTATAAATAATTATTCTCATATTCTGTTACAGTATACACTAACCGGCCATGTTATTATGTACACCTTGCTAGTACCAGGTTGGACCCCCTTTTCCTTCAGAACTGTCATAATTCTTCATGGCATAGCTTCAACAAGGTGTTGGAAACATTCCTCAGAGATGTTGGTCCATATTGACATGATAGCATCACGCAGTTGCTGCAGATTTGTCGGCTGCACATCCATGATGCGAATCTTCCGTTCCACCACATCCCAAAGGTGCTCTATTGGATGTAGATCTGGTGACTATGGAGGCCATTGGAGTACAGTGAACTCATTGTCATGTTCAAGAAACCAGTTTGAGATGATGTGAGCTTTGTGACATGGTGCATTATCCTGCAGGAAGTAGCCATCAGAAGATGGGTACACTGTAGTCATAAAGGGATGGACATGGTCAGCAACAATACTCAGGTACTAAAAGATGCTCAGTTGGCACTAAGGGGCCCAATGTGTGCCAAGAAAATATCCCCCACACCATTACACTACCACCAGCCTGAACCGGTGATACAAGGCAGACTTTATCCATGCTTTCATGTTGTTTACACCAAATTCTGACCCTACCATCTGAATGTCACAGTTGAAATCGAAACTCATCAGACCAGGTAATGTTTTTCCAATCTTCTATTGTTCAATTTTGCTGAGCCTGTACGAATTGTTGCCTCCGTTTCCTTGCCTTAGCTGACAGGAGTGGCATCCGGTGTGGTCTTCTGCTGCTGTAGCCCATCTGCTTCAATTTTCGATGTGTTGTGCGTTCAGAGATGGTATTCTGCATACCTTGGTTGTAACGGTATTTGAGTTACTGTTGCCTTTCTATCATCTCGAACCAGCCTGCCCATTCACCTCTGACATCAACAAGGCATTTTCATTCACACAACTTCTGCCCACTGGATATTTTCTTTTTTTCGGTCCATTCTCTGTAAACCCGAGAGATGGTTGTGCGTGAAAATCCCAGCAGATCAGCAGTTTTTGAAATACTCAGACCAGCTCATCTGGCACCAACAACCATGCCACGTTCAAAGTCACTTAAATCCCCTTTCTTCCCATTCTGTTGCTCGGTATGAGCTTCAGGAAGCCGTCTTCACCACGTCTAGATGCCTAAATGCATTGAGTCGCTGCCATGTGATTGGGTGATTAGCAATTTGTGTTACCAAGCAATTGAACAGGTGTACCTAATAAAGTGGCTGGTGAGTATATACTGCATATATTATATACATCTGCTTATTGTAGATCTATGTATATTCTACATAACAATAATAATTCAATATACTGATTTTGCATGATTTTATATGAGAATGCGTGGCTTTGCAAGAGGAAACAATGACTTACAAAATGGGGTTTAGAAGACTATGGATTCTGTTTATGAGTTATGGAAAGAGGAAGACTGATAAGGAAATTGGGTGACCACAGGTCACTGTTGCCATTTGTGCTTCCTTAATGAAAGCACAATTATAATTAAAGCTGAACTCCAGCCTTACCCTTCAGTGTTGCATAGTTGTACAGGTTGCTCTCTGGTGCCGAAATTAATTACTCTGATTTCATTGAAGGATATACAGTCATGAGGCTACAGGAACAGCAGTGCTCAGGTGCAGACACATGTCAAGACGCGGACTGCTATTTTTTTAGGAGAAATTAAAGGCAAACGGTACATTTTTAAGGATACTACTTTGTAACAATTACATTTTCTAGATATTTCCTGTAAGACCACAAATCTTTACTTTTTGAGTATAGGTCCGCTTTAAGGCCTATCCATTCCTGATTGGCTCTATGCTGCCTAAATCCCACCATGGAAACGATAAGAGATTACATTATTGGACAATTTGATGTAACCAAGAGATTTGTTATTTTGAGAACACATTAACTAAATATCACTGTAACTGATACATAACTATTCCAGAACCTAAACTCCCAGGGCTGTCATGGTAACATACATATAAGGGGTGGGGCTAATGGAACTGGAGGAAAGGCTTAACACTCTTACAGAATACAATATTAATTCTATTAATGTCCACCTTTCCTGTACTTGTTCTTTATGGCTATATGTTACGAAAGCATTTTACAGTGTCATTTTGCTCCTTTTCACCTGAAATGTACATTCCAACTTCAAATATTGCCAGAATGATTCATATATCCATTTGCAGGGATCCTGTGATTTTTGGCAACTCTGATCCTGCAGCTTTCAAACAGCTTAATTGCTCATGTGCTCGTAATGGAGTCGTGTGGTTGACTGGTCTTCAGCCATAATTCTGCCTGAAATCATACTGTAACAGCTGCATCCACCGGCCGAACAAACACTAACATTGTGACCTGTGCTTGCTCTAAGCTGAGCACTCTAGAAAATTAAGAGGTAGCAAGGGGTTCTTCTGTTCAGTCTATCAACCCACAAGCCGTATGATTTCTTTTTTGCATTGGAATACATCCATTAATGGGCTCATGCAGGCAAAGTATAAAAACACTGTTATTAAAGGGACACTTCAGTCAAACTTGAAACATAGGGGTTCATTTATAAAAGTATAGGAAATTTCTATGCTTGTCTGCGCCACCTACGGGTGCTGGTGCCGTGCAAAATTAACCTTTTATTGTTATAAAATGACTCAGTGAACACAACCTTCCTGTCCATTTTCTCTTATTTTAATCCTTCTATACATTTTCTGCACCTGGCTGGGCTGTTCACTCCCTGTGGTTGTCAGTAGGGATACACCGATGCCGATACCGAGTATTTGAGCAAGTGCTCGTACCTGCCCAAATGCTTCAGATGTCTATCCCGATACCGGAACTTCCGGTATCAGGAAGCCGGGCGGCGAGTCGTTACACGCTGCCAAGCTTACTGATTGGCCAGGAAGCCGGCTCCATGCTCCCTGGTCACCTGGCGATCGCACTGCGGCGGGGGGAGCGTGACTGCGATACCATTGACTTGAATGGCACAACCCCATGCCCCGGAATGCAGGGAGGCTTACAGTATGCGATACAGTGCGTTCCAGCAGCTAACCATGCTGGAACGCACTGGAATTGGTGTGAACAAGCCCTAAAGGACCATTACAGGCAGCACATGAAAGCATCAGTGAACAGCTAACCCTATCCAGAAAACATTGCAACTAAATCTGTGGCAAAATCAGAAAGGCCATTTATTTACCTTAGTTGCATTCCTTTGTAATCCCAGATTCGACAGGTGCTCTGGGTGGATCTGCTTTCTGAAGTCTGTGTTTTTTAACCGGACTGTGTGGCACAGCAATGTCTGCTTTCCGGTCCGGTGCAATCACAAAAAATAGTGCATTAACTATTTTTAGCGATTGCACTGGAATCCAGGGAGGCTTACAGTATGTGATCCAGTGCGTTCCAGGAGCTAACTGTCTTGGACCAAACTGGAATTGTGGCAATGGGCATTCAGCCACAATTCTTGGAAAACACCATCAGATCTCTCTGCCATGCTTACTGGCTATCTTCCTGAACACTTCTGAGAATGATTGTTCTCACCCACCTTTGGGGATGTAGTTTTACTGTAACCTATGCACCAATCTCCTTTACTGGCTCAGCAGCAGTCTCCGTGTACAATCATTATAGCTCCAGTGGGCTGGGCAAACTTCATTCACTCATACAAAGAGGGTTTTTTGTATGTTGTATACCAGAATGGCTATTGACATTCAACGATGAACACTTCTCCAAATAATGTTTACTGAAGTTGTTCATATTGGGATTTGAATACATTAGTGATAAAATAGGAGTCCTATGCAAAGCATTGATGTAGATTAAAGGGAAACCTGTCCTGACATCAGCATGGGGTCCACTGGCTTTTATTCGCACCAGAACTGCTTCTCTTTCCCAACAAGCTATGGAAATGCAAATGCCGCTTGAAGCAGATCAGGAGGCGGTCAACTGCAAGTCAGATGCACCTGTCAATGAATTCCGGATGATCTCAAAAGTGTCTCAAACTGATGTCAAAATCAGTCTACACTCGCCAGTTGACTGTTAGCTGCATGGCTGTCGTGCTGACTTTAGGGCAATACTTTGAGTCGCTGACCGAGAACAGGTATGCAAATAAGGAGTTCTGACCTTTGTCTGACTTTCCTGATCTGCATTCTTCAGCTAGGTCAGTGATTGAAAGCAGAGCTCCAGGTAACTAGCATTTTCAGAAGGAAGGCCAACAGTGGCAGTCCCCATATTACTCAAATGACAGGTTGATGCTAACCATGTTTTCTTAGTTTTTTGCTATGGATAGATAAGAGGTGATTTTTGCTATCGGTGTCCCATTGAGTAGATTTTCCTTAACTTCCTGTCCTGTAGACACAACAATCTTTGAATCGTGTGAGAAATTTCCCCCTTAAAAAATGGCCCTGTTTGTATGATATATAACTGTAAGATTTTAGATTTCCTACCACTGACAATGGTCATAAATACATTGGGTCAATTTCCCTACCGGGTCAGAGAAAACAACATAGTGGAACATATAGCCGGCTTCCTGGGCAATCAGGAAGCTGGGTGGCGAGGAATGACCAGCCTCCCGGCTTCCTGATTGGCTAGGAAGCCGGCTCCATGCTTTTTGGTTGGGAAGCCAGCTTCCTGGCCAATCAGCATTGAGCTGGCCTAACAGCTGGCTCAATGCTGATTGGCTGGGAAGCCGGTTTCCTGGCCAATCACAATCGAGCCGGCCAGACAACATGGAGCAGGCTTCCCGGACAATCAGGAAGCCGAGCGGGATTTGTCATTACCTGCCGCCTGGCTTCCTGATTGCCTGGGAGGCCAGCTCCATGCCAGCGGAAGCACCGGTTTCGGTTCTTGGCATCGACAAGTACCGAAAGCAAAATATCGGTACTCGATACCAAAAAAACGGTATCGGTGCATCCCTAGTTTTAACACTTGGTCACTCTTCCCCACACTGTCCAAGAAAAATTTCAGGTTTAGGTACACTTCAATGTTTATCCAAAACCAAGAAAAAAATGGAACATATTCCAACTTACCAATCCTTAGATATGGGTTTTCTTTTTTTACTTTTTTTTCTCTATTTTTTCCTGATGATCCTGCTAGTAAGATACTTCCTGTCCTAGGGTGACACCACTCACCATACTGCATGTATGGAGAGGCAGCATTTTCAACCTAGGACGGTATTACGAACCTGGTCTGGGAGACTGGATGGTTGAGGAGGCTTCCCTTGCACCTTGTGTCTTATGGCCTTTGAGGATGGTGACAGAGGCCAGGCAGACGCCGAAAATCAAAGTCGAGGCAAGCCGAGGTCAATATCTAGGAGGTCAGATGTAGTACCAAAGGAAGAGGCAAAAGAGTAATCAAAAACAGTCCAGGGTCATAAAGGCAGGCGGCAATCAAGGCAAGTAGTTGAGGCAGGAACGGGTCAAAATTCAGGCAAACGGCAATCTAATATTCAAGACAGGAAACAGGAGACACAACACAGACAGGAGCTGATAAGACAATTCAGCAAGTAAGTGACAGGCTGGTTAGGTTTAAATAGAGAAGTGAACTAATCAAATACGTCACTTCCTGTGTGCCTTTGGCACGTTTTTCTTAGAACTCGCTCCCTCTGCGCATCACTTCCGGTGCGCCATACTGCGCTTCTTTCGATGGGAAATGGTTGTTGTGCGCATGCGCGTATTCCTCTTCTTAGCGGTGCTTGGCGCATGCGCGGAACGGGCATGTTGCTTACAGACGGGAAGTTTGTTAGATCAACAGAACACCTCCCCCTCTTATCTCATAATTTTTTCCCCCTTATCGGGTCACATTTGTAGATAGAACTTTGGACAAAGGGTTGCAAGGGATATTGAGAAGAGACATTACCAAGATAAAATTAATTAATATTCTCTTTCTTTTGTTTGGTGGATAGGACACCTGAATATTAGTGTATCTCTGTGTCTAAATCATCCATGATGTTAACAATAGTACATTCTTTTTTTTAAATTATTTACATGAAAATTATGTGACAAGAAGTGAAGCCTGTACAAAAGAAAGGCTTCATATATGTGTAAACACTTATCACAGATACATCGAGTCATAGCTCAAGCTATGACCAAGGCCGTTTAAGCGGGAAACACGTAAGCTATATCTACTGATTGGACAAGGCAACCTTTCAATAAATTATTGCTGAAGGAGACACATGTGCCAGTATTTGCTTCATACATGTGTGCCTAGACAGCACTGTCTACACCCAACATCTAGAAGATATTTCAGTTGACTCTGGGCTTATTCACATCTTAAACTGTCCATACCCAATAATGAATTGTTACAGATAATTATTTTATAAAATAGCAAATTGTAGCTTAGGCTTTTCTTTCATTTTTATAGGAAACCTATAACAGTCACAGTCAAATAACTGTCAAATTAAAAAAAATGCTGGTTTCTGGGGAAAAAATCACATAAGTCTAACAGCCATACAAGTGTGAAACATTGTATAGCTGATCTCCAGGCAGATGTGAGAAAAAATTATTAAAGCTATGTAAACATTATCACATCAATAAATATTTGAATTTTACCTGGTATAGTCAGTGCCTGCACAGCCTGTACAGCAGGGCTCAGATGGGGAAAGGAGAAGCAGCACAATGAGCCAATTAGGTGTGTTACAGTGCAAGGAGCATGCTGATAGAAGAAAAGAGCCGCGTGACATTGAGATGAAATCATCAGGGTGCTGCCTTTCCTTTTACTATCCAGTCACAGTCATCCAGTCATTCAAGAACAACTCTCCGTACAGTGATGAGCCAATAGTAGAACACAAGAAGCGGCAGGAGGGGGTGGGTCATGAGCCGGAACCACAGCAGCTAGTGGCTGTTTTCTTAATAAAGTGACCCAGTTTCTGGCACCAACACTCAGGAGAGGCAGTTTAGCATGGACACCTTTTCATTAAGATTAGATTTCTTATTTAAAACATTTTCTGATTCAGGTTTTCTCTTTTTTTCAGTGTCTGGAGAGGGCCATGAAGTTTGCATGTGGAGAGTTTCATCTTTGGTATCAGCTGGCATTATCCATGATGTCTTGTGGCAAGGTAACAGCATTAGATATATGGCCAGATGAAGGTTACAACTGTGGGATTATAGGATTATATATATAATCTAGTGATTCAACACAGATCATAATGGGAGTCATGACTGTCACTATGAACATGCTGTTGGAAGGCTTCAGTAAGCTTTCGGGAATGCTCATAGCTTGATGAAAGCTTGCTAACAGCTTGTATATAGTGACACTCCCATTAAGATCTGTATTTAACATTCCTATACTGGAACTGAGTATACTTTAGTATGCTTTACAAATGCAGTGCGGAATCTTGCTGTACACACACTGCTGGCATACAAGCTGAAGCCTATCTGAGTGAACAAGGTCTTCAAATGCAGGCTAAAAAAATTATAACTAAAATCTGATTGGTTGCTACGATGCACCCATGACTTGTGATTGAAGTGTCTGGGGCACAGACTAATGAGGGCTGCAATGTAAATGAAGATAGATGAACCATTAAATCAGAATTCCAGCTTCAATAAATAAATGAAAAATTGCCTGTGAATATTTCATATTTACCACACATTGCAATATCTGTGCAAATTCTTTGCTCTCTAAAGGCTCTTGCAACGGCTTTTAGGTCAAAAAACATGACCTACTGCTTTCCTGAGATGGAAACATCTGAATTAGTCAGCCTTTAAAAAACATGCTTTGCAGCATCTTGGATAACATTCAATTCAAAGGTGAACTATGGAATAAAAAAGTATTGTCTAAATACAGGAGCCATATGTATTCTTACTTGAATCTTGGGGTGCTTTGTGTACTTCTTTCTAGATCTGTCCAGTAATCCAATGTCAAACTTAGCACTCTGTGCGGGAGCTTCCGGTAAAATTGCGGTGCGTTGCAATAAAAATAGAGAAGGAGGATCCTGTGTTGGTGCCCATTCAAAATGAACTACAGGGTCGAAATGAATGGGTCATGGTGACACAACATGATGCATAACAGGGGCTGACTGGCGACTTTTTCTACACTGCCTGATTAGAGGGCCTCTCCTGCCTCATCCAGCTGGATCAAGCAGACGCGGCCCTCTAATCAGGCAGTGTAGAGGGCAGCCCGAGAAGCCGAGGACCCAGCGGCCGCCGATCACAGATGCCGCATCGGATGCCGGCGACAGTGGGGGGTCACGGGGGCCGTACGTGACGGCATCGGAGAGGCCCGGGGGGCAATTGCCACCCTGCCCCCTGGCCCAGTCCGCCCCTGATGCATAACTTATTTTGTGGCACATGGGTCACCTAAACAAAATCATGTGTGAACAGGCTCCAACTACTGTGATAATGTCAGTGACTTGGATTCGGCAATGTGGAGTCTTCCTCTCTGAGACAGTTATTCCATTTACATACATTTTACAAGGTGTTTGAAGTTTCCTCTTGACTGAGATGGAAGGACAGTAGAAGCACAGAAAATATCTGTGATTTTCTCTATTACACTGTAAACTTTAGGACTAAATAAAGTGGGTGACATTGGAAATGTGAATCAAAATAAAAGTGCTCAATGTCCCTGGTAAAGGATTTTCACAACTGCTGGGAATATATGCCCGTTCCTAGATAGGCAGAGCCCGCTGTCACTCACGCAGCTGGGTGGATCTCGACAGCAATGTCGGGATCTGTCCCGGCTGCGGCTGTCTCAGTATACTGCAAGCTGTAGCTCACGGTATACTGAGCTTTGGGTCGCGGGAGGACGCTAGTATATGTCCTCCCGTGACCCTTAAGAGAACTATGGGGAAAAACACTTACCCCATAGTTCTCTTTTACAAAAGAGTAAGGATAAACTGTTAGGGGTCTGTTTATCAAAAAAAAATGTGCATAGCATATTCATCCAGCGAAACTGCAGGTACATTTATTCTGTTCAAGTTAACCAGCTGTTCTGAGAATGGGGCAAAAATGAATGTTCTAATTTCATTTGAAGGTCAAATGTTCTTCAATAGGTATATTCGTATAGAGTAGATTGAATCAGGAAAATACCACCTTATGGCCACTAGATGGAGTTGAGGATCATAGGAAATAAATACATGTTGATACTGAGCTACAATGTTCCAATTCAAGAGAACACTGGAGAGAATGAACATATAATTGTAACCATTACTATTCCTGTAGTGGCAGTGTTTACATTTAACTGCTCATTCTATCTCATTACTCTAATGTATTTTTTTCCTCTGTTCTTCAGCTCCATCTAGTGGCTATAATTTAGTATTTTCTCAATTCACTCTGATCTTTATGAATAAACCTATTGAAGAACATGCGACTTGAAGAGAAATGACACTAAGCACATTTGTTTTTGCTCAATTCTTACAACAGCTGGTTAACTTACACAGAACAAATGTACCTGCAATTTTTCATGGGAAATAAGTTATGTACATTTTTATAAATAGACCTCTTAGGGTATGCTTTGATCACAGGTCCACGTGTATGCACACATTTGCTCGCATATCAATCATGATCACTAAACCTATTTAGCTGGAAGGTGATGTTTAATGTGTATGGTGCACTCCTAGTTTTCTAATTCTGTATTTGCTACAGGCATGTCATTGCACAACACAACATAGGCGTAAATATAAATTCTCTTAACAAGTATGAACATTTAAACCTAACAGCTCTCATTTTGTCTTTTCTAAAAGTTACGCAAATAGACCACTTTTATCTGAGAAGTTACATCACAGCTGATAGTAGCCTGTGAAGTTTGTGTTTCCTTGTGGGTGAAATCTGAGAGGGAGATGTAACTGAGCTGTGCCTCAAAATACCAGCTTTGCTATTTGATGTCACTTTGCCAAACGCTGTCCTTCTGCACTCTCATTAAGTGAACATGACACAATGAATCATCTTATGTCATATCGCCCACTGCAGGGTTTAAATAGCTTCCCGCAAATAACTGTTCCACAGGAATCCAATGCAGCCGTCGCCTTGTAAATTATTATATCCCCCAGTCAGGACCGCTGAGCTCGTCATATCAGATTTGACAAAAAGACAATGAAGACCAAGGCTCGGGCAGCAACTGTGCACTGGGGGAGCCGAGCGGGAACCAAACTGCCTGCCAGTCCCAGCTTGCATGGACAGTATTCGGTCAATAGACTAATAACTTCTATAACTAATTTACATTCTTTTCATGAAGACTTTTATTTGGAAGAGAGGTTAGTTTATAAATTAATTCATGGATGAATATAACAACAATTTAGGAAATGATATGAAAGAAAAGATTTTCATCTCTATAACCAAAACATTTACTATGTACTCCTGTGACCTAAAACTCAGCATATAGCAGGCTATTGCCCATTAAATGCTGACAGCAAAGAGCCGCGCTGCGCCTGGGAAAGATCCCGACAATATTGTCGGGATCTACCCTGCTACTTGATTGACAGCTGGCTCTGCCTTTCCAGAGGCAGAGCCAGCTGTGCCCGACCCCTGCCCCATCTGTCTTTCCAGTCAGTGCTGTAGGAATGGAGAAGGGAAATTGGAAACTGACAGTCACCGCTCTCTGCAAGGAGGAGATCGGGAACTGAGCAATCAGCGGTATGTGATTGCTCAGTTCTTGCTCTATAAAGCCAACATGTGACAGCTGCAGTGTCACGCGTCGGTTCTAACTATGGAGATGAGCATATTTCACTCTCCTCATAACTCCTTTAATTGCTTCCTATTATCGCCGATGTGGAAATTTACCACCTATTGTTGTGACTGTTTTGTCACTGGTACGGAAATACATAGGAAATTAAAAATGTTACAGTTGTCACTGGAACAGAAGGTGAGGGGAAATCTTCCAATGGGGACACCTGGTCCCTTACTTTAGAAAGGTTTCTTCTCACTTCCTGTACTGTCTCTATGACAGAGAATAAAAGCAAAGCTCTGCAACGGGACACAGAGAGGTTTTCTTCCTTCCCTACTTTACCTAAGTTACCTAAATTTTTATTTACGTAAAATAAAAAGTTTTGACCCTAGATGTTACACAGCATAACTAGGTCAGTGAATTCATTTTACTCCATTTTCTTTAAGCAATACAGCTTGGTCAGCAACCCACCCCAAGCCTACTGGACCATTAAATTATATCTAAAGCCAAATACTTACATGTGCCTGTTGTACTTAAATGTGTATTCCAAAATCCTGCTGCACTCCTTACCGGGTATCCCTATCAGCGTGGGTGCTCGAAGTGACCGCGGATGCCGCCCCCAATACTGAAACTTGTTAAAGGTGTGACCAGCACACCATATTGAAGTGAAGAACACAACTGTTTATTGACGCTTCATGTCAAAACAAATAACAACCTTTCGGGAGCACATGGGTCCCCTTCTTAGGGTATGTTCACACCACATGCAGTGCGTTCTGGCCCGATTCTGGCCAGAACGCACTGCAGCACATTGCAGCCGGCTAATTTTTTTGCGGGGCAGGAGGGGGCGTGGCAGGCCATTGAAGGGAATGGCACCGTAGCCACCATAGCCTCCAGCTGCAATGCGATTGTCCACACAGGATCGCAAGGCACATTGTGCCTGCGGTCCGGTGCGATCAAAATGCTGCAAGCACTACGCACAATGCGATGCAGTGCGTTCTGGCCAGAATCGTTCCGGAATGCACTGCATCTGATGTGAATTTCAGTACAGCGCTGCATGACGGAATAAATGTCAGTCAAAGTACCGCAGCGCTGAATACTGAAAAATGGCCTGGATGGGAAGGGGGTTTAACACCGCGGATGTCAACTGGTTAAGGCTTGAAATGACAATGCAGCTAAAGAAAAAAAATGTTTTTCTTTAGCAGTATTGTCAATTCAAGCCTGATGAAGGGAGCTCTGTGTGGCCCCGAAACATTGTTATTTGTTTTGACATGAAGCATCAATAAACAGACGTGTTCTTCACTTCAATATGGTGTACTGGTGACATCTTTAACAATGTTGTACTTAAATGAACACAAAAGCCAGTATAGGGTAACTTGACACAGTTGGGGCAGAGCTACATAACTAGGCCTGGACACTGTCTCCATGTTGGTGTTATATGTCAATATGCTATGTACATGTAAATATTTGGCATAATTGGCCAGTCAGAACATATATTACAATATCTGCTAATAGGGCCTGGACCTATGTAAACATACCTGTACCTTTGTAATCTGCTCCATCATTTGTCACCCGAGGCAAGGATGGCAAAGTGCACCCCTCCGAACTGAAACAGAGACGGGTTTCCATTAACATTATGGTAACTAAAATTTGTTATTCCACCTGGTGGTTGAAACAGCAAGGAGGAGGGTCCCAGATGCGCCGTCGGTCAGCGGAGGAGGCCGGGACCCAGAAGCGCCATTGGGCAGTAAAGGAGGCCAGGTCCAGCAGCGGGCAGCTCGAGACAGCAGATGCAGGTAAGAGGATCACACTGCTGGTAAAGGGACCCTGCAGAGCCCAGTATAGATTGTATACAGCCCACCTGAGAGTCTCAGGTGGGCTCTGTGCGGTCTATGGTGGGCTCCGCAGGGTCTCAGATCCTGCACAGCCCCCCCTGAGACCCTGTGATCTGCAGGGCATCAAGGGGGCTGTGCAGGATCTGTGGTGGGCTTCACAGGGTCTATGGTGGGCTCTGCTGGGTCTGTGGTGGGCTCTGCTGGGTTTGTGGTGGGCACTGCTGGGTCTGTGGTGGGCTCTGCTGGGTCTCAGGTGGGCAGTGCGGGGTCTATGGTGGACTTTGCAGTCTGAGACCCTGCAGAGCCCACCAAAGATCCTTCACAGCCCACCTGAGACTCCGCAGTGCCCACCACAGATCCTGAGCAAATTTAGTTGGGGGTGGGGGGGGGGCACCCGAGTTTCACCTTGCCTAGGGCAGCCCCAAACCAAAATACACCACTAATGGGAGCATTGTGTCAAACCACATTGTGTGCAATGGCAAGTGGTCTTTAAGAAGCGGCAGACGTGGAACATTAAGGATTTTTTTCTGCTGCAAGGCTAAATACATATAAAGTATTATTTGTAATTGAATACCGTCCTTACAAAAAAAGACACTAGTAAACAGCTTTAATTGCCATTGACAGATTACCTTCAGCTGAAATGACATAACCCCATTCACTTTCTGAGTTTAGTACCCAAGCTGGGGGCTTGTAGTGAAATGGTTTTGAATAACTGATCGCTGCTAGAAATAGTTGAAGCCTTGTAAGGGTAAGAGGGAAATCCTTCTCTTCTACAATCCCCTCTGTGCAGTGCTTCATATGCAGTCCCAAAGGATTCCTGTCGTAGTCTCTGCAATGCGTCACGCTGCTGCTGGAAGCTGAGCGTTTTACAGCGTGCTGAATCTGTGCCGACCAAAGCATTAAGGACAGGGCTCCTTTAGAGCAAGCCATCGCTCATAATAAAATGCAGCGGGTGCGGAGAACGGGGAATTTCAGCATCGCCCTTTGTGTCTAGATCCGCATTCTAAACCCGAATTCATAGGATACTGCTCTGCTGGAGACAACTGGCTCTTCCCTGCTGCTGCCATCATTTCATCACAGTGAAACAGGATCTGAGAA
Organism: Nanorana parkeri; assembly: GCF_000935625.1. Lineage (NCBI taxonomy): Eukaryota > Metazoa > Chordata > Amphibia > Anura > Dicroglossidae > Nanorana > Nanorana parkeri. The sequence goes on along the minus strand of NW_017306331.1, from coordinate 679,687 downwards.
TTAAGGAGACATCTTGATTATCACTGCAGGGATATGTCATCTATGCTGTAGGTCCCGTAGTAGACAGATTAGCAGCAGATGTAGTGACAAGTTTTGGTGCTGTTACTATACCAAGTTTTTTTATTTTTTCGGATGTCACAATAAAGTGAACCTTTTCATTCTCCAAGCATGTAAACATACCTGAACCTTCATACTGTGCTCCATCGTTTGGTTCAGGTTTACTCCTTTCTCCAAAACTACTGACCGCACAGACTAAATGGTGCTGTTACTGATGTGCACACTTCAAATTTGTGTCAAAAAGTCAAAAGTAAAGCCCCCATCCTTATCTCAGACCACTCTCCCTGTACTCTTAAGGTGCCCGTGCACCTTACAGTTATCTGCCGATTTTTGTCTGCGATCACATTTTTGTCTGAAAATCTGCCAGTTGATGGGAAGCGCACAACCGCAATAATTACTGTACAACTGGCAGTATCATGATGAGTATCAGCTGGTGGGGGAGTTTTATAATATTGTAACCTTTGTCCTAAGTGAGCTGAGCTGCATGGTCTTTTAAAAAAGTACCTGTTTCTCATAGATAGATAGATAGATAGATAGCTAAGATGATATAGATGGATAGATAAAAAGAAGCCAAAAGACAAGTATATAAAAGTCTGTAATCATACTGTCTTCCTGGCTGTTTTACACATTACATTTTTATTTGCAATATACTGTATATTTATTTAGGCAATAGATCACATCCCTGACCCTCAGTGTATAGAAATGCAGGGATCTCAAGTCTTGTAAAAATAAAAAATAAGAAAGGGCACCTCCCTGAAATGAGACGGGAACCTCCCTGAAATAAGGTTTTGCAGGTTGGGATGTCTGGAAATGTATTGTACAGAAATGCAGATTGAAGTGCTACTATTGTAAATAATGTACAAATACACAACTTAAACCTAGTAGATGGGTCCTTGCTGAATAAAATGGTACTCTTTCAAGCTTTACTTACTTCTTATAATTCCAAATAGTCAGTGGCGTCACAAGGGGGGTGCGGCCCGCACCCGTGTGCCATCATTGGAGGGGTGACACCAAAATGACTGACACCAAAATTCAGCCAACGTTGTTAGCTGAAATATAGGCATCATGTATTTTACTAAAACTTTTCTATATATAATCTTATAGATCCAATTTGGAACAGCCTGTTGTGCAAGAGCTGCAAAGGAAGTTGATGACATTGGGTTTCCTTGTGCTTGCTTAGCTTAGACGGGTTGCTAGGAAACCAGCACCGGAGAAGTATGTTTGTCTTTGCCTGGTCGCCAGGAGCCTTGGGATAGAAGATTCCTCTTATGGCTCCTTATATAGAATCATCGGGGAATGAAATTTGAAAATATTAACTGTTTCCTTTATAGAATGATGTAATTGGAAAGGTCAGCAGACTTTGGGTGCGCTCAGAGCTGAGCATTTAGATGAATAATTGCTTTTTGAGGCATGTGTGGAATTTCAGAGGGATTTTGGTTAGAAAATAGATACAGGCTTTGTAAATCTTACAGCTAGATGTATATGCTGTATAATAACAAGGATGTCCTTAAAGGGACAGTAATTCTGAAGTACAGCTACTTGTAGGTGATCAAACAAGAACTATCATTCACAAAAACATATGTGATGTCTCATAGATATACTGTATAGTTCTGAGATGTTAGAATTGTGCCTGGGCTTGAACACTTAAGCCTCCTCCAAACATCTCCAGGGAGCCAGTTAAGACAGTGCTAAGAACATAGGGGTGAAGGTTTATTTATATCTTCCTAAATTCACCTGAATTGCAAGAGTAAAGATTTGTTATGTTATAGGCAGGGGTGTACCCACAGTATTTGCCGCCTTAGGCGGCGGGGGGCTTGGGGTGCGGTTGCTGCTGCTAGCTCTGTGTCCGACTCTTCCGGCGCCCCACCCAGCTCACTGACGTTACTGGGTGCCAGGAGCAGGATGCCAGCTAAGAGCTCTTAGCAGCCTGGGACCCTCAGTGGGTCCTCACATAAACCAGTGAGATGTCATCTGAAGCAACTACCCAAGGCTGACTTATTATAGGGACGACCCTGATTGTAGCTAACATTTAGAAGTGTAAATTGTGCCTAAGCAATACCCTGAAAGATTTATCTTTTATCTTGCATTCCTCCTAACAAAAAGCAGTGTGCAGCCTGGTATGTGATAGTGCCTGTTTGCTAGTCTTAAATATGGGGCTTACTAACTTGAGGCTGTATCTGGCCGCATGGAATGTCTGGCCGACCTCCATCTTCACCCGGATGCCTAAACTGGATGGCTTCCATTTATTTTTAAAGGCCAAAGCCATCCTTAGTTCGATTGCATGTACTATATTTAAATCACAGGAGAAGGCACTGGATATGAGAAACACTGCATCATTCCTTGGTAGTAAAAAGGAGGATTTCTAGATGGCGAGGGTGCATTTTTGGATACTGGGGCCCAAATGTGGAGGTTTTTTTTAAAAAAAATTTAAAGCGCAATTACTATTTTAGCCGGCTTTACAAACTTAGATTTTCATCTGTCAGGTCAACAAAATATGCTAACAAATGTGGTGGTTTATATGGTATTATATATATCATTTTAGTTGTTTACATATACCCTCTCAGGTCACAGTTGGTGGTAAATTTTGTTAGCCTGACAGATTAAAATCTAACTGTGTGTGGTCAGTTTAAATAGGAACTTTTCCCACCAATTTAAAGTGTATCTAACCCCAAAAACAAAGATGTATTATATTGCAGCTTACCAATCCCTTAATGTGTTGGCTACATTAGTTTGCATTTTTAGGCTCTTTTTCACTTTGTTTTCACCTGGTAATCTGGCCAGTAAGCCTGTTATTTTTCAACTTCCCTTACCAGACCAAGTTGTCCAGCAAATGTGGCAGATGGAGGGTTAAGACAAACTATTTAACAGTGACCGGAGTCCTTACAATGGTCAGCTTTTATTCATTTATGTAAAATGTAAATTAATTGGTAAGGTGCAATATGTAAAATTTTTCCTTTTGGGTTTAGATAGATTTGATGTCTTTTAAAGGGTTATTTTTTTAGACATGCTAACTGTCACGGTTGGCATTGTTCTTATTTCAGCTCTCAACCAAACTTTTAGGCCTGATTCACACCTAGGCGGCACCATTATGTGCATTTTGCGGGCAATGTAAGAATGCGCGTTTAAATGCGCAAAAATGCTCGACGAAAATGTGCAACATGCTTCTGCCCATGCTTTTAACTGCCCAAAGAAGCTCATGTACCTTTTCAGGTGTTTGGCGTTTTCCTGCTGGCGTTTTTGTGCTCAGGTGTGAACCAGAGCTATTGAAAATCATGGGATTTCTTGTGTTGGGCATTTAAAAGCGCTTTTCGAACTGCTCGAAAATACCTAGGTGTGAACCAGGCCCTAAGGCCTCAAATGGCTGGTGTCATAGTTGGTCACATGAGTGGCACCATGGCAACTGCAATCCAAAGGGGCAAAGATTGCACCTTCCTTGGCTGTAAAGGATAGGATCTAGTTCTGCTTTAACACCTTTTTTCTGGAGTTCAAGTGTCAATAGCAAGCACACACACAGTTTCATTCTCCCACACTGGAATGGAAAGATGAGTGGGAGAATCTAGTTTCTATAGGCAACAAAAGCTATTAATCCTTCAGGCACTTTCAGCCATCATCTGTACTGTTGCCCCAGTGCTTTTTATGTTTTGCATCTTGCAGGCCGGCATCGGTCAGTGTCTTTTGCTCTTTTACTTTTTTTCTCAAGCACACGAAGAGTATCATGCAAGAGAAAAATCTAATGGAGAAACCTTTTTTTTTACATGAGCTAAACAAATAAACTATTTATAGATGGGATCTCATTGAAAGATGTGCTGCTACGTGGACTTTAAAGATCTCCAGCTGTGTATATTCATCATATTATCGTTTGAGCAAAAGCAGCCTTAAAACGTCGGTCAATTCTTTTATAGATTTAGCAAAGTGGTAAAAAGTGCCAGTAATGAATATGTGCAAACACAGAGCAAATTAGATAATGCTTTAGTATTATCTGTAGAACACGTCTATATTTTTTACTTAGGACAATATGACCTAAACTGAATATATTTACATCTCTGTCCTTTGTGTTCGGTGCATAAAAAAAGGGTGTGTTTGAGTATTTAGGTTTTGTTTACACTGCTCTCATTTTATTTCACTGTATTAAAAATTAATTTTAAGCAGAAACCCTATTAATTTACACCTATGCACATAACAGGTTTGTGTGTTCATTTTGCATTAAACTGAACATGGCATGAGATAGGAGTCTTTTTCTGAAAATGTTAGTTGTCTGGCTGTTATGCTGACCCACTAGCTATCAGGAAAATCAGAAATGTTCATTTTGGCTACCCTGAAAACAGTAAACTGAAAATCTGCCTTTTTTAAATTTCTTCAGTAAAATTGCAGTGCATTTCCCTGCCTAGTCACTCTTTTGCATTGAGTTTCATAGCTGTATATATGCAGAGTGAAATCATCGTAGGCACTGCTCCTCTGACTACCAGTGTCATGAGATTTGGTCACTCCTATGCTTCTCACTTTTCTCCTTGCTGGAAAGGAAGCTGTATCTGAAGAAATGCAGTGCAGGGATCTTCCTGCTTCTGCGTTATCCTTTTTGTGGATCTGTGCTTTGTAAACCTCGACTGCTGCTTCTTGATCATTACCCAGCATTATCAGATCACCAGTTATCAAGGAGGTGACATGAGAAAGCAAAGCCCTGCTCCCCTACCAATATGCCCACCTCAACACAGAAACAGAGTGCAGAACAGGAGAAGAGAGTGTATGAATGAAGCACCACACTATTGTGTAAAAGTCCACAGATAACAAATGTTTTTTCAAATGGGCATGCGGGTAGGTTTATTGGCTCTTGTCTAAGGGGGCCCTAGTATGTGTGTCTAAAAATCATCTGCTATCACTGACCCTGGTAGAGCTACGTCGAGTGGCTATTGCAGTTCTGGTATGCATTTAAGGCATTGAGACACAGAAAAGTAAGGTTCCAAGGTTTGAAGTGCACCAAAGATTGCAATGCATTCATGGTATTAGGGATGGAAATATAATCATTGAATCTGTTATTTATGGAAATACATTTGTTATCTGTGGACTTTTACACTACAGTTTAGTGCTTTATTAATGCACTCTGTTCTCTTCAGTCTCAGTTTACAATGTTTTTGGAAACCACACTGATCACCTTATACTCCCCTTCTCTTTTCTCCAATCCTTGCAATGAAATGTTGGTGATCCAGGAATGTGGTGTTGTCACTCCCTTGGTCATGTGATAGTTCTTGGTCAATTCGATTTGCTGCCACATTGCCACAGGGGACCAGATCACATTCTCCTTAATACCCAGAAGCACTAGGTAGGGTCACCAGCTGCAACAGAGAAAGGAGTTGGGGGGAAGACACTGTCACTTTGCTTTCCATGAGAAAGGTGAATAGCGTCTTTTAAAGGTAAACTATAGTGGTTTGGAGTAAATGTTTTTGGTTTTTTTTTTTGCTTTTATACACAAATTTTATAACTATCCTTTTAATTCTTGGCAAAACCAAGTGTTTCAGAGCACTGTGGGTTAGCCAAACAGACAGCACAAAAGAGATTTTCTGCTGTTAAGAAGGATGTGTTTTACTGAAACTTTGGACTGAGCTCTCCACATGGATGTAGCGCAACATGTAGGGCTCCAAGGGTTGACTGACGACAGCATATAATGTTCATACTCCTGCAGGTTACTAGCTTTCATTTGTCTACACTTCTCTTTACACCTGTGCTGTACATTCTTTTTCTTTATATATATATATATA
>NW_017306331.1:628576-673702 GCF_000935625.1 Nanorana parkeri | reverse complement strand
ATATATATTTGTTTTTTCGTTATATTATATGATGGGATGCAGAAGAGGAGTACAAAGAGTATGATAGCAGGCAGCATGTACTGGATAGAGATTCATAGGGTATTACATCAATAGGTAGGTGCAGAAAAAGGGAAGGGTATACCAACGGGCAGTATATGCAGGAGAGGCGTGCAGAAGGTATGACAGCAGGTAGCATGCACAAAAGAAGACTGTAAATTGTATGACAGTGGGTGGCATGTACAGGAGAAGAGTGTGAAGGGTATGACAGCAGGCAGTAAGTGCTGGAGAGGATTTTAAGGGGTATGACAGCAAGCGGCATGAACAGGGGAAGAGTTTAGAAGGTACGATAGTGGGTGGCATGTACAGGAGAAGAATGTGGAAGGTATGACAGTGGGTGGCATGTACAGGAGAAGAGTATAGAGGTTATGACAGTGGGTGGCATGTGCCAGGGAAGAGTGTAGAGGGTATGACAGCAAGCAGTAAGTGCAGGAAAGGCAGCATGTACAGAAGAAGAGTATGGAGGGTATGACTGTAGTCAGTATATGCTGGAGAGGAACATAGATGGCATGACAGCAGTGAAACACCATGGAATATGATGGGGGCATGCAACCTCCTCCCGTCAAAACGTTTCCCTTTTTTTAGTATAGGGCAAGGAGGTAATAGAACCTTCGTTGGGTTTTAAATACTTCCTGCACCCCTAATAAATGCTTTGCCCTCGCTTCTTTTTCTTCTGACACCATACCAGAGCAAGAAGTAGGTGGAAATATTTCTTATGGGTTTTCAAACAGTAACAACCTGACAGAGGTTATAATCTCACTGTAATGAAAGTGTTTTTTTATGTGCTATCTTTGTCCTTGCAGGGGAAACTTCCATTTACTTCCTGTTTGGTCTGATATCCATCTAGAAACAAATCAGCAATCTTCATAACAATGACACAATTTGCAATTATTAGTTTACAGAGTTTCTAAGCCTTCTCCACTCTATCCAAAACTAAAAAAACTAACAACAAAAAACTAAACAGAATACTTTGGCAGGACTTCAGGGTTTAGGACTTTTACTTGCAGTAAAATATATTGCCATATGGTTGAGTTTAGGAAACCAAAGTTCAGCTTTAGGGCCGTTTCATTTCAGATGCACTGACACTGCGTTGGGCAAAGGTGCCTTGTTCAGCACAATCCCAACGCATAGACAAGGCAATTTGCCTTTTAAGTCAGTTCACACCACCAAGTTGCGATGGTGTGCAATGAAAAAAGTACTACATGCAGTACTTTTTTTTCACTGCAGGGTGTTGCAACTCACTATACCGCATGTGAAAATGCTGGGGTGAATAGACCTGAGTGAAATGTCAAGTTGTTGACAATTCAATAAAGTTAAACCAAACAAAAGTAAACCAAAATCAGTGCATTGTGCAGCTTCCCAACTGCACACACCAGTGTCCACGGGGCAATGTGCATTGCTGGTGTAAACGGACCTTAGAAATAGATCGCCATTACCATCAGTTTCCCTGGGAAGGGTTAAATATTACAAAACAACATATTTTCCCCACAGCTTGTTCATAACCCAGTGCAGTCACCAAAATGAGTCATATTCCACATGGATCATGTGAAACAATTACTGCTAGAATTGAGGCTTCCTTTTTGTGGTCTCCATAACTGTGTAGTGTTTTCAACTTATCACAGAATTGCACTCCAGCTGGAGTATCACATCATCCCACATGATTTGCTGAATACTGTAGGGTAGTAGCATTTGGGATTATGGATGCTGAATTAGTAAATGTGCTGTGAGTCTATATTTGCAACACTCACTTAACTAGCAAAGGGATTTCTAAAATGTGGAATTGAATTATCATACATTATTAAAAAGCAAACAGGAGGGCAGAAATGCAGGTGAAATACAGTGAAAGGTAAGTGTAGAATGAGCACCATGAAGTAAACTGCGTCGGTAGGGTTGAGATAATGGTCAGTTACACTTTACTTGGACTTTAAAATATTCCTATTAAAGAAAACCTGTGCTTTGTTCTTTCAGTAGTTTTGCTTTATTGCCCCATACTCCCTGTCCAGCACTGAGAGCTAAAGGAAATAGCCAGTACTTCCAGGTATGAAGGAGCATGTGACTCATTCCTTGTTATGAGCATGTGACTCGTTCACTTTATTCAGACGGTGGCCATCCGTCGACTACTGATGCACCCAACCCATCATTACGGATTAAGCGGTAAGGAGTGCAATGCGTACACGGATTGTTACTCGTTCCTTATTATATCACTAGACCAGGGGTCAGCAACCTGCGACTCTGGACCTGCATGTGGCTCTTTCATCCCTCTGCTGCGGCTCCCTGTCCAGAGGAGGAACTACCGCCGGGGCCTCGGAGCCTAAGGTTGTGGGGGGGTCCAGTGAGGACTTGTCCTGGGCACCCCCCCTGGTGAAATAAGCCACATCCCTAGTAACCGGCGGCGGTAGAGGAGAAGTGTGTGTCACATGCCCCACCCCCTGCAGTGCACACCATCTGGCTGGGATGCTGGCTGTGAGGCTTGGCAGGTGAGTCCGAATGAGGAAGGCAAGTCGGTTCCGTACGAGTGTAACTGCACACTCTGTGCTGCTATTTCATTTCATTAGAAACGTGGATTATAATGGGGATCATTACACTGTAATGTTGCCTATTATATTATAATCTATTTCTCTGATTAAATGATTAGACAGGGCCGCTATCAAAGTTTGTGACTAGGTTGGAATGTGTGACCAGTGCCGTAATCCCGCCCAGTTTTTGGGCGGTGGAATGTGTGACCACCTATAGGTCAAGCATTCCAACGCTTTCTCAGCTGTTCCAGGGCAGATTGGCATCGCAAATCATATGTGCAGGAGAACCGATCTGCCCTGGAACAGCTGTTCGGTTTTGTAATGTCACTTCTATCCGACTTTGTGAGTCGGGTGGAATGTGAGATTGCACTCACCGAGTCGGATAGAAGTGACATTTCAGGACCGAAAAGCTGTTGAACAGAAGTGAGGGGGTGAAGGAGGCCAGGCCCCAGCAGCAGCAGGTAAGAGGAGTTGGGAGGAGGTACAGGGAAAGAGACCCCGGCGAGCAGCCCACCTGAGGCCCTGCAGAGCCCACCATAGAGAGTCTCAGATGGGCTCTGCAGGATCTATGGTGTGCTCTGCATGGTCACTCTCTGGTGGGCTCTGCGGGGTCTCAGGTAAGTCCAGAGTCCAGTGCGTTACTAAGCGCACATATACCTATATACATGCTATATATAGCATAAAGGTAAAAAAACGATATATGCCGTGTTATCTTCATTTTAAATGTCAAAAGGGTTTTGTGGCTCCCGATGTTTTCTTTTCTGTGGGAAACGGGTCCAAATGGCACTTTGAGTGTTTAAGGTTGCTGACCCCTGCACTAGACCAATCATCACTGTTAATGTGTAGTGCGTAGTCTTATGCAAGCTGCAGCTTCAGTGACTTGTAGCTGATACATGGCTTTTATTTTAGTCTTGGTGGCCAAGTGGAGTGGTGTGGAGGCACAAGAAAGGTAAGTATATGGGTTTCTAGAGGTTTTACAAGCCCTGCATTCACAAAACACAGCTTAATGATAATGTAAATGTCATTATAGAGATATGAGGGTTGCTTAAGATTTACCTTTCAAATGGCGAGCTACATGAGATCTACTAACGCAAAAAAAAACCTCCCTTGCTCTCTCTCTCTCCTTGCTGTCTCTCCTCGCTCTCCTGGCTTTCTCTCCTTGCTCTCCCTCCTGGATGTCTCTCCTCTCTCTCTTGGCTGTCATTCCTCATTTTCTCTCCTGGCTGTCTCTCTTGGCTGTCTCTCCTTGCTCTCTCCCCTGGCTGTGTCTCCTTGCTCTCTCTTTCCTGGCTGTCTCTCCTTGTTCTGTCTCCTGTCTGTCTCTCCCTGCTCTCTCTCTCCTGGCTCACCTTGCTGTATGTTGCAACAGGCTGTGTAAACTAATATTCTTTGATGTAATACATAGCACATCAACCACCAGTAGCCACCAGAAAGGTGTCAGGGAGCTTGACTCAGCAGACTCAGGCTAATAGGTAATCATGTGTGCACAGCTAAATAAATATACCAAAATGGAACAAAGGGGCTGTCATTCACACCCTTCATGATCTACCAGCATCAGCTTTGAGAGCTACTGGTAGATCACGATCTACCTAACGGGCACCCCTGCTCGCCTAGTTGCTATTTATTGGCCGGGGCCTGCCCAATTATTTATTTATTTTATTTAAAATATATATATTTGTTTAAATGCTGATTACATTCTGAATGTGATAGCTGCCTGGCTATTATTTTTGAATCATTCACAGAGTACTAGTAAAGTAAGTAAAAAAAAAAAAAAAGCTTTATTTAGAATACTTGTTTTGGGTCAGTGAACCTGTGCGCAGATCAAACAAACCCTCATTCACCTCTGTAGCTATAGGCATTGTGGATACATTAATCTTCAAAGTTGACAACATTGGCACTAAAAGACTGGAGAAGATGGAAGTGGCAGGGAGAGATGAGTGCGGCACTGGAGGGGATAGCTATGGCAGGTAAATCTTCCATAATGTGCTAATATGCTGTGCAGATTACCAGATTATGGTTTAAATCTCCGGGGGGTATTTACAAAAAAAAACTTGCCTTTACTTCCGCTTTAGCACCCTAATGTTTAGGGCGTTTTGGATATTGGACAAAGCGTTTGGAAAAACAGATTTATAAGGCCAGCCAAATGTGGGAGCTACTAGAGATCGACATCTAAATATAATTTTATTCCTATCCGTAAAACACAGACAAGTGAAAGGTGATGAAGGAACACAATGATGGAGATCAATGTAGCTCTGCTTTGATGACACTGAAATGATTTTCATTTAAAACTCTGGAAAATGAAGTTGCTTCTGCTGTTATTTTTGGAGGAATTAAGATAAAGATTCTTCTTTTCTATTATAAAAGTATATTTGTCCAGGGATTTGCAGCTTTAATTTGCTGGCATTCGGAGGTGTGTTTACACAGTTCTGTGAAGCTCCGTTGAGGTAAGGAAGAGTTGAAGATGCTCACAGTGAAGACAGAATGGGTTAGAAGCAGCAGTGGGTGGGGGGTAGATCTGATAACCTATTGCTTCGTTCCCCTTCATTGTATCCATAGATGCAATGCCGTTTAGCAGCTAGAAAATGATTTCATGAATAAGGGTACCTTTGTGATAAAAATAACAAGAAGTAATTCTGAGGTGAGGGGGAGGAAAAGCAGACACCCTGCAGTTTCTTTGTTATGTGAGGGGAAACATCCTCCTACTTTGTAGGGAGTGTATTGCGATTTTGAACATTTTTATTTATTATAGCAAGGAATTAAAAAAATACAATATTTAAACTAGTAATTTTCTTTTTTAGTGAGGTAAATAGAATTACTATATATTATTTTTCTGTATTCTCCTTTTCAGCCAACAGGTCAAGCTTTGAGCTTTCTTTCATGTGTTTTCCAGGCTCTCCTGTTGAAAAAGATAAGCTGCTGTTTACAAAGCTCAATAGCTGAAATTGACACAGATACTTATAAAAGGAAATATCTAGGGGGTTTTTCACTAAAAAGCTGAAGGATCCAGCCCTTGCTTCGGCTGATATTTCAGCTCTCCTCAGTCGAACCAAAGGGTTGATGTACGGGCTATTCACAATAGCGACCGAGCAGCTTAGCCGAGCTGAAGGCACATGCTTCAACTCGACTGAGTTGAAGTGACAGTCTAAGCGGGAGAACAGCCTGCCTTCGCCCTCACATGACAGCAGGGCGGAGCCAGCTGTGATCTCACGGCTGGCTCCGCCCAGTTGTAATGACAGATCAGCGTCCACAAATGACCTTGGGATGCTGATCTGTCATTAAACAATAGCAACTGGGCGGAGCCGGCCTGACTTCATGGCCGGCTTCGCCTAGTTGCTATTTATTCTCTGTTTAATCAGTGTTTATAACATTGAAAGTGCTGTCTATTACAACCAAATCGCTTAAATGGACTAGACTTTTGTTACATGCTTCTGTAGCTCAACATCCCTCTTCAATATCAACAGATAATTGAACACAGGGTACTGGGACTACTCAGGCGATTCTCCAATGGATTCACATGTAGGCTTACATCATCATTGAAAGAATAGTATTTAATTGTGTAATACAACACATCTTAAGTAGGTATATGGGAAATATTTAATTTGATGTATCACAGCAGACGACTTCTACATTTCCCCCACCATTGAGTACTTTGGCACGTTCCACTCATATGTCAAATGACTAATATCCACACGTTATCTCATCTGATGGGGTCAGCGCTATATTGTACATGTTTCGCAGTCAAGACAAACCACTTTGCCTATTACAAGCAGTCAAACACGATTTCAGTTTTGCAATCTTAACATGATCCTTGTAACTGTAAGGATTTCTGAGTTGCATTGACGATGCATTGAGGATAATAGAGGATGTTGAGAGTTACAGATGGATGAAAATATACTGTAGCCAAGTGAGGTGGCTTTACCAGTGCCTTTTGGGGAAGATACATTCGTGCAGTGGGCATTCCTGGAGTGAATCCACAGGATGGCATTCGTAGTAACAGTAAGCAGTACAGACAGACCCAGGCCATCAGACAGGACCAAGGTCAGGGAAAGACAAAAGGGAGGTCAGAAACTAGTAGTGTACATCTGGGTATCAGACAAGGAGCAAGGTCAGGTTAGAGGACGTAATCAGCAACAGGCGATCCAAAATTAACAATGGAGAATATAGCTTCCAGAGCAAGAACTCTATAATGGACAGCGCGTGTCTGTCTCTTTAAAACTGCAACAACCATTCAGACTTCTGGCTGACATAGGAAACACACTTAGGATCTCACTTTACCCATGCCTTTAAAGGCAGCTGTTTTGAACTGTCATGTCAATATGTAAATTAGTTTAGTTTACACCATAAAAGCTGGCTGCATGGAATTTGTATGTTATACCTGGGTTTGCATATGCTTTCATTATAATGTATCTAAACCCAAGAATAAAGATGTAAAATATTGTGTCTTACCAGTCCTTAGATGTGGTAGCTCCAATCGTTTTCTTTTTTTGCAGGTTTTTCCCCCTTTATTTCTACCTATTAATCCTGCAAATAACACACTTCCGGTCCCAAGGTGACAACATTTACTTACTATACTGTATCTATGGAAGAGCAACATTGCCACTATAAGACACAGTGAAGGGAATTTATCAAAACTGGGGCATACAAAATCTGGAGCAGTTGTGCATGGCAACCAATCAGACTCTATCTTTCATTTTCAAATCTTAACTGAACAAACTGAAGAGAGAAGCTGATTGGTTGCCATGCACAGCTGCTCCAGATTTTGTCTGCTCCAGTTTTAATAAATTCCCCCCAACGCGTTTGTACTACAGAATACCTTCCTCTCCTCCTCTCCATGACAAAGGGGATGTGTTCTGTACTCCACAGAGAGAGATGGGGACCACACTAACTGATAAGAGCACAGCAAAGGTAGAATGCACAATTTATCAGCTCCCTGGATTTCTGACAGGATCAACCTGTTTGTTTTTTTTTTACTAATCTAACAGATTTAACATAGCACCTTCAATAGTATATTTAACACACCAAAAGGGAACAAATGAGAGAGAAGTCCATGATAAGGTTTACATACACCTGAAATGTTTCTGTTTTTTTCACAGACATAAAACATACTGGCAGGTGAATTGGGAAGTGTTTAGTATGCTCTGTAAAAAGCTGCAAAATATGGTGGCAGTCTAAAAACTTTATAAACGAAATATGCATCTCTATGTGCGTGTGTACAAATAATGATTAATGGCTTCTCTGGCTTTGAATGTCTAATCCTTTCTTCACCTTTCCTCCTACAGTATGCCTATGCTGTGTCAGTGCTGAGAGAGTGCTGTAAGCTGCGTCCCACAGACCCAACTGTTCTGCTCCTTGCTGCCAAGGTCTGCATTGGGCCACTTCATTGGGTAAGTCAGCTGAAGAAAGGGATCTTACATAATGCATTAGGCAGCGCAGTGTGCTTCCAGAGTGTTTAAAAATAGGTACAGAATTTACATCTGGAGAAGGATTTGCTGGAGGTGCATTTATTAGAAGCAGAAAATGTAAAGGATTACTGCAGAAATACAAAACAACAGCAATGACGGCTCAGGAAACTGCATTCTGCCTTTCTAGCAGTAATTAGACTTTGTAAAACCCAAAAACATAAGCCTTGCACCAGAAAACCTGCGCTCAATATTTGAAGCCTTCCATGGCGTCACACCTTTAGGTGCCCATACACTGCACGATTCTCGTACGAGAATCGCGGGAAATCCCGCGATCGTACGAGAATCGTGCAGTGTATGGAAGGCGTGCGACCGTTTCTACTGTACGGTCGCACATCTTTTGTATATCGAGCATGTTGGAAAACCAGCCGAGAATCGTACGATCACTGAGAGATCGAGAGATCACTGCCGAACGGGCCGGTGTGCGCATGCGCACACTGCCCGTTCAGCATTGCAGTCATCGGAAGCCCACCCCTCAGGGGGGCGGGCTTGCGATGATTGCAGGTACGATCTGCCTGTCCAATATGGGCAGATCGAACGTTTTGTACTTTATAACCCTCACAAGACAAAAGTCTTGCGAGGGTTGTAAAGTGTATGGGCACCTTTAGCCAGGTGGGAAGTTTCTGTCTCTGGTTGGCCATTACTTTATGAGCCATCCAGAGGAAGACACTATCTGCTCACCGGCAATTTGCAGATGCAGTCAGTGGAGGTTATACAGTAGGAGGGTCAGATTGGGAGGTCCTAAACGTTTTGCACACGTCAATAAAAAATGAATCAGAAGCGCCAAACGATGACCAACAAATGAAGGATAGTTGCGGGTGAGGATTACTAGGGGTGCTGCCCCACTTCAGCCTGGGAAGCTGTAATACTGTGGGAGAAAACAAAAGAGAAGGGCGCCCACCCTAGTGTAGATTCTTTTTAATATTGTATATTGAGGTAACAATAAAAACATACTCACAAAAGTGAATCAAGACAGAAGTGTATAAGGTAAGCCAGAATGACATCTGAAACAAGCTGCACAGAAGATTGTGTGATAGCACAGGACTCCTTACGATGACGCGTTTCGGTTCAGATCTGACGAAGGGGGCGTGGCCCCGGAAACGCGCCATCATAAGGAGTCCTGTGCTATCACACAATCTTCTGTGCAGCTTGTTGCAGATGTCATTCTGGCTTACCTTATACACTTCTGTCTTGATTCACTTTTGTGAGTGTTTTTATTGTTACCTCAATATACAATATTAAAAAAGAATCTACACTAGGGTGGGCGCCCTTCTCTTTTGTTTTCTCCCACAGTTTTGCACACGTCATTTGCTGCATAGGTGCTTTTACTAAAGTCATTATTCATTATTAAGACAGCACTAATGATAATGGCAAAATTACTGTTGGAAAAATTGTGCTCACCATCTTGCTCACTGAGCTGCTTAAAGCATAACTCCTGCCAAAAGTAAAAATATAAAATGAATAGCCCAGCACAATACAAAAGGTGTTCAATGTTTACAAACTCAAAAACTGTAGAACCAGCACACGATGATCTTCCAAAGAAATTCAAACTTTATTCCACATGCATCTATACAAAGAACAACCGTTGACGTGTTTCTGCTTTACTCAGCCTTAGTCATAGCTGGTTGTGATCTAACACCAACCCCACTAAAATAAAATTTAATCACATGGACTGTTTATTAGATATAGGTACTCCTAAGTGTTTCTCCCTGCCCTGTCTGGCGTGCAATTTTTGTGGGGTTGGTGTTAGATCACAACCAGCTATGACTAAGGCCGAGTAAGGCAGAAACACGTCAGCGGTTGTTCTTTGTATAGATGCATGTGAAATAAAGTTTGAATTTCTTTGAAAAATCCTCGTGTGCTTATTCTACAGTTTTTGAGCCTATCATTCTAGAAGAGAGTCATCCGTGCACCGAGTGTGGATTGCGAGGACACATGATAGGGGTGAGCTGTGCGCTTTGTGTTTTTAGTGTCCAATGTTTACAGTTTGCTTTCTTTCTAAAGCAGCCACAGCCTGAGTAGAAAAGCCTGTGTCCTCCCAGCAAAGCCTGTAGAAAAGCCTTTGTCCTCCCAGCATAATGCAAATTGGGACTGTTATTCTCTGAGGGTAAGCAGTAATCTCTGCTTTTAGCAATTGCTCCCCAATTAGCAGAGAGCATGCGCTTTGCCAATTGCAGAGCTATATGTCTGACTAAGCATGGAGTGTGTCCGACCTCTGCAGAGGGTCAACTGAAAGCAGAAGGGGAAATTAGAGATCAAAGGGGTCCCATACAAAATTTTGCTATGGGGCCCTGTGATTTCTAGTTACGCCCCTGATATGATCGATAGACATGCTCAATGTATGCCTCCTTTACTCTCGATGTTTCTGCTTTCTTTGAAGCTTAGGTTAATATGGCAGCAATATCTCACACATGTTTGAGAGTGGCTGTACACTAGTGGACTCATACGGGATCTTGCACATTATCACGCAACACAGTTCGCATTAATGTGTGTACTTTAAATCACTACAGAAGATCACAAAAGTGTAATTCAAGCATGTAAAGTTATCCTTTATACATGCAGACAGTTACAGCTCATTGTTTCATTCAATCAAACTCAGTGTTTCTTCATTTGCAACCTATGTTAGCTTTCTGTAGACCTCCCAATCACAGCCTCCCCATCTGAAACAGATCGATTAAAATCGATCTGTTTCAGATGGATTAAAATTTTCGTTAATATGGTAGTCGTGAAGAAGCTGGTAATGTCATGCTTCTGAACAGTAATAATGTTTACCTGCAGTTGAGCCATTAATCTGTAAATGTTTGATGTGCTTTAGTGCTGTTTCTGCTTTGGGGACATGTCTGTGACAATAGGTAATAAATGATGTTTACGGAGTTGATTATTTTGCTGTTCTGGTTCTCAATATCAAATTTGTTAGATAGGCGGAACTGGGCTTTAACAAAACCTGTCGGACAGCATTTCTGCTGATAAAATAAACAGATGCTGCACCCTCATGAGCTGCTGATAATTTGCTGTAAAGTTTACCATTCCAAGGCTTTAATGAGAACAATCTTTGCTACAGGATTTGAACTGCATCAGGGTTTGCATAACAAGCAACCACATAGCGATCTGCATGTAGCTATTGTCAGCATGTCCTAAAGCTTGCCCACATTATATGCTGGGTGATGTGATTAGCTGTGTATGCATATGTACGGCTTAAGATGTTGTCCATGGGATTTTGTTTGCATCAGAACTGCTTTTTCCCCAATACGAATCAATAGGAATGCAAAAGCAGCTTGATGCACCTGAGAAGAAGGTCAACTGCAGGTCAGAAAGATGCCAGAAAGGTCTCAGGTGATACTTGTAAGCTTCTCAAACTAATCTCAAAGGCAAGCTGTGTTTGCCCATTTACACAATTACCAAGAAGTTGTTTACCAATGGTGGATGTACAGTGGGTCAGAGCGGGTGGCAGCCTGGATGCCAGTAATCTCAGAGAGACCCTTTACACTGTTAGGCTGGAAAAGTACCCCACTGCCACAGATTAATATAATGAGGAGGCAATAAGACCAACAGATGACTAAATGTGTGGCTTTAAGAGGACCTGCCTTTCCCACCACAAACTTTATTACGTTAAACCATGATAGTGGGGTGATTTCTTTTTACTAACTGGCACTTAGTAGAGAGTGAGAGGGTGGGCAGGATAGATGCGTCCAGCAACAATCATCTATCCCAAACCACTTGTAATCGGCTGACTGCTGCTGACAGAAGTGGCCGCTGCAACCCTCTAATTTACTTACGATGGGTACAGCGGCTGCATCTGTACACTTGATATTCCTGCCACATGAACCCATATGTTCTTGCCGTAGGGATCCAAGATCACTAGGAATGCACTGAATTTTCAGCCGAAAATGATACAATGGGCAAAATGCTGATAGTACCAAAATGTCCGAAAGTGCAGTGCATCCCTAGCTTCTCCTCCCCGCTGGGCGCTGGTCTGTGTCCTCTCCAATCTCGCTATTCTCCCCCACCTGTGTCGGCAAAAGAGATCGGAGGGGACACATAGCCGATTCAGCTGCCAGCACCCAGTGAGGAGGAGAGAAGCTGTCAGGAGGCCAAGCAGGGAGGAGACAGCTGTCACAGGAGGCCGAGCTCTCTTCCCACACTGCCCTGCTTGGCCTACTGTGACAGACAGAGCAGTCAGGATAGACAACGGAGTACAAACACTCAACGATCGTTATGGACCGCTGAGTGTTTGTAAATAATTGAGGACATTGTAAGCTTACTGTGTCCCAAGGTATGATTGAACAGGAAGTGCTCTACATCACTTTCTGTTCATTCATGATTGTGGACATAGTAACTGATACTATCTCGCAGTTTATAAATCGAGAGACCTCAGTATAGAGGCTTTCTGGTTATACATAACAGGGGCTGCAGAAAAAGAGATTTAGGACCCTGTGTCCTCAATCTCTTTCTCTATTTTAAAAGGAAAATATCAGGGGTCTGTTTAGACCCCTGATATTTCTCCAAAGCACCCACAGTAAATAGAATAAAAAATAAAATAATACAAAAATAATTTTAAAAAGATTTAAAAGGTTGGGGGAAAAAAGTGTGTTTTGGTTTCGACCTGACACATTTGTTAATTTTATTTTCAGTCTAAAAATTTAATTTCAGTGCATCCCTACAGAACAGCCCGTGTGAATGGGGCCTTAAAAGGATAAGTGCATATTTCCTTATCATATGACATAAGTTGGCGGACACACAGTAGCGATACAACTGTTCTCCTGGTATGTGCCAACCTGGGCAAGGAGGAGCTTGTGTCATGTGTTGAGGTGCGTTGCCTTAGGCAGCACATTCAATCAAATAAAAAAATGGGTCTTGCTGTGTTTTTTTTAAATGTGGTGCACTACTATGTACAGAGCATTAGCAACACATTTGATAAAAGGGATATCTTGCACTCATATATATAAAAGCATGAAGAGCTTTTTGTGTATATGCTGATCTAAATTCCTCAATGCACTTTCATGACCATTGACAAGCAATACAGTTGGGTAAAACATCAGCATTCGGAGATGGAAATGTTGCATGCTTCAGGCTGATGATGGAGAGAAATTCACCATAACGCATCCCACACCCAGGACACGTATGGAGAAGAGCGAGGTACCATCTGAAGCTCGAAATGCACTGCATTTTGGACTGCATTTTCTGAATGTTAACAGTTCACATGCTATTATATATGTGAGTGCAATAACTTATTTTTAATAAAGGTGTTTAATATTACTACACTAGAGTCTAGACCAGTGTGCTTTCTCTTTTCCCTTATATCTCTTCTAAACAATTTCCATTTATGCGTTTCAGCTGTGTATTTAGTTGCTAGAACGGAGAAGGGAGCGCCCTTTCATTTTGTGTGCATGAGTCATGGATTTGATGTGGATGTATCACAGATGGACAGCTTTTGGACATCCTGACGGTTTAAGCATTCTACTAACTACTGTTTTGGATCGTTCCCCATTGGCATTCCATAGCTTTGGGTCAGCCATTTTGTGTTAACTATCAGAGCAGAAGTCTGTGCAATATCAGAGGTGTTTATTGCTACAGAGTAAAGTCCGAGGAATGCATCAGCTTTATACCTGCCAAATGTAGACTTTTAGAGGACACGCTGACATCACATTGGCCTTTGCCCAACAATGATCTTAAATGCGTTGTTTGTGACTTTTGTGCCATATATGCAGCAGTATTTGTCATTCCTGAACGGCTCTTGGATAGAAATTCATTTGCAGAGAGAATTATTTGAAGGAGATAGAGGTCATAAAAGACTAACAATCTTAGGTCTGTTCCACTGTTTACACAGCACGGCATTTATAATATGGCATTTGTAAACTATATTTACATTGTTTTTGCAAACACAATGCAGCTTTATTCTGCACAGTAAAGCAAATATGCGTTAGCAATCTTCTATCGGACCTCTAACTCCTAATATGAAAGTTCCTGGCTGGCCTCACCCTCTCCTGCCTACTGGTCTAGCTATTGCTTAGTGAGCCTGTGCATAACAATATATTGAAACGGCCACTTGTATGCTTGGGAAACCTAGGTGATGCAGGTGCATAAGCCCCTGTTCACACCTAGGCGTTTTTACGCTCAAAGCAGAGTGCGACAAAACTCTCAACACAAGAAATCCCATTAATTTCAATGGCCTGTGTTCACATCTGAGAGTTTTGTCTCAAGCTGTAAAATGCCAAACTCTGGAAAAAGTTCATGAGCTTTTTGGGGGCAGATTACAGCCTGTTTGGACACATAGACTTCAATGTAAACACCTGAAAACGTGCAACAAAGTGTTTTGCGCGTGCTTTGTCCATTCACGCAATGTATTTGAATCTGCTCCCTAAAACTTGCTTTTCCATGTGCTCGTGTCTAATGCACGCAAAAATGTGCAATGCACACTAGACGAGACACTAAACAAAACATACGCTAATGTGTGCAAAAACGCTAACACTTAGGTGTGAATGGAGCCTTAGGTGACTGAAATACAAGGTGATACTTCTTCTTTAAAGAGACACTGTCACCTTACCAATATGCCCCCACATACTCAATTTTCCTTTACCCACCACAGTTCTGTGTTCTTCCACAGCCTGCAAAGATACCCAGCACTTCCAGGTATGGAGGAGCATTTGACCTGATCCCCTGTGATGATGCCTGAGCCTGGCAGCTAATCACTAGGCCTGAGCACTGTGACATGACCAGGGGAGTGGATTCACTGCTTCCCCAGGTTGTCAACACGATTTTTAACGCTGGATGCAGAGAATCAGGGAGCTGCAAGAGTGCGCAGGTAAGGTGAGTATGTTTGGGCCAGGTGATTTTCTCTCCAAAGACACTGTCACTTTGCCTTGCATGGTCAAGGTGATAGTGTCTCTTTCAAGCTTCATTCAAATGGTTTAGCTGTCTTTGTGAAATCCTTTTGATGCACGTTGTGCTGCATGGTGACAAGGCAACCTATTTATTTGAATGGGATGCATAACGCACCAAAAAGGTGCATATAGGATTGTCGACTGCACAACGCAATTCAATGTGCACGAGTGCATTGAGAAGGCGTGTTGGGGTACCATTTAGAAGGAATTGCATTGCCCCAACATGGGATACTGTGTGTTACGGCAGATGTGTAAATGAACCCTAATGCCCATTTTTTTTTTAGCTCTCCAACTCTACATCGTTAGCTGTCTCACATATAAATTTTCACAGCTCTCAAATATGGATCTCACATTTTACAACGTGTTGTTTTTAATGAGGGCTTAAAATTCCATGAGTCTTTAGAACCTGTCGATAGGTGCAGCCAATAATAATCAAAGTTTCCGTTCTCTCACTGCGGGAAGACTGCAAGTTAGACTTCTAATGATGCTTGCTTGTTAAAGGTGAATTAATGCCTGGATTTCATGCTCCAGTTCTAGTGATTTCCATCGCGGCCACATTAATGTGCATCTGGCATACAGGATGTTCCTAGGTGCACTATTGTTGCAGATTTCACACTGAGGCTCCTGAAAGAGCTACACGTGTGGGAAGCAGGTGAAACGAGGACACTGGAATACGCTGACTCTATCACCCGAGCGCTGGATTTTGCAGAAATTAATAACAGCATGAAGTAGTCTCTTGATAAAACAGATTTAAAACTGACTGTTGTTCAGCTATTATGCATTTGTGGTCTCTGCACAGTGGAACCTAAATGCAAATATAAAGTCTATGTGGTTATATTAAGAAGGCATACATGCTAATGTCTGCAGAGCAAAAACTCGGTGCTTGTAAAGTGGAACTCCAGCCAATGCTTTTTTTTTTTGTAGAACTACAGATATGATACAGAAATTATATGATATACATTGTTAATTTTTAATGAAATTTATGCAAATTCCTGGATTTGACTTGCTATCAGCCTTTTGCAATCCCCTGGGGGCAGGACTGGGAGTCAATCAGATATACTGCATGCAAATATGCTAACAAGTAGAATGATGATAGAAGAGAGAAGTGTGAGCAGAGGGAAGACCTTATCAGTTTGCTGCTCTTCTTTACCTGTCCAGTCAGCAGGCTGGGGCGGAGAGAAGATTGAAGGTGGTAGGGAAGTTTGACTTGCCCAAGTCAGCAGTATTTAGTTGTGCATTTAGTTGCAATACAGGGCCTTGTTCTCCAGGTGCAATGCTGCTGCCCCACTGGTCTTGCCTCAATCAAAAAACATCTCTCATACGAATTCAGTCCAGGGGTGGGTGAACATTTTGTATGTATTATCCCCAGATGTTTAAGATTATAATATGATTATTGTTTAAATTAGTTTTCCATTGATTTTGATGTCGGTGATCCTGTGCTTCACAAATTCTCCTTTTTTATGGAAAAAAGGAAGGTTAAAGTAAGGTTAAAGTAAGGTTAAAGTACAGGGGCGTAGTGGTTAGCGCTTCTGCCTTGCAGCACTGGGGGTCCCTGGTTCGAATCCTGGCCAGGTCACTATCTGCAAAGGAGTTTGCATGTTCTCCCTGTGCTTGCGTTGGTTTCCTCCGGGTACTCTGGTTTCCACCCACATGCCAAAGACATGCTGGAAGGTAAATCGGCCCTGTATGTATGCATGGGATATAGGGACCTTAGATTGTAAGCTCCATGAGTATGTAAAAGCGCTGTGTAAATTGTCAGCGCTATATAAATATCTGTAATAAATAAGGTTAAATTTTGCATCACGTCCCTCATTCCAAGTACTCATGAAGTGTGAACATGACTCTGTCTAAGAATTGGCACCATTGGCACAAGGTTCCTGCTATTTTCTGCACTAGCTAGAAATCTGAAACTAGATTAATTTGGTTACCATGGGCTCAAATTCTTTAACATTGGAACGAATCCCATTTAGCATTGCAATGCAGTTGGTATGGTTTGGGCCAAACCATCCAAACAGCTTAAAACTCTGGTAACAAAGTGACATTGGTTTTGAAAAGAAACACAGGGGATTATTTATCATGCTTTTACCCTGGATACACATTTTTAACAGTCTATTAGAAAAATAAGTGAATCTTGATTGAAAGCTTTGTGAATCTTGGGTGAACAAATTGATAAATAGACCCCACAGAGAATTATTTGCTTCTCAACTATGGTAATAGCAAGCACTTTGTAGAGTCTGCTCTTAGACAAAATTTTCATTTTAAAAAATCTGGCTGACAGGTTTACGTTAAGATAACTAAATACATTGCATATCCAATATCATAAATCTTGGCAACTTTGGGTGCTATTTTGCTCCCTGTGGGGCATACCAGGTCACTGCAGATGACTTTTGGGGACCTTTGTTGGAGGAAAAGGCTGTTGGCTGAGTGGAAGATATTGTTCCCCTGCGTGATCTTACCAAGAGATCAGAAGAACAAAGTGGTGATAGGTATCTCCCATGTACCCCCACTCGTAAACCTAATAAATCCTTTAATATTAGCCAGTTCCATTTACACAGAATTCAGGAGAGAAGCAGAGATGGAACAGGGCAGCATTGACACAAGGGTTGGCGAAATAACTGACTGCAGAGAATTGTCAGGGAAAAAAAACGTTATCACATACTGGCATGTAGGCTGCGGGTACAAAATAATGCTATATAGACAACAGATGCCTTAGGGCTCCTCCAGTTGACATGTTTATTTTTGGTTCCTTCCTTTTATTGTAGTTAGAAGAAGGGGAGCGGTTCGCAAAACAAGTGACAGACATGGGAGATGAAGCAGGAGAGTCGCTCGCAAAAGGATTCCTGGCACTGGGACTGGTGTACAGCTTGCAAGCTACTGATGGTAATATCCTCTCTCTTCAGTTGTTTTCCTTTCTGTCTCTGTAAAAATATAAAATGCAGCTTTACCCTTAAAGAGGACCTGCACTGTGGAAGCTGTGCCCAAAAAAAGGCAAGCAGGGGGCAAAGGATTAGTTACCAGTATTGCCTGCAGGTTCTCTTCTCTTTTTTCCCAATTAATTATTTACCATGCCTTGTTCATCACTATGTCTCTGTGTGGAGGTGGGCATCTTGGCAGAGAAGCATGATTTTGATCCCTTATATCAGATCGACCCCCCTAAACACTAGTAATCTGATTACTGGTGGGGTAATATTCAAGAAGTAGCAGTAGTTGTGATGGAAGCACAAATCCACAGAATTAATTAAGTTGCAGCAGGGAGACTTTTGCATTGCAGTCCTTTAGGAACAGCTTCCCCTCCACTTAGAAGAACATTCAAAATCCCACTTCAGATCTTGTGAGACTAGCAATCTATGGCACAGTGCCTTATATCATCCCACAATGCAGATATTCAACTATGAGGTGCGTGCAAGCAAGTGAGTTCCTCGGCACAGGAAGTGCACTTCTATTTTTTGGAAGGAATTCCAGACAAATGGTATATTTCTTAATTGTACAGTACAGGACACAGGCTTAGTCGACTTAGAGGGGTGGGTTATATGCAGCTACCTGTAGGTGACTGGACTTTGCCAAATAGAGTTGTTAGGACAGCCCCATATTTCTCCTCCCAGTTCTAGCAATCCTTAGTTGTTTGTGTCCTAGGCTATTGATATATTTTCTCTATTGAGCGGGGATTTGGTTTCTGTACCAATATCTACAGATTCTTCTATAACGTTTCCCTTAACTGTTCTATAGCCACTGGGGCTGCCTTTGCAACTTCCAGATTGGTGCCCCTTGGCATAGCCTCAGGTACTGAACCCAGACGCTGCCAGAAGGTAAACAAGTGGGCAGCCAGTAATGTTGCTTCAGGCACTGGATGCAGTACATTGAGTTAGCCACAAGGTGCTACATAGGTCCAGGGCTGTGGCAATATCCAACATGGTGAGACCCTGTCCTTGCAGACCCCTCAGGGGTATACCCGTCTGAAGTGGGTGAAGATTCAAGGGTTTATCTCCCTGTTTCTGGCCCATGTGGCCACTTTCATGAGTGTGGTAAGTCAAGGGCCTGGCCGTTTAAAAACCTAGGTACCTCTGTGCCTGCTCTCCATGTCCTGGTGGGAACATGAACTGCATACTCAAGTTTCACTGCCAGGGGTACAGCACGCGACACTTTTAAAAAACTGTCACTGCCATATATGAGGATGATGAGTCACTCTACTGACTTTGGCGCATTGTTGGGTGACATTAGGGTAGCTTGGTGTCATTCATGTATCTTTAGACTGTCCAGGGTACTTGTGCACCGCACATCCTGAGCTGGCTAAGGGCCATCGGTCCCAGCATGGATGCATCCTCCTCTGCTACTCCTGCTCTCTGGCTTACAAGGTACAGGCTCTGTTTGCACGCATTCGTACCCACAACCTATTGTCTACTGGCACCACAGAGTCTGTTAACACCTTCCTACCTGCTGCATTGGTCATAAGTACACAGTTGGGCAAGTGTACTTCTCTGCCACAGGTTTTTTTCAACATTCAGATTACCTCTTCTGCCTGAAGGTTCTGGCAGAGGGTTCACTGCTTCTTTTTCCACCATTTCCAGGTGGATTATAAAGGTAATTGTTCAAACCTATTCTTTGCGGGATAGGGTTCCACCATTCCCGGTTAGGACACACTGCCAGGTTCGTTGGTGCCTTTTGGGCTTTTTAGCATTAGGCATCTGTTTTACAGAGTTGCAGACCATCACCTGGTCTTATTACACATTTGTTGAGTTCTACCAGGTGGATGTACAGGCCTCCTCTGATGCCAGCTTCAGATGCGAGGTACTACAGGCTGCTGTTCATGTTAAGGGTCCTTAACTCCTTGTTTCTTTGTGGGTGTTTGTTTGCTATGCTGTTTTGGACATCCCAGTTATCTTTAACTAAGCCTGAGTCCTGCACTCTGTACTGTACAATTTAGAAAATGGGATTTCTTTTTAGTTACTTATAAAATCCTTTCTTGAAGTACAGTAGGGGAGGGGTTATATGGAGCTGTCCTATAAATCTGTTTGCCAGTGTCCAATCACCTGAAAGTAGCTGCATAGAACCCCTCATCTATGACTACTGTAGGCTGTAGGCCAAGAAAAGGATTTTAGAGGTAAGTCTAAAATCCCTTTTTTCAGGGTACTGCTTAAGCACAATAAACATTTCTAGATGTTCCCTAAAAGATGATCCCTGTTTGAATTCAGGTCCGTTCTACCTTACATATCAGTTTTAAGTCATTGTCAGTGGGTTGGATATGCATCAGTTTCTTATATTTTTCTTGAGAATCCAGTGGTCAGGTTTCCACAGAGTGCTTTCTCTCTCTGTCCTCTGCCACAAATCTATGAAAAGGTAATTGCAACTAGGTTCTCCAGTTATTTGTTTAGCATAATACCATCATTTGGCTTTATGAGGGCCATAGCAGATAGGCAAAGTGTGGAATTTTGTTGGGTTAGTGATATCTCAACACTGGAGTCACAGAGATACTAGAAACCATTTTTTTGTGTGGAATTGTCTTTTAAAATTCAAACATGGATGAATCAGTATCAATAAAATGTCTGTGTTCTCAGGAACCAATCCAATTTTCAACTATCGTATTTAAGGAAGGTTGAAAAATGTAGTCACATCTCTGATAAAAGAACCACTTCACTTACAAGATAAAAATCTTGGCATTGTTTATGTATGTAAAAAGTTTGTTAAAATATATTTATAAATGCATATGTCATGGTCCAAGCTAACTTTTTGTTACAGTAAAACTCTGTGAATCTGTTTGTTGTAAAGCATCAACAGTTTGTGGTAGCTCAAGTGTGGTAAACTTGGGCTGTAATTAAACTCCTGGGACCCTGAAAGCAGAGGAGACAATTAACCATGTACTACTGGAGACACAAAGCACTTTTTCTACTCCCAAGCTATAGAGAGTTCATAGGCTTATAATAATATAAAATTACAATAATTATATTTTATGACTTTCAGATTTAAAGAGAACAACTCATATACACAACTATGATGGTCCCAGGCACTCACCTATGGTTCTGTCACCCACCTGTTTGGTTAGCAGTCCTATCTGGACTTGGTTGGGTGTTGAACACTAATGTGGGACAGTCCTTACTCGCTCATCCTTCTGTCTGGTCTCCCTCTGCTTTTTCAACTCTGAGTTGTTTGGTGTACTTTTGGTTCTCTTCCTAAGTATTCCTCTATTCTGAATTTTAAGTTTGCCTCCATATGTGAGCACTTTATGACCTTAGACATTCTGTTCACCTGTGGAAACATGGCTAAACTTGTCTAAACATCAAAATGTATTGGTTGACATATCGCTTGACCAGCTTCCTTTTTATAGGAAAATTGGCCCATTTGGAAGTTGGCTTTGAGTAACCCATGCCATCCTTGCATGTCTGCAAGTATCCTAACACTGGTTTGGGATCCTCACAGAGAAGGCTAAAAAGGAAAGCTAACAACGTTTTTTTTTTAACCTTTAAAGAAATGTAGGTTTATGTATGACTTCCCACTATAATTACCATCAAATATAATGCAGATATCCTTTTTTTAACACAATTCGGTTCTTTATTTTGAAGGAGCTTATGACTTAGTGGTACCCTTCATCTTCTTTTTTCATCAAGATAAAGTTTATTAATGAAGAGCAAAGTCCTTCTGGAAAAGACCTAAGCATTGTCTTCATTGATGGTTGACTTACATTTTGCTGTCCATCTTCAAAGCCTTTAAGAAATGCTTTGGCAAAGTCTACCCAAAGTGTTATGTTTTCAGGCATGAGCACAGGGCTGATTCTTTCACAGGGTGGTGGGTTTCATGTTGTTTAGGAAGTTAAGAAGAAATTTTAAACCCTGGATGATCTTTTTTGCTTAGGTTCAAGAGCTTTCATGTGTTGGTTTATCTTGGATAGCATAAGCACACTCTAAAGTGGTTTCTAAGGACAACATTAGAATTTTTTAAACACTCATTTGAAGGAAAGCCACATACAGCAATCTTCATTTTTGTTGTCAAATGAGATATGCCTAAACAACATATTGTACTGGGAACAGGGAGTAAATGACACTAATAAATTAACTTTTGGGAACTTGCAGAACATTTAACTCCCTGAGGTGGCAGTTTGTATGTTATTGGGGATTCTCATTTTTTATGCTTGAAAAGATATTCTCCTACACTGGAAAAAGAGGTCTGCACCTACTGTGGATACGTGGAAACAGCTAGTCAACTCCTTGGTGCACTTTAAAAGGATACATGTACCAATAGAGGTTACCCTTTGAAGTTTGACAAAGTCTGGGCTGTGTGGATTGAAACGTCTGATACAATGGGGACTCTAAGATGCCGTGCATTTACCTGTATATTCTGCTTTGAGTTGTGCTACTAGGATGTACTATTTTGTTAACTACACCTGTGCACTTTTGAGGGTTTTTTTGGAATTTTTTAGGTTTCCTTGGAATTTTTTATAATTTTTCTTGAATTTTATATTTCGTCTTACTTCCACTTTGAACTGGTAATTGGGGGATTAGGCGTTTAGGTTTTGCAGTGTTCCTTTAGGTTGTTCTAGTCCCGTTTTGCATATGTTTTATAACTGTTTCGTGTGTACTTTATTCTTGTGTAAAAATTGAATGAACAGAATTTTTTTTTTAAATTAACTTTGGACCTTTCTAGTACAGCTCTGTCTGAACAGACACAAAATATAACGAAACTTATTTTTCAGTGCCTGCATTTTGCAACTGTAAAGTTTCACCTTTCGCATTTTGACATGTCAGATTTGCCTTCACTTGCATTTGTGAGAATATTAATATAAACACATCATATCATTCTGTTACTGAGACTTGAAAGGATAACTTTACTTTTAAATTTATCCAGAGATACCAAGCACTTTTGCACATGGAATCTGGCACTGCTTTCTTTGCTCTTTCCGTGGCTTTAGAACCGCTATCATCGGTCCAGGCCACCTTTAAAAGTTGCTCTGCTTACATTCAGCTTGACGGTGGTCTATAATGTAACTGTAGACAGGGACTGAGAACAAACAAGGTGTCTGCTCCACATTCCTGTTTTATTCAATGTCTTCACTGTGAAGAATCATACATGATGATTTCTTTACTGCTATGCCTCCATACAGTCTTTGGAGATCACCGACTGCAACAGTGCTTTTTTAATGTTTTTCTTATCTTCTTTGGATTTACAAAAGCAAGATCATGCAAAGCAATAAGCTGGCATTTAGACATGTCACCCCACATCCCACACTGCTATGCACAAAATGTACTTACCAATGGAGAGGTGATAGCAGGTGGCAGCAGTGTCTGCTTTTATCTTGATGTTAGCTTGTCCTGTACTTTAAAAAATTGCTCCAATTAACATTATATTTTAGTACATCCTGACAAGGATATAAAGTTGAAATGTATTATATATAAACTGTGGACCTTAAATTAAACACTGAACTCCTGGAAGATAAATACTTAGTGTGTGAATTAACCTTTCCATAACTTTAAATTCTTTGCTTAGCCATTGAGAATTTATTATGTTTAGCTTATCTCAACAGAAACACTTCTCTTTGTTGCAGCCATTCAGAAAAGCACTCAGGATGATTGGAGCAAGAAGGCTCTCCAGGCATTACAGAAGTAAGATTATTATTATGTGTATGTATGTGTACTTTAATCACACTCCTATTGTGGAGTTGAAAGTAAGCGAGGAATTAATGTCCTAATAGCTATACTATTTGAAGAGTCAATTGTAGCCACGAATACATAAACTTACTAATGAGATCAGATCAGTGACTTAAAGTGACTCAGTTCCTTTTTTTTAATCTTGCAAAGGCATCCGTGCAAGGTAAAAGGTTAATATTTACACTTTCTGACACCTTTACTAGCGGCCTTCACTGTCTTCACAACTACCCTGGCTGAAAAATCTTCAGCATCCAACACTTTAAAGATTGTCAAATGCCTGGTAACCTCTGTGCTGTGTTCTTTCCTCCGACCCCCACATAATTCCTGGACACAATAGTGACATAGGAGCCATAGGAAGAAACCTCAACACAGACTCTGTCAGT
Organism: Nanorana parkeri; assembly: GCF_000935625.1. Taxonomy (NCBI): domain Eukaryota; kingdom Metazoa; phylum Chordata; class Amphibia; order Anura; family Dicroglossidae; genus Nanorana; species Nanorana parkeri. The sequence continues at coordinate 649,773 of NW_017306331.1, read as the reverse complement.
CACAGCACAGATGTTTCAGTCAGTGTGACTTGTAGAGGCAGTGGAAATCAATGACGTGGGCGGCAGGAAGGGTAAGTAAGCAAGGTTTTCTTAAGGTGACCCCAAAAAGGTCCTAAGTATAAGTGTATAAATAGCTTTTTTATTCTACGTACAATAATGGCAGCATCAAAATTAAAACCTCCATAGAGACATTGCTATGATTTGAGCCCTTAAACAGCTCTTTTACAAGCACAAAGTACATTTGTACATGACACAAAAAGAGCTATTTATACGCTGACACTTAAGACCTTATTTTTGGATTCTCATACCTTTGGGAGCCTCAAAGGAGGTGTACATATAAAAGCAGGGATGCCTTTAATTCTGAAATTTAAAAAAGGGTAAAAAAAAAAGTTAAAGTGCTGCCTAACAGAGGATGCCAAAAGATGCTTGCTATTACCTCTCGTATCCACAAAAGTCTCCTGTATGCCCTATGTAGGGGAATTTTCACTTTGTTATAGAGATTTGACTTTGTTTGACATGAACCTAAGCCCCACCCAATAAAACAAAGGCCTGCCAGCCCACTGTTAAATAAGAAAGCTTTGCTAACCAATGGGTCCCCCAATCATGTAAAATCTAACATTCATAGCAAGGAAAACGTACTCTCACATGGGTCATGCAGGATGAGAAAGATAATAACTGCCAATGTGTGAAAACTGCTTCTAGACAGCACTTCTAGTGCACGTTTTAGGGGTTTTATTTAAAGGGTGTTTGTAAATCCCCACACACCAGGGTCCTGACCTTTCGAACTTTTATTGACGTCAGATACACATGGCATCACAAGCATAAAGCAACATATCGGAACCTAACATGGTCCCGTCATCAGGCAAAAAGCCATAAGTCACTTTGCTTTTTGTATGATGAAGGGACCTTGTTAGGTACCAAAACGTTGGTTTATGCTTGTGATGTCATGTGTATCTGACTTGAATAAAAGGACAAATTGATGCATGGGACCTTGGTGTGTGGGGTGATTACTTCTGTATACATGGATCTGTGCGGCGCCATCCACTTCTCGTCCAGCACCCTTCCAGTAAATTACTAAGGGATTCCGGTCTGGAGTGCAATGGGACACTTGTACATTGTAATTTGTAAATCCCCAGGCTCAATTGAGGGAACTACTCCAGATTTTGTATGCTCCAGTTTTGATAAATTCCCCTCAAAATGTTCTAGTCATGTGTTGGTTGAAGAGCCAAGGGATGAACATTTTTTCTACTGTGCTGGTCAATGGTATGTGCTACACTATATAGTCAGACATATGTGGACACCCCTCCAAATTATTCAGTTGAGAGGTTTTGCAATAAAAGGTATTGTTAATTCTTTAGCATACCTACACATTTAGGACAAGATCCCTTGTGGCCCTGTGGCAGCAGTTTGTGAAAGATCCTTTTTTGTTCGAGCCTGACGGTGTCCCTGTACACAAAGCAAGGACAAGTAGGACATGGGTTTTGTGTGAAGGAACTCAAATGGCCTACATGCAGCTCTGTCCTCAACCCTATTGCACACCTTTGGCAATTGCATCCCAAAGACACACTCCAACATTTTCCCTGGAACACCAGATTCTGTTACCGCCATAAAAGGGGAGCAACCTATATATTAATGCCTATGGTTTTGAAAAGGGATGTCCAATAAGCTCATATAGGTGTGATGGTCAAGTGCCCAAAAACCTTGGCGATATAATGCATGCTGTTTTTTATTTTTGTTTTTTTAAGCAATAATGAGAGTTATCTGTGGTAACTGATTGATGCTGTTTTTACAGAGCGCATGAGCTAGATCCAGAGGACACACAGATCATTTTCTTCTGGTCACTACAGCTGGGACTTGTCCGGCAGGTGAGTAAGCCATGTTACTGTATGTGTCGGAGACCCATGCACAGCTGACCATAAAAGTCTTTGTAGCTGATAACTGCCATTCAAATTCAGATGTTCTTTTGCTAGCATGGGTTAATCACTGAAAGGTAATATCTGATTGCTGCAAGCAGAGAAGAAAAAACATAACAAATGCTTCTAGTTTTAACTGGTTATGTAGTATTTATTTTAGACTATCATCCATTTTCTTATCGGAAAAAAAAATGTTCTCCATGCTTATCTCTCTTTTCAGCCCACAGAAATAAATCTGAATATATTGACTTTCTGGCTAACAGATCTGATAATTATTACTTGGATATTTTCACATAGAGCAGATTGTATTTATTGTTGTTTTTCACAGATAATCATCTACCTTCATCAATATTCAATCAGAAACATGGCTAATGTTTAGGAAGAGCCTGTTGTATTTAGATCCCCTACAGTAAAGGCTGTTAAACCCATGTGTAGGTGACACTCCCAGCTGGGTTTTTTTATGATGGAGATGTTCTACTGGGTTTTAGGTGTCATTTTCTTTGTTCAGCTTACAAAATGACTGCATTTGTTATGTTTGAAGCTGAACTCCACAAACAATTCCCACTTTCATGGATATGCAAAAACATCTAACTTGAACAAATGCCCATCAACACACACCCTTAAGTAGGCTATACATGCAGTGAATTTCGGCTAGTCTTAAATTCGCTGTGTGGGTGCCGCTGTCGGTACACTTCTGCCCGACATCCATCAATCAGCTGATCAAAGAAGCCTTTTGGAACGGTTGCCGAATGGAGCTAGCAGCCGCTAGTCAGCTGCAGGGTTTTCTGACAGCGGCACAATGATATAGAAACAGCAAGGGATTCCTCAATCAACGCTCATAAGCGTTAATGGAGATATCTGTTTCGTTGAATGAAAAAATAGAACCGTGTATACCCAGCTTTAGTTTTCCAGCAACATTCTCCATAGAATAAAATCTAATAAAGGAATGGAGACCCTCTTGTAATGACTGCAGCGCTTGGGCAGATCTGGTAACCCCAGATTGCATTAAGGTTATATTGTTTGGCCAGTACAAATGCCAATAGCACTTTAGAAAAACAGTTCTATAGATTCAGAATCTAGTTTTTCTCTCTTATGTAGTGCACACAAAGAAATTGAATTTGGACAGATGAAGTCTTTACGTTAGTTCTGTTCTAGGTGGATCGAGGCAAGGCAAATAATCATTAAACTTGATTATGGAGAAGTTTTCTTGCTCTTGGCAAGCAGCAGTGGCAGCATGTACACTGAATTAGTTATAACCCTATGGACCATTAACCCCTGATTTGTACACCACGCGGTTCCTTCTTAATGCTGTGTCATTGCTTTCATGGCATATTGCTTTATGGCCTTGCCCTTCACCACGGTCGGCCGTACAGTACATAACATCAAATCCCTTCCACTCCTAAAACCACTGACTGATGAACGCGATAATGGCGCAGAGCTGCTACAGGCCCCGGTAGAATTGGCAGCCCATCTGATACGAGATTGCTGCAGAGCTCAGCACTGGCTGGGAATTCAAGCTGGCAAACGAGCCCAGGTCCCGGAGTTTCAGAACGCCATCTGGGAAGGCAACTTCCATGTCCCCCGTATTACACCGCTCCTTAATGAAATAAGCAGTGGCATCTGTCAGAAGATACTTGGCTGTTCATTGCTTTGCATAGGAAGGAAAGAAATTTGGAGCTAAACAAATTGTAGATCTGACATAGGCTGCCAGTGTTACATAGTATGTGAGGTTGAATAAAGACACAGGTCCATCAAGTTCAACCTTTGTGCGTGTACACAAGTCCCTGTGTGACCTTGTTTTTAAGTGTACCTGTACCCCTGTATGTTACGGTCTCTGAGGAAGTTATTTAAATGCTGCTTGAATTATTCAATACTCTCTGCTGATACCACTTCTTGTGGCAGTGAGTTCCAGACCTCTGACTGAAAAAAAGCCCCTACGCCCCCTGTGCTTAAATCTTTTCTCCACCAGTTTTAGGTGGTGGCCTCTAGTCTTTGTTATAGAGTTTACTGTAAAAATGTTTATTGCTGATGTTGCCATCACCACTAAACATTTTGTACATCATAATCATGTCCCCTCTTAATCTCCTCACTTCAAGTGTGAACAAGTTTAGATTTTGTAACCTTGTCTAATAGCTTTGGTCCTCCAACCCCTTAATTGGTTTAGTTGCCCTTCTCTGGACTCTCCCCAGCCCAAGCACATCTTTTTTGTGGATTGGTGACCAAAACTGGACCGCATACTGCAGATGAGACCGAACCAGTGATCTATAAAGTGGCAAAATGATTGCTTTGTCTCTACAGTACATTCCCTTTTCAATACAAGACAGTACTCTGCTCGCTTTGTTTGCTGTAGCCTGGCATTGCAAGCTATTGTTCAATCTGTGGTCTACTATGTTTATTAATCATTTTTGTTCATACACATGTTGTATGCAACTGCCTGAAATATCTCTTAAAGCTAAACTCTAGGCAAACTGCTAATATTGCACATCAGAAATACATATAAGGGAACTGTTTAGCTTTCAAAGGTTTTTTACATTACTGACCATTCATTTCTGAGATTTACACAACTCTGCTGCACAGCACGGACCTGATTTTTTTTCTCTGCCGCAGTTGAGTATCAGGCAGCTGACTGATCAGCTTATCAGTCTGTCACACTGCTCTATCCTGCTCTCAGCATCTTCCTTGCTAGCACATAAGCACTGAAACTAGGGATGCACTGATACCATTTTTTCCCGGACTGAGTACAAGTACCCATACTTTCCCTCAAGTAGTCGCCAATACCAATTACCGATATATTTTTTTTTACTGCCATGTGACAGTTTTTCTAAAACAATACTGACTTATGATTTTAGGACAGTGGTGGAGCGCCAGGTGCCTCTCGCAGCTGTGACTGCTGTGACCCTGGTAGTTGTAGAGGGACTACAAATCCCAGTAATACATTATACAGCAATGCACAATGGCACCGACTATAGAGGACTACAAATCCCAGCAATACATTATACAGCAATGCAAAATGCCACCAGCTATAGAGAACTACAAATCCCAGTAATACATTATACAGCAATGCACAATGTCATCGACTATAGAGGACTACAAATACCAGCAATATATTATACAGCAATGCAGAATAACATCAGCTATAGAGAACTACAAATCCCAGCAATACATTATACAGCAATGCAGAGTAATATATGAATTTGCTACATACTCTGTGCTCTCTGCTCCGGGATGCTGGCCTGATGTCTCGGGCGGAGGGTCTGAGCAGGGACAGATTTGAAGGGTCTCATGTGAAGGTTCCTCTCCCAGCCAAAGCTGAATTAATTTGTGTCTATTATATCTGGATAGAAGGGGAAATCCTCCGCACACCTTGCAGCAATCAAGGCCTATGTAGACAATGGTGCTTGTAGTGATGAACACGGATGGCACCGTGCATACACAATGTAGGAAGAGGAATCACCAGCACTCAGAATAATCCAACATGTCCATTTATTGGACATAGACGTCACATAATCACAAGAGCCAAATGGCTTGTGGTTTATGGACTGGTGATTCCTCTTCCTACATTGTGTCTATTATATCTGCCTAAAGTTCAGGTTTAAAGCAGCTGGGAAGAGGGCCGTTAAAGTGAACCTGTCGCTTTGCCCTGCAAATGTCTGCGGAGTGGGCAAATCTCTCCCAAGCTCTGACCTCACCCAAACATTAGATTCAGATTTTGCTTTTGTCCTTCAACTTGTGTTTCAGATAGATTTCCCTACTTTGAACTCTTCTGTCTGGGAGTTTGTCCTTGGTAGTAACCACATTTTGCACCAATTTGTTGTTTTGTTTCTTGTTGGAATGTAAGCCATGCATTCCATATTCTACCCCTTCCCCTACTCTGTTACCAGTTTGTCTTTTAACTGATAATAATTATGTGCACACCCCTGACAGTTACTGCAGGACTCCATGTATGCAGAGAATGCCTAACATTAAAAAAAAAGTTGTAATCAAAATGATTCAACCCCCATTGCCAATCAGGTTTATTGGCAAAATTTACAGACTTTCAGTTGTTTTGCAATGAACAAATCCAACAAAAGCAATTGAAATAGGTCACAAAAAACACAAAAAATGTTTCAAGTGGTTTCCCCAAATTCAACTGAAAAATGCAACTTTTAACCCTTTCGCTGCCAAGCCCTCCAGAACATTTTGCACCTCAGCTGGCCACACCATTTTTGCAATTTTTCCCATTGATTTGATTTTCAATTGCTGCGTTTTTTATTATTACAGGTATTTATATAGCACCAACAATTTACGCAGCACTTTAGATAGTCCCCACCCTCAAGGCGCTTACAATCTAAGGTCCCTATCTCACATGCATACATAGATGGCCAACTTAGAGAGGAGCCAATTAACTTACCAGCATGTCTTTGGAGTGTGGGAGGAAACTGGAGTACCCAGGGGAAACCCACGCAAGCACAGGGAGAACATGCAAACTCCTTGCAGATAGTGACCCTGGCTGGGATTTCAACCAGGGACCCCCAGTGCTATAAGGCAGAAGCGCTAACCACTATGCCACTGTCCTGCATTGCTAGTGTTTGTAAAAAAAAAAGACCCCCGAAACCATATATTTCCTGAAAGCACAGGCCAGGTAGAATAAAAAGACGGTGCTCCTAAATTTGTAGGCCCTGCGATAATTGGGCCCATTGACACCTATATTTCAGGTGTGATTAGGGATTCCTGCATCAGGAACTTGCGTTTTCCTGCAGCAGGAATCCCTAATCTGCCATTTACAAGCGGCAACTATCATAAGAAAATAATTATCATAAGATCATTTAAGAGGGCGTGTTTAGGGGTGGAGTTAAGGCCGGGGCAGGGTAGGGGTTAGGTGGGGCAATTAGTGGCGAGTAATTAAGGCCTGGCTAGTAGCTCAGGACTTGAAATTTTGAGCCCTGATCTAGACAATAGGTTTCAAAATAAAATTTTCCCTACTGGCATGTATGTGCAATAAATTCTACCTAGATACTGTGCTCCCCCCAAGACACTAATCACCGACTGAACATTGCTGATTCAGATTCTGTAGTCTTGCTCTGTTTGCCCTTTTAGATTGTAAGCCCTCAGGGGCAGGGCCCTCCTTACCATCTTGTCTTGCTTTGTATTGTGATTGTAATGTCTTCCCTATATTGTAAAGCGCTGCGCAAATTGTTGGCGCTATATAATCCTGTATAATAATAATAATAATTATACTGTAATAGGGTGAAGCAGCTATAGGGCCATATGTTCAACTCCAGAGCAGGGGTAGGCAAATTGTGGCCCTCGAGCTGTGGTCAAACTACAAACCCTATTATGCATTGCAAGATGCTGGCAGCCACATGCATAACTCCCAGAGGCACATGCATGATGGAATTTGTAGTCTCACCACAGCTGGGGGGCTTAGGTTGGCCTACCCCTGCTCTAGAGAATTTCAGCTTGCCTAAAACTGGCCATACACTGCTTGAATTTTGGCTTTTGTTTTGACACACCTGCCACTGTCAAAAACTATAGCCTGGCAGGGGGATTCCTCCAACCATGGTGTTTAGTGTGGATGGGGGAATGAAGAGTGTTTTATTATTGAGAAAAAAACAATAGGTGTATGGTCAGCATAAGAAAAATCATAACATTGGGGTAAGAGTACAAGACATGACCTTGACAGTACTGCAAGGACACTGTGATGAGATTTATAGAGGCTGTCCATTAGCAGGTGCAGGCTGTCCTGTGATGTACAGCTTTCAGCTCATTAACTTTCACAGAAAAACCAAGACTGCTTTCAGTGTCAGCCTTTATCTTTATTGAATCCTACAAAAAAAAAATGATATCTACAGCAGCACTTCCCCTTACAACCAGTCTGCACAGCTGAAGATGGATAAAGGCTAAACAGTCCTTTACTGTCCTGCGTAAGTTAACAAGCTGAAAACTGTAATTCACTAAACAGCTCCCCCTTGTGACTAATGTGAACGAGTTTAACTGTTTCTTGGAGAGCCTCTTGACAGTTCAGGATTTTGTCACGACAATGATATGTCAATAATCAAATGAACTACATAAGAGGCCAGGACTATAATCACATTGCAGCTGCATAATGTAAATATATAGAGGAAACTAAGAGAATTATGTCTGGTCATAGTGACTCCCTGTGTAGTAGAGGGTTATTCATTGACTGATGATGCCAGCCTGGTTCCAAACACGCAATGAATCACTGATAAGATGAAGAATATCTTTACTGCACTTCTCTTTTTTTTTTTGGTCGAGATTCGATGGATGGGATAATGGAGACCAGAGATTCTCATGTTCTGGGTCTTTGTCTTTGAATTAATTTTGGCATGCTTACTTTAGTAGGGGTAGGCCCAGAGCTTTGCTTGTAATAGGGGGTTATCTGAGCTACAAACATTTTAATGCCCACCTTCTTGCCTGCGTCCCTTGTGGCAGAAAAAAAACCTTATCCCGATGTTGGCTAGTTAATCAAAAGCTCATGAGAGGAATATGGGTGCTACCATTGCTGACCTTCTAAAAATGCTAGTTGCCTAGTTCTCATGCTGATCCTCTGGCCTCAGCACCCTTAAGTCCCTTAGGCTGGGTTCACACCATTTTTCGGACCAGATCTGGAACATAGTGCATTGTGTTTTTGCAGCGATTGAAAATTACATTTTTTTTTCTTTTTGTTTAGCTTAAAATGGTCTTACAGGTGCGTTCCATGCGGTTCTGATGCGTTCCAGTGCATTCCAGACCAGACAAAATAGGACAAGCAGTATTTTTCTGGTCTGGTCTGGAACGGACTGCACCGGTGAAAACAGAGACCAGAAATAGCATAGGGATACATTCCGTGACGTGCGGTACCTCATATCTGGGTGAGGCATTCCCCGACACCGGCCGAAGCTTTTTCCTCCATAATTCCAGGTAAGGCTCGGCCTCCCCTGACCGCACGTCCCTGGATACATTAGGATGCATTTTGGGTCTGGAAATAGTCTGGTTTGGTCTGGAGGTAATCTGGATGTGGTGTGAATGGACCCTCAATAAGAACATACCCATGCAATACCCAATACATTTGGAGCTCCTTATCTAAATACCTTATTTTCTCTGGGTCAGTCCCTCAATGTTAAGCAGGTTAGTATGGCATAAAGGCAACTGGCATTTTCAGAAATTGAGATAAGCAGTGGCCACTTTTCTCTCATGGTTTAATATAAGAAGGGCTCTTTCCGTGCTCAGCCGATGGATTCTGTGGCAGCTTAGCAGAGCTTTGGATGATGATTTATTTCCCTATCGCAGAGAACCATTCACTTAAAGTGTAAACCCTAACAATGAACTGCTCTTATTTGCTCCCTTTTGCTCTGGGTAATATACCTTTGAAAGTGTTTTGCTATATCTATTGTAGAAGTGTAACAAATACCTGTTGATCCTGCTAGAAACCTTGTGAGTTGATAAGTTCCTATGCTCTCTGGCGCTCAGTCACATTGTTCTCAGTTCTCTCTGTTGACTGCAGAACACTTCAGCACCTATGTTACAGAGAAGAGGGTCTTCCTGTCCTAGGGTGACAACTCTGCTCCTCCAAAGATACAATACAGTGAGTGAGCATTGTCACCCTAGGACAGGAAGTGTGTTGCTGGCAGGATCATCAGGTAAAAGAAAAAGAAAGCAGCCACCACATTCAAGAACATCGAACATCTGGTAAGTTGCAATATTTTACACTTTTGTTACAAGATTTAGATACACGTCTTAGTGAGAACAGAGAATGCAGTGACAAGGAGACAGCCATCTCATCATACGATTGATAAATGAACTTTAGCACCCAATCTTGGACAATGGGTATGAAAGGTGTCTTGAGACTTTTGACCTGAGAGTGAACATGATCTTCTTGGGTCAGCTAAAGTATGTGCAGAATGATATTACAGAACAGCTGGTATGTGTACTCCCCCATAATAGTTTTATGTTCACAGTTTAGAGTCACATTCTACAGGAATAACAGGATTTCAGCTGTTGGCAGAGTGCCTGGGAAGCACGTTGGTCCTTTGGGCTATTTTCTCCAACAGTTCTTAGTGTATACATTTTGTATAACCCAGATAATAGTTCATAAAATCTTGATTTTCATCTTTCTAACATTGCTCACTCCACTCTGATCATTCAGGACCTCTGTAGTGAACATACACTTGACAGTGCTAAAAAGTAGACACACTGTCTGAATAGATCTTACTGGGCATGCCTCACTTAAAAGTGGTAAACTAAGTGGTTCTGTGTAAACATTTTTTTGCATGGGAATTGCAATTTCATTATGAGTTTTTGGGGGGTTTTTTGCATCCAAATGTATGTTAAAATACCTAATACCACATGTAAACATACCACTGTAGTATATTATTTGCCTTATAAGTATCTTCATAATATGGTATTGTACTCAGTGAAACAAGCAGGGCACTCCAGCATTCACAACCAAACTAGCATCTCCTTCACTTCCCATCCAGGGGCTAGGGTGGAGGAAAGAAATCCTATACTCCTCACTTAGATGTTTACAGTGGTCCTAACAGAGTAGAGTCAAGATATTGTGAGTACAGATGTGAAATGTTAAAGCAGAACTCCATGTAAAATATTATTAGCCCTTGCAGTGGGGCTACCCCCGCACTGCAAGGGTTAAGTGCTCATTTTGGTCTAGGAGATCAGGACCGCCTGCAAATAAAAAAGTTATACTCACCCGATCCTAAGAGCTGGCTTGCTGTTAGACCGGTCCTTCCAGCGTTCTCCATCACGTCTAATACACTGCGTATTGGATGTGAGAATGCCGAGGGAGATGCCATCACTGCAGTGTAGGATGAGAGAGGCATGTGACAGCCAGCCAGTTCCGAGGTATAGCTTTTTTTTATTTTAGTCCCTAGACAAAAACGAGCAGTTAACCCTTGCAGTTCAGGAGTAGAACCACTGCAAGTGTTAATATTATTTTTCCCTGGAGTTCTTCTTAAGATTGTTGTACCCTATGATGGCATAGTAATTTTATGTTTATAGACAATATGCCTCTAGGATATACAGTAATAATAAAAAAGTTACAGAGGGCAGGGACAACTACCCCCAGTGTGTCTGTCTATCATGCTGCCTGATCAGCGCCACCGCCTGAATGCAGTATCTTCCATACCAAACACCTGTCTCCAAATGGGCTATTTCAGTCGGTCAAGTCTAATGCAGGTCAAAGGTCGAAGGGCCAGCAGAAGATCTGCTGCCTTTAACACAGTTGGCCATGCTCACAACCTCTCCTTTCGACACCACATACAATAATTGTCCAAATCTGGCTGCCATCACCTCCATAACACGTCCATAATATGACTCATCCTAACCAATGGCATCACCAAGTTACTAATTCACTCCCTTGTTCTTTCTTGCCTTGACTATTGCGATACCCTCCTCCATGGCCCATGTCTACACAGGCTATACCCCCTTCAGTCTATCATGAGTGTTGCTGCAAGTCTCATCTACCTTACCAACTGCTCTGTGGCTTCCATCCCTCTCTGCCAATCCCTCCATTGGATTCTGCTCACCGAGCAAAAAAATAAAATCCAGAATACTAACCTTGTCTTAAAATATCACCAAACCATCTTCTCCCAAGACCTCCGGCTCTCCAGCTCACTCATCATCTCCTGTCATACTTGCCTTCAGGACTTCTCCAGAGTCTTTCCCACCTTCTGGAACCATGTAACCCAATCTGGCCTGATTTCTTCTTCAGAGAAGCATATTCCGTCTCTACCTAACAACTGAACTTTTACTTTTTCCATCAGCTCATTCCTGCACAGTTGTTAGCTTTATGTATCATTTGTCCCTCCTTTTTAGTTTGTAAGCTCATGTAAGCAGGGCTCTCCTAGCCCTCTTCTCTCGAATTGGCCGCAGCGGGAGCAGCGTGTGACGTGTGGCTCAGGCCGCATGTGGAGCCCGGAACAGCCCCGAACAGGCAAATCAATCGATAGCCGACGAATCGACGATTGAAAACGTTGCCAACGTTTTCAATCGTCGATTTTAATCGACTAAATCGATTAACTGTTGCAGCTCTATTGTATTGTAACTCTACCGACTCTCTGTATAATGTAAAGAAGTGTGCAAACTGTTGGCACTATATACATTCTGTATAATAATAATCTGCTTAGCGACTGGGATATACATTCACTTTCAGCTTCTCTATCCATGCTTTATTACTTGTAAGTCATCTCGGTGGTCCTGATCTCTGACAAAAAGTTTTTTTTCTTTACAGATAGCAGATGCAATAGAACATCTCCAGGAAGCACTCAAGCTCCGCAAGGATGATATATGCAGTCTGCACCTCCTGGCCCTTTTGTTATCAGCACAAAAACAGTATAAACACGCCACGGATGTCATCAATATGGCCATATCTGAGTACCCTGAAAACTTCAGGTTGGTGTGGAGTCGCCTTTTTGTCATTTTTTGGCTTAATTAATTAGGCAAAGTGCAACACGCAAAATACAAGAACCACTTGCGTCTGAACAGGGCTCTTGTGTCTGAAAGAATTTGTTTGAAAAAAAGCAGAAAATTGATTGGTTGCCATGGATTCTCAAAACTTTTTATTCTAAAATAATGAAAAAGATTACCTTCATTATTTGTCTTACTTTTTATGGCTCCAGCACACTGTTTGGTGGTTAGCATTGCAACACATAGACTCGATTATGATGCTCAGACAGATCTTTACCAGTGCATACTGCTAATTAGCCCAGCAATGTGGAATCTTGTGCTTAGCTGTGCAGTAGTTCCCTATTATTATCCTTATCATTAAAACCCCTTCAAATTTCCCTGGACGCGTTGACATTAACTGCCAAAAAGCATTCCAACCTAAGATCACACATTTCAGTAAAGATACTTGTATTGTAATGTGACAAAATGTCACTAGCAATTCAAATGCATTGCTTTGAGGCAAAGGCCTTTTTTATGCAGTTGGTATTTCAGGATCCTTTCACATTATCCATTGCCTTGTGTTTAAAGCCCAACTCCAGGTTTTTAGAAACCATCACCCACCATCTCCCCCTCTCTAAAGGGCCCGTTATCCCCTCTCCCTGCTCATATTTTTTTCTCTTCTTACTTCTTTTTCTTACTTAATTATCTGTAAGTGCCACTCTGTGCAGTAAGTAGTACTGTGAGCCAAAGCCAGGAGGATGACCCCCTTTCCCTCCAGGGAGTGGAGGAGGACCGCTGTTGGATCTTTATGTGGTGAGTTGGCAATGGACAGCTCTAGAAAGGAGCCGAGTATTGCAGTAAAACCTGCATTTTTTTTAAACATACTGGGCTACATTTTCTTTTTGCCATTTAATTACAAAGTTGGAGCTGGGCTTTAACCACTTGATGACTCCCTTCCTGTGCAGGCCATTTTTTAGTATTCAGCGCTGCAGTACTTTGACTGACATTTATTCAGTCATACGAAGTCGTAGTGAAATGAATTTGATATAATTTTTTGGGGACAGATAGAGCTTTCCTTTGGTGGTATTTAATCACCACTGGGGTTTTTATTTTTTACTATATTAAGGAAAAATGACCAAAAATGTTCCCCTATATGAAGTTATAAAACGTTTATTACTAACCAAATTTTTGGTAAAATATAAAACACGGGGTCACATCCGGTAAATATTGTTAAAGATGTCACCAGCACATCATATTGAAGTGAAGAACACGTCTGTTTCTTGACGCTTCATGTCAAAACAAATAGCAACGTTTCGGGGCCCCGCTGGTCCCCTTCATCAGGCTTGAAATGATATGAAGCGTCAATAAACAGATGTGTTCTTCACTTTAATACGGTGTGCTGGTGACATCTTTAACAAGTTTCAGTATTGGCGACGCTATCCGCGGTCCCTTCGAGCACCCACACTGACAGGGATACTGATAAGGAGTACAGCAGGATTCTGGAATACATACGTCGGGTAAATAGATACCAAATATGTCAAGCCTTAAAATTGCGCGCGCCCGCGAAACTGCAAAAAACTACAATACCCAGAATTGCCCATAGGCAACAATTTAAAAGCTTTTCCTGCTCATTAGTTTAGTGTTATCAGTGATTGATGGCCCTAAAATTATTGATCGCACTCTGACATTCACGGTTATATGTAACATGTGCAGCCCATTTATCATTTTCGTGCATATTTATAAAGGGAGTATTTACACTTATATGTGCGTATACGTGGGGGTGGGAACTTAAGATTTTTTAGGGTTTTTTTTAAACTTTTGTTATATGTGAATTAACTTTTTTTTTCTTTTTACACTTAGGGGGTTATTCACTAAATAGCCGAAGGATCCAGCCGTAGCTTCGGCTGATCCTTTGGCTCTCTTCGGCCGCCGATATCTGTGCTAGTAAGCTGTGTGTCACCAAAACATACAGACACAGCAAGGCAATCCAGTTTTCTGCTCCTTGATCCCCTCTCTCCCCTCCTCATTTCTCCAAGCTATTAGATAGACAGCTACTACAGTACAGACTGCTCTGTCCCTTGTGAGCTTGTACTGGGCAGGAAGTTCAGGGAAGCCACGCTGAGAGAGTTGGAGCCACCTGTTTAGAAACATGATGACCGTAAGCACATAGATGAAAGTATCAAGAAATCTTTTGCTGGACAATGTATATTTGTTTGATCAGTATTAAAAAACATTTGAGAGTTGAATACTACTGCAAACGTAATGGGCCTTGTACTGTGCGGTTTTTCTAAAGGTGCCCATACACCTTACGATTATCGTACGATAATAGTATGCGATCGACTTTTCGTACGACAATCGTAACGTGTGAATAGAGTGCCTGACCGATAGTACTGTACAATCGTACGACTTTTGACCGTCAAGCATGTTTGAAAACTTTGGTCGATCGTACGATGTTCGCATGGTTGGTGGCGTTTCCGTCCGTCAAAAGTCGCACGATTAACACTGCGCATATGAAAATAATTACGGTAAATTACCGCAAGTCGTCCAGGTGGGTTTTTTTTTAAAACTACCGCTGATTGAACCTTGCGATAATCGTGGTAGGATGGGGCCGTCGTACGAGAATCGTACGACGGTTCGATCATCGGACGAAAAGTTTCGTCCGATAATCGTAAGGTGTATAGGCAACTTAAGACAGGGAACTTTTAGGAAAGAGCAGATTGATAACCTCATCAGTGTTCTGCTGCTCTCTCATTGTCCAATCAGCAGGCTGACAGCTGGTTGTTGACCGAGCTGCATTGCCTGACTGCAGTAGAGAAATGAGAGGCTCCGCATCTGGCTAAGTTGGCTGGTAGGGATGCCTGGATCACAAGACTTTGGTGAACAGAATTACAAGTGTTTTGGCAGGTTAGATAGTTTCCATGAATGTTTAGATAACCATTTGACTGATTTTAGCTGTAAATAAATGGCCTAAATGCCAAATACCCGGACATAATAACAACTAGAGAAGTCAAATCTGTGTATCTGTTTATTAGATGGCAATCCCTTTCCTCCTCCATGTGCCTAACAAGCCTGCTGTCTTGATGCATTTCCTCCATTAATATAGTATAACAAGAAGCCAATATAATATGAAATCCTGATTTATTAGGTGTCATCCCTGCATTGCCTGACTAATAAAAGCTCTTGCAGTTCCTGTGTACAGTGTATATTGCAGCGTTTCCATAGCAGCCCGCTCTGGCAGCTTTTTAATATGGAAACAAATCTGCTCTCTCTGTTTAACAATATCTAGTGCATGAATCTTGTCCTCATTACATTACCTATTCCAGCCCAGAGAAATCTGTTATTCCCAAACAGATGTTTCCCTCAATGCAACTGGAGCTGGAAACAAACTCCAATTGCTTTTTTTTTTCCCTGTGTGTGTGAGAATAAACATTTACTACCTGTGGCATTGATCTGATACATAAATTCAGCTTCCCGATGGTTAATGCTGAACCCCGGGCATAAGTACACAGATGAAATGCATAGATTTGCTTTACCTGGCCTTTATATTTATGTTCATCCATTTCTGAAATTTACAAAGCTCTGCCACACTGCACAACCCTATCTGGTAGGGAAGAAGACCAGATTTGTCTCTGCTGCAGTTCAGTAACACTTATAGGTCCTCTCCTCAGCCCCATCCTGTGACTGGACAGCGAAATGAGAAGTAGAAGACTGATGAGCTCATCTCTGTCACTCTGCTCTTTCAATCCATCAGCCTGTCCTGTGCACTACAGCACATCTAATTGGCTCTGTGTATTATTTCTTATTTCTTTCTACCCTGCCTGAGCTTGGCTGTACAGTGACTTTAAGAAGCTGATATCAAGTCAAATTAAGGTATTTATGCTGCTTGCATTTAAAAAATACATTACATGATGTGTTGAAGAATAAGGAGCTGTATTGATTGGTTTATTTTATAGATGCATAGACTTCAGCTTTAAACATGCAAGAGGTTGAAACAGGGTTATTTAAAAGGGAGTGTAATGTATATTGTTAGACCAGGGCTGGACAAATCCCAGGAGCCGGGTAGCCCAATGCTCCTTGAAAACTACTGCTGGCACCGACATTTGAGGTTGTCTTTAGTTGTCAATGGAGCTGGCTCCTGGATTGGACAGCCTGGCTTCTAAATTCAATATTGATTGATTCAACCCTTGTTGGACAAATGTGACAATTTGTAATTATATGATAGATATTGTATATGTACATGGGTGCAGTTATATTTTCTCATTACATTTGCACCCTGCATTTCAGTGCTACACAATATGTGTGCTTTACAGCTCCTCTATTGCAGTGCAAGCCTGTGAGTCGTCCAACTCATTAAAAGCTTCCTATGTGGCTGATTTTCCCAACACATGTTAAGAGAGAACCAGAATAATTGCAATCAGGCACAAAAAAGTTCCCTCTGTTGGCTAATCTATAACACAGTAACAAAAATATGGAAGAGCAAGTGTATAAAAATGTGAATGTCACATAGAAAAATGAAAGTAAATGGGGCACTAACTACTCAAAATATGGCGACACTAAATATGCGCTGTACCTTTCTTTGAATGAGAGGATCAAAATTATTATATGACCCAAGCAATCTGAAAAGTGGGCCCATCTTGAGGCTTGGTCATGGATCCCAATGGCTAATGTTCTTAGGGCCTGTTCACACGACATCCGTTTTCTGTGCTGACCTGATCTGTACGCTCCTGCACTAAAAATGTATCCCTATGTGTTTTATGGGCTACAGTTCTCATGTGCGCAGTCTGTTCAGGGTACAACAGAAAAAATACTGCATGTCACATTTTGTACGGTCAGGAAACAGTCCGGAAATGCAAAACGCATCAAAAACGCACTGCAGCTAACATACTGACAGCCCCACTTCAGCAAATACTTTTTTTGACTGGAACGCATCAAAAACGTGGCAAAAACACATAGCACCGCGTCTGCAGATCCGCACCTGATCCGGACCTGAAACTCATGTGAACAGGCCCTTAAACAGGGATCTAGGTGGAGAACATACACCTTTAGTTAAAAGCTTAAAAAACAATGTGAAATCTCACACCTTTTTATCGCTTTATAGTCCTTTAATGCTGCATTTTTGCTCTTCAGTAAGAACCCGTTCACACCAGGGCGGTTGCGGATCAGCGCGGTTAGTGTGCTGATTTCAAAAGGGAGGTTTTGGTGAGACACAATTAAAAACGCCCAAAACTGCACTGATCAGCGTGGTTTCATTGAAAGCTGTATGGAAACCGCACTGATCAGAGCGCCAAAAATAGTGCAGGGAGCGTTTCGGATCGCGCTGAGCCAAATCCGCGCGGCCAAACCGCCCCAGTGTGAACGGACTCTCATAATGCTTCTTCCAGGCCTTGCACTGCTGTGCTCTATGCTGGAAGAGCTGAGTAACAGCCACACCCATCAGGACAAGTGCTCTCACACTAACCTGCATTGTGGAGGGGGGGGGGTGTTTGACTGCATCTGTTACATACTGCAGTGGGTCTTAACCTGGTGCATATTGCCCAGTCATAGTTAGGCAGCCTGTATCACTGCTGTAACAGGGAAGTTGAGTTGAGTCAAGACAATCAAAATGAAGGCTGTTAGTACAAAGTCTGTCTGACTGATTATATATTTCTGTGACTTCAGTTGGGCTTGTAGCACAGTTTTAAAAACTTAACTCATTTAAAGTGGTCCTAAACTCTAATATAATCCTAACCTGTTTTACCCACCCTGCAAAATCCTATCAGCTGCGGACACCCAAATACAGCGGTAATGGCAGACCATAGAAATTGTTGAAAGGCAAGGTTTGTTTTAAGGCAGACCATAAAGCTGAGTGACTCTGTCTAAATGTCATCTTATGTCACCCTAGGAAAGGACCATAGAACATCTCCCCCTTTCATTTTCTTCATAACATAAGGTAGAGGTGGTTTGTTTTTTTTAGTCCATGGAGCTATCTGGGATATATGGTATGTAAAAGAATGCAGCAGAGAAAGTTATCAGCTCACAACATTTCTGGCTGGATCAAGTTTTAATTTGTAATTTTTTTTGCACTTATTTATTAGAAAAGCTTTCAATGGTATATACTACGGATGTCCCGATGCCACTTTTTCAGGCCCAAGTACAAGTACATCCCCTCATGTACTTGCCGATACCAATTACCGATACTTTTTCTTAAAGGGACAAGTGACTTTAAATGATCCATAGTACAACTACATGTTATGTACTATGGATCATGGTTTAACCTATTCATGTTAGCAGTGGAGAATTGTAACTCTATTGCTGGAGTGTAGTGGAGGTGTGTGCTGTATATATGTACTACATATACATTACACACGTCCAGTACACTATAGCAATAGATTTACAGCCAGCCCCGTCCCAGCTTCCCTTACTCACAGTTTCACTCCGATCCCCGTAGCCTCACGCGGTGCCTCTTGTAGTCGGCGCTGGGCAGGATCGCTGCATCGCATCTCGGTGCTCAGCTTGTGGGAGGCGCTCACAATTCTGCCCTGCTAACATGAATAGGTTAAATCATGATCCATAGTACATATACAGCACATACGTCCAACACTGCAGTAATAGAGTTACAATTATCCCCTGCTAACATGAATAGGTTAAATCATGATCCATAGTACATAACATGTAGTTGTACTACGGATCATTTAACCCATTCATGTTAGCAGGGGATTATTGTAAATATATTGCTGCAATGTATGGGACATTTGTGCTGTATATGTACAGTACATATAGATATACAATTCTGCACTGCTAACATGAATGGGTTAAATGATCCGTAGTACAGGGCTACATATCATGTACTACGGATCATTTAACCCATTCATATTAGCAGAGGATAATTGTAAATCTATTGTTCAGTGCATTCTATATGTAGTATATAGTACATGTACATATAGAGTGCCTGCAACAATACATTTACAATGATCCTCTGCTAACATGAATGGGTTAAATGATCCATAGTACAGGGCTATATACAGATCATTTAATCCATTCATGTTATTATGTAATGGCTGCACTGTATTAGCAGTATTTACTCTATATGTACTCTACATAGAATATATACTGCTAATACAGTGCAGACAATACATAATTGCTTAATAAATCCCTAAGCTTCGCCGCTAGGCATCGGGGCATTACTTGTTAAAATGCCCTGTATCGGGCCCGATTCCGATGCTAGCATCGGTATCGGGACATCCCTAGTATATACATTTAAAAGAAATGGTTAAAGAGTTAATTGTTAGCATTTACACTTTAAAGTGACACTAATCTTAGGAATTAAAGGAGAACTATGGGGTTAAGGCTTTTCCCCATAGTTCTCCTTAGGGTAACGGGAGGACACAAACTAGCGTCCTCCTGTCACCCTAGGCTGAGTATACCGAGAGCCGTGACAGGATCGAGAGGTGAGCGAACGCCGGTATGTGTTCGCTCACCTCCCGATCTACTGAGCCGACCTGTGACAGTCTCATTGTCACAGGTCGGCTAGAACTATGAGGTGAGTGAAAAGCACTCACCTCATAGTTCTCCTTTAAATCTTAAGAATGCATAGCCTATTCTAAAAATGTATCTTATTTGTGTATCACTCGGCTGTAGATCCTCAAATCATCTCTGCATTGGTGCTGACACTGTCCTTCCTTCTGGAGGGTGGCTACTTTACAACACACACAGGGACCATGGGGAACAAAAGTAGCCACCCTCCAGAAAGAGGGACAGTGTCAACAGATTCAGCACCAATTCAGAGATGATTTGAGGATCTACAGCCGAGTGATACACAAATAAGATACATTTTTATAAAAGGGCCGTATGCATTCTTAAGATTTAATTCCTGAGTTTAGTGTAACCTTAATGGTAGTAGAGGGCAACATTTAAGAATCAGGAATAAATGGAATCAAGCTGAAATAAAGAGATAACGGTAAAGAAAATGATTGTACAGGATAGATTTGTATTCTGTGGATTTTGCAGTTATTCCAGTAAATGATTATGCTATAAAGACTTTTCTTATTTAGTCCTTTTACGATTCCTCTCCTGATCCAAGGTTGCTGTTAATTTACCTCTTATTTTTCTACAGAGCCAGAGAAGTACATTAGCCAATTTTGCTGTCTACATTTTCAGCGGAATGGTGTAATGACATTATTCTTTCCAGTTGATATGAGTTGTTTGTGAATCCCTGTACTGATCTTCTGCTACAGCTTTCCCCTAGCGACAATGAGAGGTCTGACCCAATAAGAAACAGCAAGTGCAGCCTTTAAACTCAGCCGGCTATCCAATCAAGCTGGTTCATAAATCAGGAAGCATCAGACATCACCGGGGCAACCAGGAAGCTTTTCTTCCTAGCTGAGAACCTGCTGTAGGGCACAGAATATTGAACAGGGATGGCATGCTATATTAAGTGTATGTCACATATTACAAGAAGAAAAAAATCACACAAGTCCTACTTTTCCCATCTCTTTATTTGGTTCTATTGCACATCACGGGCTGCTAATCCAGTTATCACACTGCCTGTATTTTGTCAAATAGAAAATGACAAAGACAGCAGGTTAATGGGATGCTTACAAAATAATGTGCATTTGTGGATTCAAGAGGCACAATTCACTGTCCCATGTGTTGTGAGGATGGGCATTTTTAGACATGTGACATTATTTTCAGCTCTCATTGCGTGTCATTCTAAAATGAATAAAGCTTAGAGTGGAGCCTAAGCTATTTTTTTTAATCAAGGTAAATATAGGGTACTGATAATAAGACATCCTCAGGCTTATTGAATAAAATATTGCAAGGACACAAGAGCAAAGTGTATTACCCGTAGAAGTCAACCAGAGTCCAGCTTGCATTGATATAACTTCATTTAAGTTAACTCTGATTGTTTGGCTAGTTTTTTTTTTTTTA
>NW_017306331.1:586124-628410 GCF_000935625.1 Nanorana parkeri | reverse complement strand
GGGGTGGTGGGGGAAAGCATACATTTTAATTTTTTAAAGCTCAACTACAGCCAACATTATTCAATTATTTTGAAAAAAATGGGAAAAAGGTTAGAACCTTTATCAGACTTCATTGCTGCCTTGGGCCCTATTGAAAATATAGGGCCCAATATTGGGAAATCTCTACAATGGGGAAAGAGACAGAAACAATAACACATTTCTTTAGCACAGTGGAGATAGGTTAGAACAATTTGTATTGCCGTGTATCCCTTCCTCTCCCTCTGACCCCCTTTCACCTCATTTCTTGTCCTTGTGCCATGGGGGTGTCAATGAGACACACATTGAGGGGAAATCTCACCAATGGAGTCATAAACAGCAATGGAACCCCAGTAGATGCTTTAAACTTTGCCCAATCTATTTAAAACTAAAAAAGACATTCTGACTGGAGTTGGGCTTTAAGTCTCTTATCAGACAATTATTCAAAGTAAAAAAAACAGCAATTAGAGAAAAGCATGAATTATTAACCTCTTAAGGACTATAGTACATTGTGGTATTGGGACCACATACTCCCAGCTACCATTAAAATCTCAGATGTTTTGAAAACTAAAATTGTGATGCTTGAAGCTCCTGGTCCTGTCCACTCACTCCTACCTCCAATTGAAATTTATTTTTTGTTCGTTAAGGGACAGAGGGTAGAGATATTCTGAAATACTGGGTTATACTGCTGCCTACAGGAGATTTAACACTGGCAAACAAAGCATAAAGACAGCCTAGTATAACCCTTCACAGTTGTTTTAGTCCTAGGAGAATTGTCATCTTCTTTCTTCAGAGAGAAGCAAACCGATTTCTTTCCTTATTGATGAGCTAGTGGATATTATACACCTCCCATTTGTACAAATTCTGAGGATTCTGTGGCTCAAATGTTGGTCTGCAGAGCACCAGTGCAAGATATATTAATTGCGTATGTCCTTTGATGGGGAACACTTCTTTGGCGAATCCCTGGAAAATTTTGTCAAGTACTTCACCGGAAGGATGGAGGTGGGTGAGCCAGGTGTGGACCTTCTGGCTCCTAGGTTCAACAACAAACTAAGCAAGTTTGTCTCCAAGTCCAGGGATCCTGCACTTGCAGTAGATGCACTGGTGACTAGATCAACCTCATCTATGTCTTTCCTTCTCTGAAACTCCTTCCTTGTCGACCTCACAGGATTGAGATGAAGGGCATTCTGGTGATTCTCATGGCACTGAACTAACCTAGGCAGATGTGGTAATCAGACCTCATCAGATTCCTGGCAGATTCTCTGTGGCCTGATCTGATCTGTTGAAGCCCAGTTCATAAAAGATTGGTGTCTGTCAGATGCTGTTATTCCTACACTTCTAAAAGCTAGGAAATCCACCTGTTGCAAGGTTTTCCATCGCTCTTGGAAAGTGTACTTTTTATGGCGCAAGGCACGGAAATTCCATCCGAGGAAATTTTCCATGGAATGTATTCTGACCTTTCTTCAATCTTGTCTGGATCAACATTTGGCCTTTAGTACTGTAAAGGCCAGATCTCGTCTCTAGCATTTCTTATTAAATGACCACTTGCTTCTCATTCCTTGGTGAAAGCCTTTGTACTGGGTGTCAGTCACATCCAGTTCCACCTGTACAGTCACTTGTGGCTCCGTGGGATCTTAACCTGGTTCTGTCAGCTCTTTAACAACCACCCTTTGAACCCATTAGGGACACTCCTCTGTATACTCTCACTCACAAAGTAGCCTTCCTCATTGCAATCACCTCTGCGAGGAGAGCATCTAAGCAGGCAGCCTTATCCTCTAAAGAACCCTTTCTTGTGTTACACAGAGATAAAATTGTCTTGAAGCCTAAGGCCTCCTTTCTTTCCAAGGTGGTTTCTTCCTTTAACCTTAACTAGGACTTTGTTCTCCCATCTCTCTGTCCTCTGACACATCCCAAGGGGATCTCCCTCCACTGTTAGGATGTGGTATATGCTTTTCAGGTTTAGTTCTCTGCTACATGTTCCTTTAGGAGGACTGACTCTTTGCATCATCTCTATGGGACAGCCTGCTCCTCTTTTTATCAGGAGCTGGATTCAACAGCTCACCGTTCAAGCTTATAGACTTAAGGATGGGGCTCTACCTTACCCAGTCAAAGAGCACTCTACTAGTTCAGTTAATGCTTCATGGACTTTTTTTTAGCTTCAGTCATCTGTTTCTCAGATTTGCAAAGCTGTAACCTGGTCTTCTGTTAACACCTTCGTATTACCAGGTGAATGTTCACACCAGCTCTCTATTGAGACCCCTCTGTTCAACTGCTGTTTTCTGTGCGCCTGTTAGTGTTTTCTTCACTGTGTTGCCCACCCTGTTGGCACTGTTCTTGGACTAAGGTACTGTAACGTTACTGTCAAGGGGCACAGTTCCCACCCCACACTGTTCTTCTGATCCACTCCTACTATTGATTTTCCACAAAACAGGAGCATGATGGAATTAGAAGGGAGGATTCTAGACTGTCTTACAACTTTGCCAGTGTCTAGTTTCCTGTAGGCACCAGCATAACACAGTGCATCAGAATACCTCTACCTTGTGTCCCTTAATAAACTCCAAATAAACTCCTAGAAACAATCCTGTACTGAACATGCTAGTTGAATGAGTGTCATTGGCTATGCTTTGTCACTGAGCAGAAATATGCATGCTACTGAAGTCAGTACTATGCACCAGAATGCCTATATCTGTAGTAAACTAGTGGCTTTTACAAAGATACACATCTAAGCTTAAAAAAGAATAGAACCCAAATGAGGCCACACTTCCTCTTCCGAACAGGTCTGAATCATGAAAATAAGCTTTACGTATATCAAACAATAGGAGCTTTGCTAGCTATCCTTATTGTGTCAGTCATAATGATGCAACAGGAAGGCAGACACAGGCAACGCATGGCTCCCAAATGACTCCCATTGATCTTGAAGCAGGACAGGCAGAGGCAGCATATCACACTGGCTGTCTGCTTTAGGAGATTAGTTAATTTGCACATTAACAGTTCTTGCTTCTTCAAAATCTTGGCCGGCATTGTTAATAGGTTTTATTTATAGGTGTAAACTGATCTGCCAATAGAAAATATAGAATGGCTTTCTTTAGACCAGTGTAAATCTCTAACTGGATTTAAATTAGTTAATGGTGCATACCTATGGTTGTTTTTCTATAGAGCCAACATATTTGTTGAGCTGTGTACATTACTTTTTGCTTGGTAAATCATGCAAAATAGTGGCACTTTTGGAGGACATAACTGACCACCAGAGGCAGTGTTCCCCTGCAAAATACAGAAAACACCATGTTATATAATCAGCCTCATAGTAAGGAATTGATATGCGTACCATGCTTCTAAGCACAGAATAAAATAAAATATGAATATATATGTATATATATATATATATATATAAAAGTATTTTATCTTTTTGTGGGAAATCAAGTCACCAATGTTGTGCTGGTATTTGTGAATAGTAATACGATTTGAGAAAGCTCCAAAACTTGGCTATTCACTGTGTGTTTAAGTCATAGTCCGTAAAGCAATGCAAAAAGAAAATATGATTTGAAAAGTAGTAACCAACAGCGATGACAGTAACCAACAACGTCTAATGATTGCTGTTCAATTCAAGATTCCAGCACTCCCCTGAACTCCCAGCTTCTCTTGATAACAATGCCATTCTAATCTGACAGCCCACATCCTGAAACATTTCTGATATGTTGGGCATGTGATGTCTGCAGTCTCTGGCCTCCCCATTCTTGGGATGAACAGTTGTCATTATGTCTAAAATTTCACTAAGGAAAACAATAAAGAAAAGGTTTCTTTAGAAATCTACTATGGCAGCCTCAAAGGTTCAGTTTAGTAGGGAATGTAAAACGTGTAAGCTACTGTAAAAGTGTAAGCTCTGACACCATCAGACACGGCATATCCAGGAGTTTGGACTCCTGGCTTGGAGAAAAGGAATGGTGGGGAGTGTCACAAATGTAGGTAACTGGGTGGGGGTTTCCCTTTCAAGAGAAATTGCCAGTTGTCCCTAAAGAGGCAAAATGACTGAGTCACTTTAAGTTGAGAAGGGGTGTTGTAGTTTTTTTTTTTTTTTGTTTAAATCCAAGGTCCTTCTAAAGAGTTTGATATATGAGTGCAGGAATAGGTACTGAAGAGGCAGAGGTGGTAGGGAACAGCTGCAGGAAATGGGTACTAAAGAGAGAGATGTGGTAGGGCACAGCTGGAGGGAATGGGTACTGAAGAGGGAGAGGTGGTAGGGCACAAATGCAGGTATTGGGTACCAAAGAGGTAGAGTGGTGGGGCACAGATGCAGAGAATGGGTACTAAACTGGGATTGTTGGTAGAGCATAACATATTTTGTAGGTATTCCGCAACTTTCTGATGAGGCCACCACCGTGATGAAGGGTAGACAAGACAAAGTTTAAGGAGGTCAAGTTAGGTTGTAACTATGATCCTAAATCAATGTAGGTAGATGTTCAACACATGGACACTTCTTTAAATTGTTTGGAGTCCATTTTCAACTTGTTTACACACTTTATGTACATACATTTGTAGTTGTTTTAGGGTGTTCTTACACTAGGTGCCCAAACATAATTCACCCCCTTAGTCTGGTTTGTTGCTGAAGTGTGAGCTCTTCGAACCATGCCTGAGCACAGTTAGGTGTACTGTACCTGGGACTGCTTAGAAGAGGTGTTCTGGGCACATGGTTCACCTGGAGTCTGATACGTTTCACTTCATTGTGACCGTAAACATGCCCTCTTACTGTAACCTCAATGATCACAGAGCATGAAAGGAGGGATCACTGTGATCTACTGGCAGAGGGGGTGATGTAAGTATGCCTGGAAATGCTTCCTTTATAGCAGTGGGCTGACAATCATACTCGGGCATGGTTTGATTCAACCGTGCCCAGTGTGAGTACACCCTTGATCAGTACAGATTTAAAAAGGTGAGGTTGTTGCCCATAGTAACAACATTTGTGCAGTGTATGGCCAGCTTAACACACTCTGCATAAGAGATTTTTGCTGAGGTGCAGATAGCAACATGCAGTGTATAGGCCAAGCTCTGGACCCCAGAAATGCCACAGATAATGTCACACATACATAATACCTTAATGTGTAGAATAAACTGTTAAAATTTAATTTTTGCAGGCATATTCTACTTTAAAGTAAACCATTACTTTGTCCATGCAGGTCAAAGTAAAAGGTTCACTTAGCTTCCCTTCTCCCTCCGAAGCAGCATACATTTACCTTTTCTTGCTGCTTACCGATCAGTTCCATGGGGAGCTAAGTGAAAAATGTGGCACTTCTGGCTGTAGGTGAGCTTGTGACTCATTCACCCTCTCTCGTGTCACAGCGTTGATGCCTTGTAACTGTCACATTAGCCAGGGAAAGGAGCCTGTGGCCCTCTGAAACTTACACAGGACCTTCTTTTCCTGGTCGGGGCAGCAAAATGTACTGTTGGGTGGGCGGGGGGTCTGAGAAAGGGCGAGTATATGTCCCTGGGGAGTGGGCTATGTAAACCTTTTACTTTGCAATGCATGTGCAAAGGAAAGGTTCACTTTAACTTATACCTGTAATGGGTCATGTGATCTTTCATCATCTGCTGCCTAGTATTAAAATGTGAACCATACCTCAAAATAATGAAAGGTCATTTTACCATCTTGCTTGTACCATATTTCCATGCATTGGTACGTTTATATCAGTGGTACTCATCTGTTGGAGCTGGTGACCATATGCGTCCCTCTAATGCTACTTTGGCAGCTCTTGGCCTTTTAGAAAAGATATGTACTAGCATTGGCAGCCATAAAGAGTTAACAAACAGGGCAGCCACCTGCACTAGATGAATGCCAGGCTATAAAATATGAGCCACTCAGCAGGTACACCATCCTTGAGTCAGCTTAAATAGTACATTTCATATGCATCTCCAAGACCAGTATGCATCTAAGCCAACCACACAGCAACACTCCAATGCAATTTAAAAGACAAAAAACATTTTTGGGAACAAAAAGAGGAATCAATGGCACATGCAGAAAATAGAAGCTTTGGAAGACTTAGGAACAGTATACAGCCACTCCTCTTTAGAATTTCATAATGCTAGTTGTCTGGCTGTCATAATGATCTACCTGAAACAAGTATGCAGGGTTGGAGTTCTGACCCTACTTACCATATGCTTGTTCCAGGTCAGTGACCTAAAAACCGCTGAGATCCAAAGCAACTAGTGTTTGCACAAAGAGGACGGTAGTGACAACCAGAATGTTTCTGCCTGTATGGGTTTTCTTTATCCAGGAACATAAAGCTATGCTTTTATGAGCAGGTTAATGCTTTCTTTCCTGTGCTGTGTTTGTCAGTCATGATGAATGGTGAGGACAGATACACAGAGTATACACTGACTCCCTGTGACACCATATGAGTTCAATGAGCATGCACAACCCGACCAACCTCAGCTATAGCGGATGTGCAGCACTGGCACAGACAGGAGTTTTCACCTCAGCCCAGCATTCCTGTTTGTTTGAATGGGGAGGGGTGGGAAGAAGAGATGAGCAGCACTGGTTGGTGCTGCCCACACCCCAGCCTGCAAATCAAAACTTGCACTGGGGCAGCACTAGTGGCCAATCAGGCGTGCTGCATGCACATGTGCTCACAAGGAGCATGCTCACAGGAGGAAAGAGCAGACAAATCTGAGATATGAGCTCATCAGTCTGATTGCTGCTCCCTTACTGTATATTTACAGACTAAGGTCAGGGAAGTGACCTGTGCATTCCTTATTCGGAGTAGACAGAAGTCAGATCACTAATCTGAGGACTGGATGGACAGAAATATACAATGCCTGGCCAAAATAAGTTACTCACTGGCATCGTTTTCATAAGATTATGCAATGTCACCAACATTCTCAATGGGCTTAAAGTCTGGACTCTGTGATGGCCAATCCATGTGTGCAAATGATGTCTCATGCTCCCTGAACCACTCTTTTACAATATGAATCCTGGCATTGCCATCCTGGAATTTGCCCGTGCCATCAGGGAATAAAAAATGCATTGATGGAAAAAACAGGGCACATAACATTGCTGAACCTAGACTTATTATCCAATGGAATGGGAATCATGGAAGTCTCTGACCTATTTGCTTAGCTAAATCCAGGTGGTGACTCTTTTTTTGGTCAGGCAGTGTAGATCCTCTAGCACAGGGGTAGAAAACCTTGGCACTCCAGCTGTGGTGAGACTCCAAATCCCATCACGCCTCTGCCTCTGGAAATCATGCCTGTGACTATCAGAGTCTTGCAATGCCTCATGGGACTTGTAGTTCCACAACAGCTGGAGTGGTGAGGTTGCCTACCCCTGCTCTAGCATGTAAAACAGCTCTCAACTTTGTGTTTAGTGTTTTGCCTGGAGTTCCACTTGAAGTTTAAAACCAATTACTGTTTATGTATGTGTATTTATTCTTTACAGCGGAAAAAGGTGCATGCATTGTTTTCACTTTACATACATCTTTGATTCGGTAAAACTAGCCATACATGCATAGATTTCATGGGCCAGATAAAAGAAATCTAATAGATTCCCCCATCCATGCTTAACAGCGAGGATGGGGATTGTATTCGGCTATTGTATTCAGGCACCCAGCACCAACAGCAGTTTGAGTCCCCCGAACACCGACTGCATCTGATTGGTTTGGCCGACAATTTTCGGCCCGGCTCCTTCAATTTTTCAAAGTTAAACAGGGCCACCCGGAGCTCGAATTTTGGATGGTTGAAGCCATGCAAGGCTACCTTTTAATACTGCTTCACAGTAAATCTGTTGAAGTATTAATGCTGGCAGTTAAGGTGCTTTTTTCCTCGTCTGCACACAAGCACAACCCCAGACTTAAATACTGCATCAACCTGAATGGCTATAGCAATAATCATATACGGCTCCTCCGCTGCTACTGTATATTTAATTGGAAAAAACGATTATGCTCAGCCTAGTCCTGAAGACGCTGCATTTGAATTAGGACAACCGTACATGTGCTTCTTACTTGGGAATTGCTAAAGCTTTTTCCTCTCCCGTGTTGTTTTTTTTTTCCTTCACTAACCCACTGCATTAATGCTTCATTTCAAAGGGGGCTGTTGCTCCTGATTGGCTGTTTAGACCTGCAGCAAGACTGCAGTGTGTCTAAGGCCAGTCTTTGCAGCTGGAAATCTGAGCTAGCAGCAAAAAAAAATGGAGGAAGGCTGAACTTTACACCCAACTCTGCACTTCCCTGGCACGGTAACCTAGCGTGTCCTTTGACCTGCTGCCCCAGCACATCTTCTATCTTCTGAGCTATAAAAAAACATATGTGTTGTTATAATCCATCTGCAGATCATCCTCAAATACTAGAGAGCCTACTGTATTGTACGCTGTTATCATAGCCTTCAGCAAAGAAGAATGTATTTAAAATGTAGCTCCAGTTATAGCACGAGTTGACTGAATGTATATATTTGTCATAGAATGCTTTTTTGGGGAGTTGTTGTTTCGAAAAATATAGCTTTTCCTTCTCAGTCTGTAGGCAGCGACTTTCTATAGCTGATGCAAATGACATGTAAATGACTGTATAGTTGACACATTCCTGTCTCTTCTCTTTGCTGCACAGCAAATTACTCTAGTCAATATCATTAAAGAAGAACTCCAGGGTGTAGAAAAATTAACCCTTGCAGTGGGGCTACTCCTGCACTGCAAGGGTTAACTGCTTGGGTTTTTTGTTCTAGAGGGGTCAAATAAAGAAGAAATACTCCCCCTATCCTAAGTCCTGGCTGGCAGACCGGACCTCGCAGCCTCTTCTCCCCAGGGCTCCGGTGGTCTAAGCCTCGCTGACCTCATCACGTTTAAGGGCTAGTTCACACCAGCCACAGTGCGTTCTAGCCCTGTTAGGGCCAGAACGCAGTGTGTTCCAGCCACAATCGGCCCGGAACGCACTGTGGCTGGTGTGACCTAGCCCTAATACAGTCCATTCACCTATATTAGAACTGAGGACACCAAGGGACATATCACAGCCAGAGCGGAGGAAGAGAGAGGTGAGCGGTCACTGCCCTAGGACTGAGGCTAGGGTGGGTATTTCTTCTTTATTTGAGCTACTAGAGCAGATAAACCTTGCCCTGCAGGGGTAGAGCCACTGCAAGATTTACAGGGCTATTCACAACAGGGTGAAGAGTTTTAGAGAAGGCAGGAGAAGGGAACAATCTAGGAAAAGTGAAGCTGAATTGGAGAATTTTTCCAAATCGGCTATGTTGTCCTAGATTGTTCCCTTCTCCTGCCTTCTCCAAACTCTTCACCCTTTTTGTGAAAAACCCTGTAAATTGTTCTACAACTTCTTTAAGAGATAAGATAAATGATTTAGTGCAGAATAAAGCTGAGTATACACAGTCAGATGTTTTTGTTCATCATTTGAGGTGAACCGAAAACGGAAAAACAGATTAGTCCATCCACACTAAACAGTAGAATCTCCTGCTGGAGCTATTGTCAAAATACCTGAACAGTGCCCTTGTCTGGTTGGATGCAGTCACTGTTCGGATGACAAATTTCCACCCTGCTCCTTCAATTTGTCACTTGGAGGATGTTGGCCGGAAACCAACGGGCAGAGCCACCCACTGAGCGAATATCAGTTGGTTCATATAGCCAGTGTAAGGACCCTATCACATGAGCGGTCCAGTTTGGTCCGCCTGTCAGTTTTTCAGCCGGACCCGATCGGAAGCTTTATGCACATCTATGGGCAGCGACGAGTGTCCGGCTCCTGCTAGGCCTGGAAAAACAAATGGATCCGAGATCCGTTTCGACAGACCGGATCGTGCCAGACCGGGGGTAATCTGAAGTAAACGCACAGATGTCCGTTTACTTCCGTTTCCCCATAGACACGCATGGGGTCCGGCAGTTTCATTTTTTTCCTCCATAGCACATAACGCCCAACTATTTAATGACAATTTACACATCCAGTGATATGTTTGGCTATAAAGAAGAACTTCAGGAATTTTTTTTCTTAACCCTTGCAGTCGGGCTACCCCAGCACTGCAAGGGTTAACTGCTGGTTTATGTCTAGGTGCTAAAAAAAAAAAAAAATGATACCCACTGGAAATGCAGAGCCGGCTTCTTCTTCCAGCCTCTCTCCCCCTTCTCTGCAGTGGTCTGAGGTTCCAAAATCATCACGTTCGATACATAGTGTATAGACATGAGAAAGTTGAGGAAGATTCCAATGCTGGAAGGAGGAGGAGGCAGGCTGGAGGGAGGGAGTGCTGTGACAGCTGAACGGCTCAGAGCTTCGGGTGAGTATAACTTTATTTTTGAACCTAGGCAAAAATGAGCACTTAACTAACCCTTGCAGTGCGGGGGTAGACCCACTGCAAGGGTTAATAAAAACATTTCCTGGAGTTCTTCTTTAAAGAGGAATCACAAAACTAACCCTTGCATGAGACGCGAGGACGCTGAGTAAATCTTCTTTATATGTGCCCTTAGACCAAAACAAGCTCTTAACTCTTGTAGTGCGGGGCTAGCCCCACTGCAGAGGTACGTTTTATCAAATCCCTTTTTTAGGGCCCAGTCACACCATCAACAGTGCGTTTGGCCACTTGAACGCAACCTGTCTGGCTCACTTTGTTTTGGGGCGGGAGGGGGCATGGCGATGCATTGAACTCAATGGCACCGCAGCCACGCCCGTGGTGCGATATTGAGCCGGGGTGCGTTCCAGAGGCCGAACGCACTGGAACGCACTCTTGATGGTGTGACTGGGTCCTTAAACTTCTTTAGGGCTTGTTCACACTATGTCTGGACCATGTTCAGACCAGAACAGTTTGTTCCCGGACCAAAAACGCATCCCAATGTATTTTTATGGTATTTCTGGGCTCTGTTCACACCAACGCAGTCTGTTCCGGTCCAGACAAAAAAATACTGCTGATCTAATTTTGTCTGGTCTGTAATGCATGGTAACTATTCACAAACACATTCAAATGTACTGGAACGCACCTGAAAGCCCATTTTAAGCTAAGAAAAACAGCACCGGAACACGCCAAAATTGCGGTATAATCACGGTATAAATGCACTGCACTACGTTTGCAGATCTGGTCCAGACATGGTGTGAACATTGCCTTAAAGTGTATATATAGTATATAGGTAATGATAAGAACACCTGACAAGCTTTTATTGTTGTCTCCTTTTTGTTTGTCCTGGTGACCATTGTCACAGAGACAGGAAGTGAGGGAGGTTTATCCCTTTCCTACTTTATCCAAAATTAAAAGAAAAAAGTTTTATGCATAACACACGTTTACACACACAAACACACACACACATCTATACTTTTGCACATTTCTAGAAGCACTGTAGGTGTCTGACAAAAGGGGCGCTGAATTACAAGGACTGGTGAAAAAACCACGAGCAATAGTGAGGCTTTTGCTTCCAGCAACCAATCACATTTCATGTTTCATTTAATAACAAACCTGATTTAATACCCTGGACAGCAGCTGCCCTTGTACTTCTTTGCACTAGTCTGTATTTCAGCTTCATGTTGCCAAAATCTGCAATGCAGTTTCACCAGCCAGTCAGATTCGCTTATGTCAGTATTATCAAGTAATGAAAGGTGGTTTCTGGTTGGCTGCAATGAGTTCTTGCATTCTGTACATTGCTCTTATAAAAAACTGAGGTAAGAAGGTCTCTATGAAGAAATATGGAGCAACCTGAGTATTGCTCTTTAGACATATTACACTAATTGGCTATAAATGGTTGACTCGGCAAACTAAAGCCAACCAATAATGTAATTACTGAAATTGTCTGTTGAGTAAAATAACTCGCTGAGTATTGATGGAGCCCCTGACTTCAGCTCTTTATGTGCGCTGTAGAAATGATATATTGGAATGATAAGAGAACGTAATAGTAAGCAAGAATAAAAAGGGCATTTTCTTCTTGACATGATGGTCATCGGCTATTCTGTAACCAACAGATCTTTTTTTACAGCATTACTGTTCATTGGTTTTAATTGCCAGCTTTTATGGACAAAATATGCAAGTTTATACTGTGTAGATGTGAAAAATTGTTGAACTTATTTTTATGTGATCCTTCTTTATAGGAAATTCCCTTTAATTTTATGTACAGTACCTGCAAATCACATTCAGCAAAGAGCGTCTCTGTATAGAAGAAATAATTCCACAAAAACTACTAGAAATGGGGCTTTTAAGGTGTAATATCATGGATGGAAAAGATACAATTACATAATGTCAAGGCAGAGAGCTGGAGTGAGGAATTCCTTTATCAACTGCCAGTCTCATCATGAAGTTAAAGTGACACTTGCACCTCAAAAAAGAAACCCCTAGATATTTCCTTCATACCCACTAATTTTATAAATAAATGAATTTACTTTGCTCTAACTAAGGAGGTTATTCACTAAAGAGCCGATGGATCCTTCGGCTCGCTTCGGCCGCCTCTGCCCTTCGGCTCAGTCGAACCGAAGGGCTGCTGTACGGGCTATTTACTATAGCCGGTACAGCAGCAGAAGGCTTCGGATGTCACTATGGCTCAGCCGAGCCGAAGCATATGCATTCGGCTTGGCTGAGCCATATTGACACCCAAAGGATGGAGAAAGGTCGGCCGAAGACGACCAATCTCCCCGCAAATGACAGCTGGGCGGAGCAGGCCGTAATGACAGATTAGTGTCCCCAAAATGTCCATAACGCTGATCTGTCATTAAACAATAACTACTGGGCGGATTCGGCCGTGACGTTAAGCCGTGTCGGCCGTGACAGTTGTTTATTGGCCAGGACCTGCTAGAAGAGTCTGGCAGGTGCCGGCCAATAGGAAACAGTTGGGCAGAGCTAGCTGTCACTGCGCCCAATTGTTTTTATTTTGCTGGCATCTGTCAGATGCTTCATTATGCGGTGGGAGGCCGTCGGGTCGGCGTGTGTCATTTTTTTCTTCTTTAAAATATATATTTTTGTAACTTTCCTATTTTTTTACATTTTTTAAATAGTTTTTCAACTTTTTTTTCATTCATTTAACTGTTATGCTATTCTGCTCGCTACCTCGAGCAGAATAAGCCAAGCTGAATGCCGCTCGGCATGAGCATAAGGGCAGACGGCAGCGAGTGAACTGCCGGAGCTTCGGCTCAGCCGATCCAGATGTTGGGTCGGCTGAGTCGCAGTCGTCCTGCACGGATGTACGGCTGATTTTAGCCAATGTACAGCTGAAATCAGCCTACAAGGCTGAAGTGAGTACCCAAACAGCTTCAGCTCGGTTATTCACTCGGCTGCCTTTGGCAGCTAAGTGAATAACTCCCTATCTAACTCAGCGGGTTCCTTAAAGGTGAGCTCCAGGCAAATATAAAAGACACAAATGAATGCAGCTCTGTATTCATTAATGTATCCTTAGATTGCATTTAATGCAGATAATAAAGCCCCACATTGATGCAGCTCTTTATCCATTCATACATCATTACATTTATTTTTTAGTAAGCACCCACATTATTGTTCTTACTTTTAGCTTCTAGCAGTACCTGTACAACCGAGCTCAGACTTGGACAGTAAGAATCAGCACAATGAGCCAGTCAGTTGTGCTTCAGTTCTGATGTGCTAACAAGGATCGTGCTGATAGGAGGCGAGAGCAGAATGAAGGAGAAATTAGCTCAGCTGTCTCTGTTATCACTATGTAGTCACAGCATACTTTCACTGTCCAGTCACTGGGTGGGAGTGGGAAGGAGACCTGAAGGTTTTCTGAGCTACAGTGTGGTGTGGCATAGATGTTTAAATCACACGACTGGATGGACAGAAATCCAAATCCTTGCCTTGCCATAAAACAGCAGGTAATATTGTGATATGATGAATACAGCTGTGACATTGGAAAAAACTAGCTACTAACCCACAATAACACTAGACCAATAACGTGATCAATATAAAGACAAATCCACAACCAATCCATAACAATAATTATTTCTTTACTGACCCACCACTCCAATGCCCTCTTGCAAGGGGACTCTTTAAAGTGGACCTCTTAAAGGTCAAAAGCACTCAACAGAAACCTCCTCTGCATTTACCCTCCACTACCGCCTATTATCAGGCCTCCGGGTTTTCCTACATGAAATGCATCTCACAAATGAAAATCCAATGTGTAGCGGGCTGGAAAGAAACTAACCATTAAAAGTATAACTCTGTTTTATAAAACAATGTAATAACACGGCTTGCACTCACATGAATGAAGTGCATCCTTTAATATATGACTCGTATATAAAAACAACGCTCTTAAGAATTGGGGAATAGCGGTTCTAGGTGTGCTTGTGCATTTTGTTCATGTGAGTTCAACATGTGTTGAGATACGGTCTGGTCACTCTGGGGACAGGTCCCCTTGAACATCAATGACATTGAAAGTACAAATCCACATGTATGAAAAAATCCCCCCAGCTACCCTCCCTAGACCCCTGAATACAACCAGCGATGCCAACCCTGCTTGACTTCCCTGCAGGTCTATACTTACCTCCTCTCAATCTGTCTAGTCTAGTATCTGGATTCTGTGCCTGCACACTAACATCCCAGCTCCAGGCCCACTACTGAAAATAGGCCTAGCCGGCCCGGATCGCCTCGGTATGCCCAATAGCAATCCGGGCTGAACACAATTAGGCAGAGGTGCCGGCGAATCTCAAATCAGAAATATTAGGCGGCCGCTTGCAGGAGCCTAATTAGAGAGCCACCTCTGCTGCTTCCTATCTGACTAGGGTTGCGACATGTCCGAATTTTGAGTCCTGTATGTGCTGTGTCCAGGTTTCAGGCTAGCTGAAGCTCGGACACAAGATGTCACGATGTCAGGCGGACAGGGGCAAACACGGGGTCCTGGTGTTCCAACTGGAGTGCATGGGGGAGGGATGCTGGAACTCGGGGAGCAAGGTGGTGTCTGAAACACAGGGTGCAGATAAGTCTTGAAGGGCACAGGGGTTCTCAAACAGATGTATTGCTCGCTATCTCTCTTCACTCTTTTTCCACCTGTCTCTCCTCACGCTCTCTCGGCTGTCTCTCCTCACTCTCTCCCCCTGCTGTCTCTCCTCACTCTCTCCCGACTGTTTGTTTCTTCTCTTCTGGCTGTCACTCTTCTCTCTCCCCTGGCTGTCTCTCATCTCTTTCTCCCGGTTGTCTCTCCTCTTTCTCTCCGGGCTGTCTATCTGTTCTGGCTGTCTCTTCTCTCTCTCCTGGCTGTCTCTCCTTTCTCTCGTTCCTGGCTGTCTATCTCTTCTGGCAGTCTCTTCTCTCTCTCTCCCCTAGCTGTCTCTCCTTGCTCTCCCTCCTGGCTGTCTC
The DNA here is from genome assembly GCF_000935625.1 of Nanorana parkeri. Taxonomy (NCBI): domain Eukaryota; kingdom Metazoa; phylum Chordata; class Amphibia; order Anura; family Dicroglossidae; genus Nanorana; species Nanorana parkeri. The sequence goes on along the minus strand of NW_017306331.1, from coordinate 613,149 downwards.
TTCTGTCTCCTGGCTGTCTCTCCTCGCTCTCTCTCTTGGCTGTGTCCCATCGCTCTGTCCCCTGGCTGTCTCTCCTCCCTTTCCTTTGGCTGTCTCTCCTTGCTCTCTCCTTTGGCTGTCTCTCCTTGTTCTCTCCTGGCTGTCTTTCCTCCCTTTCTCTCCTGACTGTCTCTCCTTGCTCTTTCCTTTGGCTGTCTCTCCTTGCTCTCTCCTGGCTGTCTCTCTTCTCTCTTTCCCCTGGCTGTCTCTTCCCGCTCTCTCCTAGCTGTCTCTCCTCGGTATCTCTCTCCTGACTCTCTCCTCGCTCTTTTCCCCTGGCTGTCTCTCCTCGCTCTCTCCTGGCTGTCTTTCCTCGCTATCTCTCTCCTGACTGTCTTTGCTGTCTCCCCTCGCTCTCTTCTGACTGTCTCTCCTCGCTATCTCTCTCCTGACTCTCTCCTGGCTGTCTCTCCTCGCTCTCTCCTGGCTGTCTTTCCTCGCTATCTCTCTCCTGACTGTCCTTGCTGTCGCTCTCTCCTGTATATTCTCAGGAAAAAAAATTGCTGCACGGCGCTAGAGTGTTCGGGTTTGCTTAAAGAAAAGGTGGCAACCCTACGTCTGACCGAGTGACAGCAACAGGCCTATGATGCTCTTAATCTGTCCCAGGCTGTGGGTGGCCACAGCCGTCAGAAGAGGTAAGTACGGACCGGCAGGGGGGCTTGTCAGTTGAGAGGGCTATGGAGGTGGACTGGGGGGATTTCTGCATGAATGTGAACTTATTTTTTAACACTATATCTGGTTGCTCATAATCCCCCCAGTGCTAGCAGCAAATATGGAAATCATTTCCCTTATTGTCTGGAGAGATAATATTCCAAAATAATAATAATTATTGTGATTAAAAAAAATGCATATAAACAGGCAGGATGGAAGACCATAAACGGGGTATACGTGGTGTGTTCGAAAACTGTTGTTTTCAGAACATTCGCTTGATTTTCTAATAGTTAATGGGGTCAAATTGATGATTCAACTGTGGTGATGAAGGGAGGAGTTGGAACGAACAAACGAAATTCTAATAGTGAATGTGGTTTTTATTCGGGAAATGCTATTCATTCCAAAATCGAATGGTAAACAATGCCAATGAAAGGTCTGCAATGCCATTACCAAATGTTCTGGTGAGGTTTTTCCTATGAACATTAGTGCGAAATTCTAACAGTGTATACCCAGCTTTAGACTTTCCCTGGAGACAGTGTATCTGTAAGCAGGCTTCAGCTAACCGCCTCCGTCTGTGTGTACATCCTCATTAGCCGTACTCCCTTTATTTAACATAGTAGGATGTGATTATAGCTTCAGCGATGTTTCATAAAATGCTGACGTAGGAGACTGGAGCATCTTACTATCATTCTATAGATCCACTTTAATGTGCATGATTGCTTGAAAGATCCATCTTTTTATAGCTGTATTTTTCCGGGTTTCCAACCATTTATTCTATAAATTTCTCCTTTTCTGTTTATCAGATTTCATTCCCATCATATTTAAATTGCTGTGGTAATTATCTTTTCAAATACAGTCTTATAAATGAAACAAAATATTTTACAGATCTGATTATTTAATGGATGTTTGATATCTGAGATGGTATTACAGTATGCATGGTTCATTGGGATTCACTGGCTGAACACAAAAGCATCATTGCAAATTATTTTAAAATGTTAGTAACCATGTCAAGTTTCTGTGATCATAGCATATAGAATGCACCACTGCGTGGTGTTGTAATTACCTCAGTGATGGGCCACGGAGCAGTCCTAAATGCTGCTTACAGTATGAATATTCAGACATTTAGGAGGGCGCGCTGTGTAGAAGTAGGTCAGCAGGAATCATGCTTTGTGAAGGCAGCCAGGTCATTCCTAAAGAACTGCTGTATCACTTTAAAGAGGAATATTGTTTAAAACAAGAATTTGCTAAAATGATGAAATATAACTATGTTTTACCATTGTATCTACGTCAGAACACAGTATCTTGACAAGCTTTTTTTGATTACCATGCTATGTGATCATTTTAGATTTAGATTATACTCAGTGGAATTCTGTGGTAAATTTGGTCCCACACATTTATGTGTATTGCCTAAAAAGGATCCTGCCGTGTTAATGTTGTGTCAAGCTAGATGACAGTAGAAGGCAATGAAAATCACCAGCACTTGTGAGATTAAGTAAATCCAAATTTTCTTTTTATTAAAGAAGCTTGTCACAATAGCCAACGTTTCTGAACCACACAGCGTCCCTTCATCAGGGCAGACATGGTGACTGTCACCATAACTGCCCTGATGAAGGACTAGTAGAATATACAGAGACACTGGTACTCCAATAGTGAATCAAATATGTCTGTTTATTGACCTATGTCATGATATTATGACCACTGACAGGTGCAGTGAATAACATTGATTAGTGATTATCTTGTTACATGGCACCTGGAAGTGGGTGGGATATATTAGGGAACAAGTGAACATTTTGCCCCTGAAATTGGGCACGGGTAAGAATTTGAACGACTTTGACAAGGGCCAAATTGTGACAGCTATACGACTGGGTCAGAGCAACTCCAAAATGGCTGCTCTTGTGGAATGTTCCCTGTCTGCAATGGTCAGGACTTACCAAAAGTGGTCCAAGGAAAGAAAACCAGTGAATCGGTGACAGGGTAATAGGCAGCCAAAGCTCATACATGCACATGGGAAGCGAAGGCTGGCTCGTGTAGTCTGATCCAATAGAAGAGCTACAGTAGCTCAAATTGCTGAAAAAGTTCATGCTGGTTCTGATAGGTGTCTGAGCACACAGTGCACCGCAGTTTGTCACGTATTTTCCTCAGGTAGAGCGTCCTCTCCAGTGAGGAGATCAGTGAGTAGCATAGAAGTGACATCACCAAATCAGGTCAGACTAGCAGTAAGAGGCACAGGATTGGTTTTACTAAAAGAGTAAAGCTTGTTCACTTTGCAAAGGGAATTTTCACTTAGTTCAGTGAATGAGGTAAAGCTGTACTGACTTCTATCATCCAATCAGGTGCAAGCAAAAATCCTGTTTCCTTCATCATATTTGCTCTACTCATTTATAAATCAACCTCACAGTGTCTCACACTACAGATATACAGTTTGAAGGTACATAAAGTGCACTGCTAAATTTAAGGGGGAGTTACTACTTAGACATACATGACATTCCTAAAATATATAAAATCTTTACTTTTTGCGTTCCGGTCCACTTTAACACCAGATCAAAGCACACACTTTCTGTTATTCCAGGTACAGACATTTTCAGGGCTCTTACTTATACATCTGAATTTTCATTATTCAAAGTGTCAGTCATCAGTCTGTACACCCATTAGTAAAAGATAAGCTGTTTGTTCTGTAATATTATGTAAATCCCAAATGTTTCTGCTTATTGAAATAAACCAGATTAATCAGTAAATACAAATGTGTCTGGTTCTCTTTTATCATACCAGATAGCAGGTCTTATCCTTGGATAACTTCACAGTTCTTTTCCATGTACAAAGCATCCATTTGAATTGGCAATTGCTGATAATAAGGAAGGCTTCCTTTAGGGAAGAGGAGTCGGTATCTGTAATAGCAGATGTCTTACTTACGGCAGGCCTAGCATATCCAGCAAAGCATTTAATGATTGCTCTGGGTCTTGTGAGGCACTTGGCCCATGACTGTGCACTGCAGCCAATATCATAGTGGATCGTAAAAACTGTACTAACACTGAAGTGAGGTCATAAAATGGCATCACCTGAAAACAGACAGCAGTCATTTTTATCCATTGCCTTTTTTAGATGTCAGTTCATCCCTGTTCTCTTCAGGGCAGGGATCCTCAAACTGCGGGCCGCTAAAGTAATTTACCCGGCCCGTCCATCAGAGCAGAAACGAGGAGGATCGGGTAAGTGACCTGGCCGCAATATACAGCATCTGCACCAGTGACCACATCCCTCGCTCCTATCCACCGGACTATGTCTGACTTACAGCCATGGGTGGGGGGCTCATCCTGCTGTGCCTTGGTGAGGGGCTCATCCTGCTGTGAATTGGTGGGGGGCTCATCCTGCTGTGACCTGGTGGGGGGCTCATCCTGCTGTGCACTGGTGGGGGGCTCATCCTGCTGTGACTAGAATGGAAATGGCACCTTGCCTTTCTGACAGATGTAACAGAGCTACTCAATAGTTTAAATGTGCAACTTCAAGGAAAGGGGAAGCTCATCTGTGAAATGCATTCACATGTGAAAGCATTTGAAGTCAAATTAGACCTCCTCATTAAACAAGTGAAGGAAGAAAACGTCTGCCATCTCCCCACAACGCAAAGCCTGTTGGCGGAAAAACCAGCAGTTGCATTCCCAAACAAAACTTGTGTGGATTCACTGCAAATGTTGGAAAGGGAGTTTCAAATTAGATTTAAAGAGCTTCAACTCCATAAACAGGACATACAGCTTTTCAGGAACCCATTTTCTGTTGACATTGAAACTGTAGAGCCAATTTACCAAATGGAACTACAGAATTGCGATTCTCTGCAAGACGTATTCAAGTCAAGTGGCCTTACTAATTTCTATGCATGTCTCCCCTCTGAAACATATCTAAATCTCAGGAACCATGCACTCAAAATGACAACCATCTTTGGCACCGCATATGTCTGTGAACAGACTTTTTCCAGAATGAAACTTCTGAAACTAACTGATGAACACTTGCATCACTTGTTACGACTAGCAGTGACAAATATGGAACCGGACATTGACCATCTCATTAGTCAAAAGCAGGCCCATACTTCCCATTGAAATACTATTAAGTTTATGTTAGTTATTGTGCCCTGGTGGGGGGCTCATCCTGCTGTGCCCTGGTGGGGGCTCATCCTGCTGTGACCTGGTGGGGGGCTCATCCTGCTGTGCACTGGTGGGGGGCTCATCCTGCTGTGACTAGAATGGAAATGGCACCTTGCCTTTCTGACAGATGTAACAGAGCTACTCAGTAGTTTAAATGTGCAACTTCAAGGAAAGGGGAAGCTCATCTGTGAAATGCATTCACATGTGAAAGCATTTGAAGTCAAATTAGACCTCCTCATTAAACAAGTGAAGGAAGAAAACGTCTGCCATCTCCCCACAACGCAAAGCCTGTTGGCGGAAAAACCAGCAGTTGCATTCCCAAACAAAACTTGTGTGGATTCACTGCAAATGTTGGAAAGGGAGTTTCAAATTAGATTTAAAGAGCTTCAACTCCATAAACAGGACATACAGCTTTTCAGGAACCCATTTTCTGTTGACATTGAAACTGTAGAGCCAATTTACCAAATGGAACTACAGAATTGCGATTCTCTGCAAGACGTATTCAAGTCAAGCGGCCTTACTAATTTCTATGCATCTCTCCCGTCTGAGACATATCTTAATCTCAGGAACCATGCACTCAAAATGACAACCATCTTTGGCACCGCATATGTCTGTGAACAGACTTTTTCCAGAATGAAACTTCTGAAACTAACTGATGAACACTTGCATCACTTGTTACGACTAGCAGTGACAAATATGGAACCGGACATTGACCATCTCATTAGTCAAAAGCAGGCCCATACTTCCCATTGAAATACTATTAAGTTTATGTTAGTTACAATTGTTCTTCATTTTCAATACTGTATTGTTTTTTGCACTATAAATAAGATATGTGCAGTGGGCATTGGAATTCGTTAACATTTTTTCAAACTATAGTCCAGCCCCCCAACAGTCTGAGGGACAGTGAACCGGTCCCCTGTTTAAAAAGTTTGAGGACCCCTGCTTTAGGGCCTACCTCTAGATTTTCAGCACATAGCAACTATCAGATTATTCATCAGCCAAACCAAAATTATAGGAGGGGGGTGGGGGAGGGTGTTACAGAGTCTACTTAGAAGTTGTAAATCTTCAGTAACAGACATAAATATCCCTTTCTTTAGCATACATTAAGGGACACAAAAGAAGCATTCAGGAACAGTGGGTTATGCTGCTGCCTTAAGGCGATTGGACACTGGCTAAGCAAAGCTGTAAGGACATCCCAGTATAACCCCTCCTACTCCCAGCATACCTCAGTTTCTTTGAAAGTGTCCTTAGTAGAATGGACATCTTTTTCTGCTCTAAGAGAAACAAACCACTTCCTTTTTTTGTTCTTAACCTGTGGGGCCATCACTTCCAGGACTCCTTGTTCTTCTTTATGCTGAAGATCGTTCTTAATGACATTGGCTGTATGTTTAGGCCAATCACATGCCTCCCGAAAGGTATGGTATGATGGATAAGTATCTGCTTGTATTTCTTAACATTGAGGACACCATTGATCCTGACCAAATCTCCAACTCCATTGGCAGAAATGCAAACCCAGACTTGCAAGGAACCATGCTTCACTGTTCCCTGCAGACACTCATTATTGTACCGCTTTCTAGCCCTTTGGTGAACAAACTGCCTCCTGCCTAGAGCACCTCCTGCCATTTTTCTGCACCCCATTTCCTATGTTTTCATGCATAGTTGAGTTGCATAGCCTTGTTTCCACATCGGAGGTATGGCTTTTTGGCTGCAATTCTTCCATCAAGGCCACTTCTGGCCAGACTTCTCCGGACAGAGTATTGGTGTACCTGGGTCTCATGGGTTTCTGCCAGTTTGGTGCTTATGGCACTGCTAGACATCTTCTGATGTTGAAGGGAAGTAAGCATGGTGTGTCTTTCATCTGCTGCATTGTTTCCTTGGCCAACCACTGCATCTACAGTCCTCAATGTTGCCCGTTTCTTTGTGTTTTTTCAAAAGAGCTTGAACAGCACATCTTGAAACCTCAGTCCGCTTTGAAATCTTTGCCTGGGAGAGACCTTGCTGATGCAGTATAACTACCTTGTGTGTTGTTGCTGTGCTCAGTCTTGCCATGGTATATGACCAGTGACATGAAACTGTCTTCCACAACCTTATCTTAGTAGCAGTGTTTGGCTGTTCCTCACCCAGTTTTAATCTGCCTACACAGGTGTTTCAGTTAATGACTGTGTTTCAACCTACATAGGAAATTGATGATCATTAGTACCTGCTTGGTATAATTGGTTAATCATAGACCTGACTCGAATCCTACAAAATCCCTGACTTTGTGCAAGTGTAAAGCTGGCCATACACCTTACAATTATCTGCAGATTTTCTGTGGTCAGATGGAAAAGGTGCAACAGATTCCTCCATCTACACTTAACTGTGTGGATGGAGTAATCTCCACCTGGGCCAATCTGTTGCACTTTTTCCATCTGACCACAGAAAATCTGCAGATACATTTTAAGGTGTATGGGCACGTTAAGAATTGATGCTGGTTGGAAGCCAAAGGGTAGTCACACGAAATATTGATTTGATTTCGATTTTGTTTTCTGTTCACTCATTTTGCATTTTTTAAATTGATAAAAATAACAATATATATATTTATGAAAGCATTCTTACTTTACAGCATTTGTTCACACCTGCCTAAAACCTTTGCACAGTACTGTATATCTTATTGATATATAATAGTCGTTGCAGAACTAAAAAGTTCCTTAAAATACAAATTTCCATATCTCAAAAGCCATCAGCCCAAGAATAAGAAAATGATTTTGCTTTAACTACTGTAAAAGTACCCAAACAGTTCATATGCTAGTTGATGATTGATTAAATCTGTTGGAGGCTTTGACCCCTGACAAGCCACTATAGCTGAGAATGTCTGTGGGTGGTTTAAGTCAATCTGTCCTGTCCACACTTACAGTATATCACTGTTAAAGTGTTTGCCTGCCTTCATATCAGTTTCTTTGTGTCCAGGTAGAACCTTGCATCCAATTACCCAGATTTGTTCTCAACTGCCCTCTTAAGATTAAGCATTGTCCCCTCTTGACAATAATGACCCTTTTATAAAGCAGTCGTATGGCCTTACAGCTGCCATACCAAAAATCCAGGACACCTTTAAGCAAAGATTTACTGTAGGAATGTCCATAGCTCTTTATTGGCTTCAAAACTTTGACCATTCTAATTGTCATTGTGTCATGATCCAAATCCATTCTGTAGAACAATAGGTTCCAGAATGTTGCCATTGCACTGTAAAAGCTATAAAATAACACACAGACCTTCCAAAGTTCAAAATCACATGGGTGATATGTACACTGCTGAGAACTCATACAGTGGTCCTGGAAGATCATTGACAATTTGTCTATTATGGTTTTAAATCCCTCCAAGTTGCATTTATGTGTCCACACTGTAAACAGGCCAATTTTATCACATTCTGTTTTATGTGCCCAGCTGTGAAGTCTTATATGGCCTCATGGAAAATCCTCTGGAGCTTTACTGTGCTGGGTATTCATGCAATTTGGCTACTTGGTCAGTAGGGCCATCAGTTCCCAAAATGGGTAGGACATAGGCTGGAGTAGCAGCAAAGCATTTGTGACCAGGCCAGTTTTTGATGGGCAGTGGTGACTGTTTTAAAGGGGCAGCTGATATAACTTGTGATACCTGGACCATGTATTGTTTAACAAAAGAAAATGAATGAACTTTTCTTATGGAATGATGATTTTATGAAGTCACAGATAGGATTGTAACAAGGACCTTTCTGGATCTCCCATCACCCATTTATTTCCAGGTAGCATATACTTGTATATGGTCACCCAAACATAGACTCCTTTCTGTCGTTCAATTTGTATAAATCTTCCGCAGTGTCTCTGTGATGAAGCTTTTGTCTTCACATATTTCAATATGATCCTTCTATTGCCTTCACCCTTGCGCTGTCATAGAGATCAGTATTAGTACTGTATTTCCAGTGTGATTGATTCTTACACCATGTCAGTATGACTTTCATCCTTACCAGAGATAATTAAATTCCTGTTTGAATGTGTCACAGCGGTCATTATCAGTATACATTGTATGTCCAGACCATGATTTTATGTGTAACGCCTTCCTGGATTAATTCCAAGCTGGGGATGAGCAGACATTGCAGGGGGTAAACTATGAGCTATACACAAATGTGACACATTGTAGATCTCCCAGAGAACAGCAGACCGCTTTCTTTATTGGGTTCAATAATTTTCCTTGGGAAAATCAATACAGGAAATGCATTTCAAGAGAATACGATAGTAGAATAGTAATGCAACTAATATAAACAAATGTCAATAAAATCATCTGAACCAATTTTACAAACCATGAATGCAGTTTAATTTGTTTGGGTAGTGGCAGGGTGTGTTGAAGTTAGAGGGAGTCTTTATTACTGGACTAAAAGTGACCTTATATAGCTCATGCTTCTAATTTTTTGTCAGACCATAAAGGGTTCAAATCTGTACTTCCAAGGATCTAAGGAATTGTTCAATTGTTCCTCTGCCATGCATATGCTGCATTAAAATGTTGGTTGATGTGAGGTGTGTCATTTCTGTATTTGTTGCCAAATAGGGCTGCAACCAACTAATCGATTCATCGATAAAGAGAATAGTTGTCAACTATTCTCATTATCGATTATTTGGTCTTGGTCCCCTAGTTCTCTCCTCTGTGCTGGGAGCCAGTGTTTCATTCCCCAGCAGGGATCGGAGGGGAAACAGACCCCTGCAGCCAGTGCCCAGCAGTGAGGAGAGATCCATCAAACCTCCCCAAACCCCTCACCCCCTGCCACATCAGCTATGCAGCTTTCTCCTCCCCGCTGGGAGCCCGATGCATGCTGCGGTCTGTATCCCCTCTGATCCCCGCGGTTTTCCCCCACCTGTATCGGCAGAGACAGCGGGGGTCAGGGGGGACACAGATCTGATCCTCCTGCCAGGGAAGGGAGGAGAAAGCTGTCAGGAGGCTGAGGGGGCGATGCGGGGCGGAGAGCTGCGGGACGATCAGTAAATATGTTAAATATTTGCTGATCGTCCCCTGTAAATATTCAAACATTGCAGTAATCAGTACGATGTTTGTAAATAACTGAGGACATAGTATTCACATACTGTGTCCCCAATTATGAATGAACAGGAAGTGCTCTACGTCACTTCCTGTTCATTCATGTTGTGGTCATAGTATCTGTTTACTATCTCCTCGATTTATGAATGAACAGGAGGCTTCTGTACTCCGTGCTTCCTGTTCATTGAGTGCTGGGGCTGCAGAAAAAGAGATTGAGGACTCCGTGGAACCGCAATGCAGTTGGAAATGCAGTTAGAGTATGATGGGTTTGCAAAAAATTGTGCATACAGTTTTATTCTGAAGTAAACTTTATGCTTGTAAAACTCCACTTGTGTATTTTATTTTAAATTAAGGGTGATATTAAAATTTTGTTATCCGATAAATCGAAAAAATCATCGCCAACTAATCAATTATAGAAATAATCATTAGTTGTAGCCCTACTGCCAACACATGAGATGGCTTCAGATGTCCTCAGTAGGTGGGTCTATTAAGTAGCCTTTAAAGAGAACTTATAGGTGATCAAACTTGTTAAGCATTAATGGTGTCAAAATGTTTACAGCTTGCACCTTTGAATGAGCAGGACCACACTTACAGGGGCACAATTAAAGTTGAGATCGGTTTTTAAATTATATGTAGACCGTCACAGTGAACTATAGACCTAAAACACTTCCACAGCAGTATCATAATTCGTTAAACCTGACCCGATTTTTCTTTATCTTTAACCTTGGGTACAAAGTTTACTGTGTTGTATGTGCATGATACCTTCTTTCAACCAGTGGATGTGAATAGTATCTCATAGTATGTAGTTACATTTATTATGCGGTCACTGTTAATTTCATGATAGTAACCTTTAGCGTTCTTACACTTGCTGTATTATTATATACATGGTCCATTAAGTGCTTCCCGGCTGAGGACTTATGTAACTGTTTCTGATTAATATATTGTGGAGAAAAGGTCATTGAGGATGTATTTGATCCATAACGATAATTAACCTGCCTTTAAAAGGGAAATATCTATAATCCTAGGTTATATTAAAAAAAAGAAAGAAAAGTACACTATTAACTGCAGTCATTTGTGCAATTGCATTTCAATTCCTAATCTGGATAGTGTAGTATACATGTAGAATGATAATTAGGTGATATCTTGTATTACCAGCTTACCAGCTCTTGTTTGCAGACTGGAAACTATTTATTATATTATATTAGAGTTAAAGTAGATAAAACCTAATCATTAAAATCTGGTATCATCCTTATAAGTTGGTGCCGTATTTAAGTAACTTCTTAAAGCAGAATTGCAGCTATTATGTAACAAGATAAAAATGAATAGCCCATTAAAATATAAAATAGCAAAACCAGCTTTTTCTGCAATATTCGTTTTTTTTCTGCCACTAGATGTCATAAGTCTGACGGCCAGCATCATTCTGCCCTCTTCCTCTGAGCCCAGGTTGTCCTGTATTAGCCCTAGACTGTGACTGGACAATAAAAATAGAAGCAGCACAGTGATGAGCTCAGCTCTGTCACTCTGCTTTCTTCTATCAGCATGCTTCTTGTCAGCACATAAACTGATTGGCTCCTTGTACTATTTCTTCCTCCCTTCTTTGCTGTACAGGAACTGCAAGAGGCTGATACCAGATGAAATCCATGAGCTTACACTGCTTGCATTCAAAGAAGAAATCCAGTTATTTTAAAAATGAACTTCTCACTATTCTCTAGGGCCTTGGTTCTCAACTGGTGGGTCGTGATGCAAAAGTGGGTCGCAACCCTTTGTTCAGTAGGTCGCCGTGTGCTTTCCACTTTTCTAGGTGAGAGGCTCCTCTGCCTCCCCCTAGCGCAGCACTGTCAGTTCTCGGGCCAAGCAGCCATTCAAAATATGCTGCCCGGTGCCGAGTGTTAGCTTAAGGTGGGATAGGATGGGGCAATGGCCGTGAGGGAGCTCCATCCATACATGCATTGCTTACAGCTCCCTCACGTGCCCGGACCGGATTGATGTCACATTCTTGCTCCCGGCACCTCTACAGGGCACACAAGGGAGTTGTACAAGCAATGCACATATGGATGGAGCTCCATCACAGCACAGCAGCCCACACTGGACCCCGAGCTGAGGATTCACTCCAGTCCTCGTAAGGTAAGGAGACTGGGTGGACCTTAAAAAAGAATTGAAAAAAAATTTGGAGTGTGTGTGTATGTGAGAATGTCTGTGAGCGTGTGCGATTGTGTCTGTGGTTGTGTATGTATGTCAGTATTTTTGAGGGCTGGTGTACAGTGCGTTAATCACAGTCCCGTGCGAATAACGCACTGTACCATGCAATTGCATCTACCGTGCATTCTGGTGTGGGAGGTGTGTTGTGTTGCCATTGATTTGAACGGTACACAGTTCATACGCTCGCACTGAAACGCGCGGTACACTAATCCAGGTGCTTTTTTTAAATTACTGTTGATTCAACCTTGCGATAATCAGGGCAGGATGGGGCTGCCGTACGAAATTCGTACGATGGTTCGATGATCGGACGAAACGTTTTTTATTTTTAATGAAACTGGGTATTTAGCTGTTTGGTTGGAGTTCTGCTTTAATATAAATAGTACATTTACTGTACAGATCTGTTCACAATACCTGAAAGAGTGACAGCCATAGAGGACAGAAAGATAACTGGAATTACTGTCCATGTAGGTCAATGAAGAAGATACTTCGATCCATTAGCTTTCAGTGCATGTTGTGACCCAAGCCCCCCTCCCATACACTAGCCACTCCTGTAACCTCAATACTAACACTGCGCGTTATCCCCAATACTAACCCCCCTTATGTAATCTTAGCCCCTTCTTTGTAAATTCCCCTCGGCTGCACCAGGCAATGAAGACCAGCCTTCCTGAGAAGCTCTATGCTAAGTATTTACATATAGAAAGGTAACATTATTCAGCTTTGCATAAATACTTCATTCCCTGCTCATGGAACCGTGCGACGTGGAGGGATTACAGGATTGCCTATTCTGAGAAAAGAAGCGAGTTAAATCTAAACAAATCCCTAAACAAGCCTGCCTTTCATTTATCCATTCCTGATTGTATCAGCAGCGCTGTGCAATGATACTTCCTCCTCTAAATGATCCAGCATGATGTATCGGTATGTGAACTGAATTACTATTGATTGCTATGGCTGGACAGAATGTGGAGAGTGCGCACACAGGGAATTAATGTCATGTCTCATTCTCCCCAGCCCTGGCTCGTTTATTAAATAACCTGACAGAAGGTTGTCTGCCGGCTTCAACAGGGGATTCCAAAGAGAACTGGAACACTGAAAGGATAATGTAACCTCCAGTTTATTTTGCCTTAAATGGACAGTGAAACATATGGTCATAGTTTTGGTGTGCCAGGAATATGTGTGCGCATTAGAACAAGAGGCAGTGAAGGGCATGCAGGTTTGCAAAATTACACTGTACTTGACTTAATACAAAGCAGACATGATAATCAGAATAAGAAATCTTAAAGATATATGCAGATCAAATTTCAAACTTAAAGTGAATTTGTGCTTTGCTCATGCATTGTAACGAAACTGGTTCACTATAATGTAGATCCCCACACAACCTCCTTTTGCTCTCTCACTGCCTCTCTCAACTGCTAGGAGTCAAAGAAAAGCCCGGTACAAGCTATGAGTCGCTGGGGTTAAAGCACACACAGGACCATGGACTCTCATGTGACAACACTGACTGGGCAACCAGTGTCACATGGGGCCACATGCTCAGGAGTACAAAGTATTTTCTCTGGCTCCCAGCAATTAATGGTTGCAGGGCAATGAAGGAGTTAAGTATATGCTTAAAGCAGACCTTTTCACTCAAAAATTAAATTCTACCAATGCATCCCTCTTTGTATGATGATTAATAATAACATAGACATGTCGGGGGTAAAGGCAAAATGACTTCAGTTTGCCAAAGCAATGCACACTGGAAGGTTACATCAGCAGAGCATTGCCGGGAAATCTCATCTCAGGTAGAGGCATTTTCCACTCCTGAGATGATGTGCATGGTCACATGTCTAGTCACATGTGCCAGTAATCCAGGAAGTAAAATGAGGGCTAGTAATCTGCCCTTAGTAAACATGGCCACTGTCAGAAGACTGAAAAGAGAAATTAGGTATCCAAAGAATATAAAGCTGGCAATTATCTAGAAGTATGTGTTTTGTAGATTGTCATTACTAAACATTTCTAAAGGTGTGTTTGTTGTTATTTTACAGATATGGGTAAAGGTCCGCTTTAAGAGGGGTGGGAGATAGTTGGAATGGGCAAAGTATATGTTCTCTTTAAACATCAAACAACACGCAGTGGCCAAAGCTCCCCAGCACAATTCTGTTTTTTCATTTAGGAATATGACTTTTTATATTCCTTCTTGATGCCACTGGTGGTATTTTCCTACCCTGGCTCCTGGCTCTGTCCCTACCTACAGTCATGTGAAAAAGTACACCCCAAGGAAATTGTTCTTTTTCAACATATTTGAACAGCCAACATTAGATCTTCTTATAAACAGTGGCAACAGATAAAGGTGATATATGTGAATTCAACAAAAATATAAAAAAAATATTAGAACCCTCTTCGTTTCAGAAGCTTCTACTTCTTCTTTAGCAGAAATAACTTCTTGTGGGTGTTTTGCATAACGGCCCACCGGTCTCCGACATCAACTTGGTAACATTTCTGACCACTTCATACAAAATTCCGTCAATCGCAAGATGTTTGTGGGTCTCCTTGCATGAAGAGTCCACTTCAAATCGTCCCACAACATTTCAGTCGGACTTAAATCAGGACTTTGACTAAGTCAGTAGATAAACCTACATTTCTTTTTTAGCCATTCCTTGGTGGATTTGCCTGTGTGCTTTCCATCAATATTGTGTTGAAAGATCAATTTGTTGGTTTAATTTAATATTTCTGGCAGATAGCTTAACATATTCATCAAGCACACTTTGATATGATGCAGAATTCATGGTTGATTCCATTACTGCAGGCTGCCCACTCCCTGAAGTAGTAAAGCAATCCCAAATCATAACATGTCCACCGTGCTTGGCGCCAAACATGTCTACTGCTACTGTGGCCATACAACTCTATCTTTGATTCATAAGTTCACAGTACATTGTTTCAAAAGGCCCAGTCTTTGTCTCTATGTCTAATGGCAAACTACAGTCTTGCTCCAATGGTCTTTTTAGACAGCAAAGACTTTTTCTGGATAAATTGGTGCAATCTCTTGCTGATTATAGATGCATTCACCAACTGTTGCAAAAATTACTTGCAGATCCTATGATTTACATTTTTTGTTAAGTTTCTTAGGAATTTGCTGGGCTGGTCAGTTCTGGACAGATTACCAGATGTTTAAAATCTAAGCCACATGTAGATTATTTTCTTTACAGTGGAATAATTGATTTCCGTTGTTTGGTAAGTGTTTTAAATCCCTTGCCGGACTCTACAGCTTTCTTTCTGAGGGCCTTAGACCTTGTTCACACCAAATGCAGAGCAGATCTGCATGAGTTTCTGCACACGCAGTGCAGTGGGTTGTGTCGCGTTTTTTGCCGCGTTTTTGATGCGTTCCGGGCCGTTTTTGGTTTTAAAAAATGTAGTTTAAAATGGGCTTCCAGGGCGTTTGCATGCGCTTTTGATGCGTTTGCATGCGTTCCAGAGCAGGTAAAATAGGGCCTGCTGCTGTTTTTTTACCTGCTCTGGAACGGAACGCTGCGGTGTGAACTGGAGCTAAAAATACCATTGGAATGCATTGGACGCAGTTTTGCTCCGGTCTGTAACTGCTCTGCTCCTGGAACGCGCTTGGTGTGAACAAGGCCTTAGAGAGCTCTTTTGATCTTGACATGATGACACCATACACGCTAATAGAAAAGAGAACATCAGACCCTAGATATCTGAAGTTCAAATAAGACAGGTTTCAAGAGCTGCACACTCCTTAAAGCGGATCTTTACCCATAATCTTTAAAATAACAAACACACCTTTAGAAATGTTTAGTGATGACAATCTTCAAACACATACTTCTAGATAATTGCCGGACTTGTATCTTTGTATACCTTACTTCTCTTTTCTTCCCCAGTCTTCTGACAGTGGCCATGTTTACTAAGGGCAGATTACTAGCTCTCCTTTTACTTCCTGGATTTATGGCACATTTGACTACACATGTGACCATGCACATCATCTCAGGGGAGAAAATGCCTTTTGCTGAGATCTCATGAGATGACAGATGAGATTTCCCAGCAGTGCTCTGTTGATGACTAAGTAATTAAGTCATTTTGCCCTTTCAAAGCAGGAAGTGAATGCTCTGCAAGTGTAAGTATTTCATAATCACAGCATTTTACACCTGACATGTCTATGTTATTATTAATCATCATTCATAGAGGGATGCATTGATAGAGTTTGATTTTTGAGTGTAAGGCCTCATTCACACAGCTTAGAGACGGCAAGTACAGATCCGTGCGGCATGCATGGCCGTATCTGGCCGTTACCAGGCTGTATGCTCACCCGAGCTGCACATCCGTGCGGGTGTCCGTACTCGGACGCAGACAGAATGGATCCTGTCTGCGTCAGAGCATGGACACCCGCACGGATCTGTACAGGTCGTCTCTGAGCTGTGTGAATGAGGCCTTAAGGTCCGGTTTAACCACTTCAGGGCTGCAACACATCTGTAGACGGTGACCCGCAGAAATGGTTAAAACAAGCACACGGCTGCTGCAGCAGCCGTGTTCCTGGTATCGTTTTTAACAGCCAGCGATGGCTGTTAATGTACAAGTGATCCGGCAGCTGTATAGATCCTGCCATCGTCGGCTTCCGCGGGCACAACGGCTGTCCCTATGCGGTCACCCCGCAACGATCGGAGAGAGATTCAGCAGCTTCCAGCCGCTGATCTCTCCTCCAATCACTGGACCTGGAAGTGATGTGTATTGCATCACTTCCGGTGTCACTATTTACAGTCTCCGGCTCTTAGAGCCAGGAGAAGAAGCTGGGGAAGCAGATCTCTGCTTCCTCAGCTTCTTTGGGGTCCTTACGTGACATTACGGGTCTGAAAGACCCCTGATGTCTATATAAAAAGGGAAAAAACAAGGAGTGAAGAAGCGCCACTACCAAGTGGTGATTTGTCAAAAACAGATAAGGGTATCATACTTACCAAGTAGTGGGTACTTACGCCAGTACCCACTACTTGGTAAGTTTGATACCCTTATCTGTCTTTGACAAATCACCACTTGGTAGTGGCGCTTCTTCACTCCTTATCTGTTTTTGACAAATCACCACTTGATAGTGGCGCTTCTTCACTCCTTGTTTTTTCCCACTTACCAAACGTCGGACACCCCGGTCCGTATTTCTAAGAAGCCGCACACCAAGCGCTCCAACCCTTACTCCCACACCCTCACCTCAGTGCTAGCGCTGCACCAGGGGACATTTCTCCCAAATTTGTCTATATAAAGAGGACCTGTCACACCCTATCTGCTATTACATAGGGTGCTTGTTAGCCCCCTATGTGATAGCAATAAGGTTACTGTAAAAAAAAGTTGGAAAAAATGTAAGTCACATATAAGAATTTTTTTTAATTTATTTTTTTTAAATGTTAACGTCCCCCACCCCCCATGTGCACGCACATACACACGCAAACACGCGTCAGTGCGTCTACGTGTTAAAACGACAATTGCGCTACACATGTTACATATCGTCGCGTACGTCAGAGTGAGAGCAGTAATTCTGTCAATCACTGTTAGCACTAAACTGATGAGTAGTAAAAGCGTTTAAAGTGTTCCCTATGGGAATTTTTGGGTAAGTTTTTTTGCGGCTTCATGGGCGAACGCAATTTTAAGGCTTGACATGTTTGGTATCTAATTACCCGGCGTGACCCCATCTTTCATATTTTACCAAAAAATGGGTATTATATTCTCTTTCTGTGCACTAAATTTTAATTTAGTTTATTTTATCCTAAAAATAATGGTTTGATAAACATTTGCGCAAATACCGTGCGACATAAAAAATTGTAACTAGCATCTTTTTATTCTACAGGACCTCTGCTTTCAGGAAATAAAGCATTGTTTGGGGTCTGGAACTCTTTTCTAGCCAAAAAGTAACATTTTATCATGTGTACACAAATAGTAATAGATTGCTCCGGACAGCAAGTGGTTAAGGAGGTTTTAATCATTTGCATCTAAACGGGAAGACCTGATTCTAATTTTATGGATTTGAATTGGTATTAATTGGTGTACTTTTTCAACATGACAAATCTGCATTTTCATTGTTTAGATTGTGAGAATGAATACACCATGTCATTTTTATGTGTCATTTGTTCAAGTACCTCACCTTTATCTGTGGCATTGTATGAATGATAATCGAATGTTTGCCTATTCAAATATGTTGAATAAAATCAACAATTTCCATGCAGTGTACTTAAATTTTTACATGTTTCACATGAGTGTACCTTGAGATTTTTCCGTGCCTGTTGCATTCTCCAATTTATAAAGCAGAATATAAATCCGAGGTGGAGAGTGGGAATTTAGGACTGGGAGATGAAATGCAGATCTCCCACCACGTATCATTAAATTTAAGGAAAATAGGATTTTTGTACTCACCGTAAAATCCTTTTCTCTCCGTTCATTGAAGGACACAGGCAACAGATCGCGAACCACATTCAAACAGTGGAGCGCACGCTCCTTCCTATGAACCGGCTTTGGACACAGGGAAGGTAAGACAAAGTCCTCATTCAGATGTAATGCCGACACAACCTTCGGTAGGAACGCCGACCGAGGACGGAGAGCCGCCTCGTCCCGATGCAAAACCAGCATTGGGGACTTGCAGGACAACGCAGCCAACTCCGACACCCGCCGAACGGAAGTGATGGCCACCAAAAAGGCCACTTTCTGTGCGCTAGGCAAAAAACTGGAGACTTGTCAGCAGGTGAGGGGTTTGGCCACCGGCAGGGGCCGCCCCTAGGCTGTAATTGGTCTTTAGTTTTGTGCCTAGCGTCCTTCTCCTGCAGGTGGCGATATTACCCTACCATTCAGGATCTACGATCTGTTGCCTGTGTCCTTCAATGAACGGGAGAGAAAACAGAACATTACAGAGTTTTGTAAGACGAGACTGCTGAACTCTGCGAAAGAACATGTTCAAGTAAAGCATTTTTTTAAATGTACTTTTTGTTTGGAGTGGGCCAAGTTTTATTCTGTCTTTGATCACAGTGGGGAAACCTCCCACCTTCAGATTTACTGTGACATTTACAGTGATGCTGTGAGCTGAACGTTATGTTTTCTTTTCCTAAACTGCATTGCCTAGCACTATGTTATGCAATGGTATGGTACCAATTATGGTGTAACTTGTGAGTGTTTGACAAAGCACATCACCTGTGCGATTAGTCTCTATAGAAAGCACCTTTTGCCTGATTGGGGGTAAAAGTTCCATGGCATTGACTTCACAGCCCTAGAAATAGTATATCAAGGACAGAAAACAGTAGAGCGCCAGACCAAAGCGGATTTTAGCGTCCATAAAATTGTTTAATAATTGTTTTGGTACAGAAGCCGGAGAGAAGCTGGTGACGCAGATCTGTGCTTTATCAGCTTCTCTGGGGGTCCCTAGGTGACATTAGGGGTCTCAGAGACCCCTGATGTCTCCATAAAGGGGACCTGTCACTGTAATTTGATATCACATTGGGGAATTCTTATCTCCCTATGTGATAACAATTAAGTTAAGTGTAAAAAAATAAAAAATTTTAAAGCCCCCACCCCGACATAGTTGTGCAAAAATGCGTAAGGTGCGCCTACACACAAACACGATGATTGCACCAATTACGCAGCACTTGTTACATATCATTGAGTATGAGCAATAATTTTAGGGCATGAATCACTGTTAACACTAAATTGATGAGCGTTAAAATCTTTAAAGTAACGCAGTGCTGAATACTGAAAAATGGCCTGGCCAGGAAGGGGGTGTAAACACCCCGGTCAGCAAGTGGTTAAATCCTGTAAATTCTTTTCTTCTCGGACATGGGTCACAAGACCAGTCCTGACAAAGTTGTTTCGAGGCCTGAAGTTCAGGCATTGCCAGCAAATCAGAGGCCCTGCCTGGACAGTTCCCCTCCCTTTAATCAGAGACCACATGACCAGTGCCATGGCACTGTGTCCTGCACCAGAGGAGAGCATGGTTTACAATACTAAAGAAGGCAAGAAGTAGGACATTTTTCCTACTATGATACTTTAGAGGAGTAATTTTAATAGATCAAACTTATGTGGGTGTTATAGATCCACTTTCACGTAAAGCAGAATAAACAAGAAAATACCTTCTTTCAGTACAGCTTCATTTAGAATCTTTCTCTTTATTTTAATTTCTGTTACATCAAGTTTGTAAAAAGAGCGGTTGTCACATGCAGATACATCAATCTTATTCACAGTAATTTGGCAACACTTGACAAACAACCAGCAGATACAACTTCAATATCACTAACAACATGCAAAGTTTCCTGTTTGGCTGCATTTTGACCCTCTATTAGAGATTATTGTTCTCTATAATTAATCTACAGTTATTGTGAACTCACAAAGTTGTGTTTATTTTTCCATCTAGTTTATTGTTCACCAAAACAAAACTGGAGTGGAAGCACAAAGGACCCGAGGAGGCTCTGATAACCTGCCGCCATATGTTATACCTGTGGCAGAAACTGTTTAACTATTCACAACTCAGGTAATTTTCATCTGCTGTT
The DNA here is from genome assembly GCF_000935625.1 of Nanorana parkeri. Lineage (NCBI taxonomy): Eukaryota > Metazoa > Chordata > Amphibia > Anura > Dicroglossidae > Nanorana > Nanorana parkeri. The sequence goes on along the minus strand of NW_017306331.1, from coordinate 592,598 downwards.
GGCAATTACTTTCCGACAGACTGAAAACCAGGTCAGAAGAAATCTTAGAATGTGGAACGTGAGCCTGTCATTAAAAATCTTACTTCAAGGAGAATTAGCAGTTTACATGTTAGCTTTGTCAAACTACATCAATACTGTTTTTGGAGTTTAAAAAAGTGCCTTCTTCATGCCATGCTGAGCTTGTTCATTAAACCTACTGCCCAAGCTACAATCAAATGGTCTCTTCTTGGTAAATGTACTTCTGTGACCCAAAATAGAACTAAAACCAAAAAACATTTGTCTTTAGTTGTCTTTTAAAAGTCCCATGCAGGCTTATTTTTAATGTGTTGCAAGAGAAGAAAATAGTCTGTGCAAACCAGATGATGGTAGCAGAGGGGAATTACTTTGGGCCCCAAAGATTGTGTACCTACAAGTTCCAGTGATGGATATCCAGTCCTGAATTTCAGTTAATTGTAACGCTTGTTATTTCACAGAGAAGGCTGTTAAGATCTTATTCATCATTACCCTTATAACGGAACACTGTTATGATTGATCTATATTGCTGTTTATGTTGTTCTAGTGACAGTGAAAAAGAAAGCAGTCTAGCTGATGTTCCCCTGACAAGAAAACACAGTGCGATGCACCTTGCTCTTCCAGAAGGTCATGACCAGGAGAATGGTAAGAACATTTATGAGGAGAGGATGCATATGTCAAAATAGATGCAGGAAAATAGCATTGACCACAGCAACCAGACAGCATTAATTGACTGATTCCTTGCAGCACTTTTCACTTCTTCCAGCTTAAAAAACACTACTAAGGATGTTTATACAACACACATACTGAAACTTTGGCACGTGAGCAGCCATACTGTGCTGCTACAAAAAGAGCCAAAACAACATATAAGTTTGTCAGGGAGTGTAAGGGATGCTACATGGTGGTCAGGGTGGATGAAATTCCTGCCTTCCATGGTTGATAATATGAGCCCCTCTATAAAGGTTTAGATCCAGAAGGGTGCTTAACGTTTTAATGGATGTGGCTTGGGTTTTAACTAAGGTTAGGTGTACAGGCGGCCCAAGCTCCATCTGCCCTGATACCCTAAATTATTTCCAGAGCAGCCTCCCCCCATTTATTGCTTTTTAGGGTTTAATAAACCATATAAACAGAGTTCCCAGGTTCAACACTTATGCCTGCCTCTCTTGCTGAGCACAGTGGAAAGGATAATGTTCTATTCAGATTCTTTCCCCTGCACCAGCTACCGTGTTTCCCCGAAAGTAAGACATCCTCCGAAAATAAGACCTAGCGCTATCTTCGGGGATGTCTGTAATATAAGACCTACCCCGAAAATAAGACCTAGCGCTATCTTCGGGGATGTCTGTAATATAAGACCTACCCCGAAAATAAGACCTAGCGCTATCTTCGGGGATGTCTGTAATATAAGACCTACCCCGAAAATAAGACCTAGCGCTATCTTCGGGGATGTCTGTAATATAAGACCTACCCCGAAAATAAGACCTAGCGCTATCTTCGGGGATGTCTGTAATATAAGACCTACCCCGAAAATAAGACCTAGTGTCTTATTTCGTGCAAAAAAAAATAAGACACTGTCTTATTTTCGGGGAAACACGGTAATTGGCAGTGTACACTTTAAATGCTTTTCTTGAAGGTTTCAGTAAGAGGGCTGCCATTGGGGCTGCTGTAGATGTGGCTAGGGTCGCAGAGCTTGAGTTATCCCCAATACCCCTTGTATACCTAGCCTTATTGATATTGGTACCTTCAGAGGACATGATGCCAGTGGTGTTGTGAGTGAGGATTAAGCTGGAGTGAATGGCATAGGGTATGTTAAAGTGAACCTGAACCTTTACCTGTCCCCTGGAATTCCGCCCAAGTCTAGATAAGCAACGTCATCCAGACCTGCACGTTTTCACCCCAAGTGCAGGTCTGTACGGGTGTGGGTGTCTCGGTTTGGACGAGACACCCACACCTGTCAGGTTTTTATTGCTGTCTGCCTCTCCATTGGAGAGTTCACTCCCTCAATTTCTCCTGGTGGCCACTGTTACAGAAAGTGTGAAAAAAAATCCACAATTTTGAGTTGTCACCAAAACAATAATAGAGGGTAAATCATCCAATGGGTACTTGCTCTGGTGGCAACGGTCCAAGAGAGGATTTCCCTTCAAAATGGAGAAATTTCATGTCAATTTTAGCTCTTTCTACAGGACAGGAAGTAATGGAAAAGCTCTCAAGTGAGACACAGATGACAAAAAACCTGAAAACTTTTTTAACCATTGTCAACTCTATTCAAAAAATATTGACTTTAGATGTAAAGGTTTAATCTTGACTTGGGCAGAAGTTGAGGCTTCCTGTTCATCTTGGGCCTAGAGTCCTAAAAGGCACAAGGATATATTTGATTTGACTACAATGTGCAGTACTTAACCAAATTTGCTTCATCCCAGGTGCATCAAAACAATAGGTGTTCAAAGCCTGCCAGTACCCTTGCTCTTTAGGTGGAAGCAGTTCTGACATGTCTCCTCCTGAGTCAGAATTTGAGCACTCCAATCAGCAGAGAGCATGAGCTTTATAGATTGCACAGCTATATGTCTGAAGCAGCAGGGGGTGTGTTGGATATCTGCAGAGAGACCACTTCTTCCACACATAGAGCAGTGGGCCTTTTCAGAATTTTTTTACTCCCACCATGGCTGCTTTCTAAAGAAAACAAACTGTAGGTCTTTGCTCAGCTTCTGTTTTGATGCATTTGGTGTGTATTGTTTACCACAGAAGGGCCTGGAAGACTCAACTGTAGGAGAAGTTTAAGATGTGGTCCTGGTCTGACGAGAGTGTCAGCCTGTAAATTGGGTGCCTTCAGCATCTACCATGTTTGGCAAACGTACCTGTGTTTTCAGCACTGTGAAGTTTTACTTATTGTGGTTGTAGATTGTTTTTGTTGTTCCTAAGGTCATGTTTCCAATACCGTTTGCATTGACAGCCTTTGGAAAATGCCTTCACCATGGAAGGTCATTGAATGGCTTTCATGGAAAGTATTTAAATTTTGAACATGACCTGTGATGGATAACGTTACTTAATACACCTGATATTAATAATTAAACAATCAAAGCAGTTTAATAATGAGCAAGACCAAGGGTTATTATTTGGGGGCTGATGGATAGTAATTGAAAACCATACTTCATTATTTATATTTATATCATTCACACATTAAGGCCTGGTATGTTTGTAAGCAGCTTTTCTTTCTGCACTTTTACAGTCACACACATTTGAATTAAAAGGTAATTTGTCTTGGTGTGCAGCAGCTGAATTCAGCGGGCTACAGGAACAGTGGCTGTTTGGTTGACACCCTTGCCCTGAAGCAGTGCGGTCCTGGGTTTACTTTCCATAGTCCAATCTATCTGCATGGATTTCATATGTCCTTACACGTTTATATGGGTTTTCTTCTACAATCCAAAAGCATACGGGTAGAGTAATGTGTGACATTGGACTATAAGCTTATTTAGAGACTGATGCAAGGTGATCATTGCTGTCTGGCAAGCAATACAGAATATATTTTTTACATTCGTAAATATTGTTAGTTTGAGACTGAACTCCAAGCAGATGTAAAGGCACATATTAATACTGCTCTGTGGTCCTTAATACTTCATTACATTTTTTTATTTTGTTTTTCTTCATTTGCAAGCAGTGCAGATACCTGTATTTGACCTGGTATCAGCCTCTTGCAGCCTAAGCTACAGTCTGTACAGCAGAGCTCAGAGTGGGTGAGGGCAAAGAAGCACAAGCAGCCAGTCAGGTGTCCTGAAGTTCAAGTAGCATGGTAATAGAAGGAGAGAGCAGAGTGACAGGGAGATGAGCTCATCGGTCTGCTGCTTCTCCTTTCACTGTCAAGTCACAGGATGGGGGCGGAGGGGAGACCTGTAATTGAAAGCGAACTTGCAGCAGAGAAAGTTTAGGTCTCCTCCCCTGCTACACAGGGCTCTGCTGAGGGGCAATGCTTTGCAAGTCTCAGGACTGGATGGACAGAAATACAAATCCTTTAGCAGGTAAAAATGTTCTTATATATGTATTTAATCTGTGTAATTTTTTCGTTTGCCTAAAGCGCTGCTTTAAAAGTGTCACTTTGGTGACCCTCATCTTTAAAAACAATGTTTGATAATGAAGTTCACAGCATTTTCCCTTTTGTTTGAATCAAGCATAGTATTGTTCTTTCATAATTAAGGGTTGTCTTGGGATTCACCGTGGGTGATTTTGGGGAGTGGCTATTGGCTTATTATTGTGGGATTGCTATTGCATAAAATACATTGGAAGAACAAGCACTTCTGCTGTGGTGTACAGAGCTCTAGAAACCCAAAATGTTAAAATGGATGTTCCCGTGATGAATGTGCAAGCACCAGACTTGATTTCTCATGAGCGATCTCTGATAATGGCACTTTATTGCATGAGCTTGTATGATGTCAGCTTACCAATGTTCCTGAGTGTTTAGTGTCCTGTCTAATTTGTCCTAGTGAATTGTAATGGTGTTCAGGAATAACCTTGGCACATATTTCAACACCACATTTCATATTTCTAATTTAATGCCTTCTGTAATTAAAACGAATGTTATATTGAGCATAAGACTTTCAAAGAATGACTTACACAAGGAGAAGTTCACAAGGAGTTGTGATTAGAATGAGATTTTTCTATTCTTGGCTTTTTTTTTAACAAGATCTAATTTTGCCAAAATTAATGAAGCCGAATCAAGGGCGTTTGCCCCAGGCTTGTAAGTTTTTTTGAGATGGAGATATATTTTAAAGTATATGTAAAATCCTCATAAAAAATAACTTATTGTATGGGCTTTGTGTGAGCTGAATGATTGCTGCGTTCTTTTAGGCCTCATTCACACGAGAATAAGCTTACACGTACAGCTCCGTGCTGCGTGCACGGCCGTATCGGGCAGCTCCCGGGAAGGACAGGTGTTGTGTGTGATTAATACGCAGCCCCTGTCCTTCTCTATGGGAAGACGCACCCATATGCCGCCCTACGCTCACCCGCCCTGCACGTCCGTGCGGGTGTCCGTAGTCGTACACTGACAGGATGGATCATGTCTGCGTCCGAGCCGAGACACCCACACCCGTACAGACCTGCACTTGGGGTGAGCGTATTGCGGCGTATGGCCGCGTACTTCCATAGAGAAGGACAGGGGCTGTGTACTAATCACACACAGCACTTGTCCTTCCTGGGAGCTGCCCGATACAGTGGTGCACGCAGTACGGATCTATACGTGCCGGCCTTTTCTCGTGTGAATGAGGCCTTAAGCATTGCCAAAACTGACATTTCACTTAGTTACATAGTTGGCCAGGTTAAAAAAAAAGTCCATCGAGTTCAACCTATAGAGATAAGAGAACGAAAGAAAACGAAAAAAGAAAAACCTAAAACAGAATGCTATGTCCACAGTTACTCACTCTTTCAAAATAATCCTGCCATGCACTGCGCTACCACTCTGTGTGCGATTTCTGCTCCGCCAGCTATGATGTAGCCAGGCAGCTTACAGCCAATTGTAAGCACACATAAATAGATTCACTCACTAGGTCATTGACTAGACTCCATCCCAACAGTAAACATGTAATAAAAAGTTTATTTGCAGTCTTGTAGTAGCCTTAGGAAGTCTGCAATGTTCCTTGGAGCTCTGTGTATAGTATCAAGGAAAACTCAAATTAATGAATGAATTAAGTAATATAGCATAAACAATTGCTACACAAGCAGCTGCTGTAATGTCTAAATCTGTTAAAAATGTTGTGCAATATGGCAATCTGGAGGTGTTCCCAACATTCTTGGTGTATGGAATGTCCCCAAAAAATTTAGTTTCCTGCTTTAAGGCTCATGCACAGAGCCGACGGGGGCCATACAGTGTAAATTCAGGCGTACCATGTTTAGCAATGCAACACACCACTATGTTTGTTAGCGCATTGCCGTGTGTTGTGGTGCCATTTAGTATGAATGGCTCCACAGTGCACCAGCATGCACAATGTGTGTTGCTGCAACCCTACTGCGTGAATCAGGCCTTAAAGTGCTTTTCCACTTTGCTGTCAAATTTTAAGAAACCCCCTCTACATGACATGCTGCATTCTTCTGCAGTGCACTGGATGCCACAGCAGGTCCCCGCACTGCAGGGCAGCCCACCGCACTGCTGTGTGGGGACCGGAATGAATGTACACTTTGTACACTTCACATAAAGTTAATACAAATGTACACAATGACAACACACTGCCGAAGCTGTCACAACGCAGAGTGTTTTAGCGGACGGGCTAATGTGAATGGGCCCTAAAAGTAACACAAACATTTTTTTTTGCTTTAGGTATAGGTAGGGCTTGAAAAATTTGATAGTGTCTCACCAGTCAGTCAAAAATTTCACCAGTCAGCATGACCGGACTATAGCCTTGCAATTTATGTTAAAAAATGTTGGGGACAGATAGAGCTTTCTTTTGGAGGTATATAATCACTATAATCACCACGGGG
>NW_017306331.1:536284-585576 GCF_000935625.1 Nanorana parkeri | reverse complement strand
TTTTTTACTATATAATTTAAAAAGTACCATAAATGTACAAAAAAACTAAAAAGTTTCCCTACGTTATGTTATAAAACATTTATTCTTACCCATATTTTTAGTAAAACATAAAAGTCGGGGTCACGTCGGGTAAATAGACACCAAACATGTCAAGCCTTAAAATTGCGTGCGCCTGCAAAATCGCATAAAACGCCCACGGGCGACGATTAAAACGCTTTTACTGTTTATCAGTTTAGTCTTATCAGTGATTAAAGGAGAACTATGGGGTTAGGGATTTTCCCCATATTTCTCCTTAGGGTAACGAGAGGACACAAACTAGCGTCCTCCCGTCACCCTAAGCTCAGTATACTGAGACGCCGCAGCTGAGAAGAAGCCCCCTATGGGATAGCCAATTTACATGACAGGTCCTCTTTAGGGAGACACCAGGGGTCTCCAAGACCCCTAATGTCACCTAGGGACCTCCAGAGAATCTGAGATCGGCTTCATCAGCTTCTGCAGCTGGGAGAGTGACACTGAATTCAGGAAGTGATGTAATATACATCACTTCCTGCATTCGGCGACTGAGAGGAGATCAAAGGGAGTTCGTGTACTGAACTCCCTTTGATCTCCTGTCACAGAACCGTGCTGGTCCCGGCCGCATCGGGTACAGCGGATCTCGGGACCGGCAACGGCAGTGACAGCTACTGATACGAGACGCTCGATCGTTTGACTGTAAAGCTCCCGGCCGGCCGTGTAATTACAACGGCCGGCCAGGAAGCTGCTCGTCGGGCTCCACCGTCCTCTCGTCACAGACGAGTGGATTTTTCAAGCCCTGGGTATAGGTGACAAGCTATTCTATACCAGGAATAAGAAACTTAGTTATGTGGTTTGCAAAACACAAAGAAAAAAAGGTGGGCAGAAAACCTGCCTGGGGTTAATTTAAAAAATGCCATCTCCCAACTGAAAACTGTTTTTATAAAAGGGAAAGCGGGGGAAATCTGTTAAGAGTCCAGAAATGAACAAAAACAATATTGTTCTTCCATGTGTGTCTTTTTTGTTGTGTCATATTTCTTTTTAGTAAAACTAAAGCAAACCTAATGCATAGAAAGGTCAGAAGTTTGCAATGAATTAAATGGTAGCAGTGTTTATCAGATTAACAGCTGCTAACCCAGCTGCTCGGTGCTATCGTGGCTCAGTAGGTAGGTTAAATTGCTGGCTTTCAGCTCTTCCCACGTGTTCTGTGCTGTAAGGCTCTCAGCAGAGCTGTGAGGAGAAATCTTGTTAATGTAATATTTAGGTACAATAGTATTACAGATATTTAGAGCACCGAAAGAAAGAAATAAGACGCATGCTTATTCAGTCTGAATTGGCAGATTTCATAACAGCTTCTCACATTTAGCTCTTAGATGGAATATTTTATAGCAGGGATTTATAGCAGGCGGAAATCTCGCCTTGTTTTTTATGTAATGGTTTATAGCTAGCTACAGTACATGTCCACACAGTCACAAGTTGCCACTTTCACCTGATCCTTAAAGCAGAAGTAAACAGCTGTGTAAATGTTAATTTGTTGCCCTAATGTGCAAGTATGCACAGCATACTCACACATGAGGGGACACTTACCTTACAAGTGTGATGTTCTCCAATGCTGTCAGGTCGATCTTCATTCACCTTTGCCACCATCTCCGCCGCCGACACTTGCAGATTCCCAGAAGTCTTCATTAGCCATTAGGTGGTCAGCTTTACAGTCACTGCATCAACATTTTGCAGCACTGATATCTTGTACTAAAAGGAAATGATTTGCAATAAAAAATGAACTTGAGATAAGGTTTGTATCTGCTTCAAATTGCTGCTACAAAATCATTGTGTGACATAGTCTCTAGGGTGGCCACAAACATGATGTGGGATTTGTGTGGACAGGCTTTTTTATTTTATTCTCCCCCATACAAGTCAATGGGAAAGCAAAAGCAGCTTGAAGCAGTTAATGCAGCTTAGAATGAGGTCAACTTCAGGTCAAAATGCATCTCTTGGTAAACTGTGAATGATCTCAGAAATGTACCCATCGGCAGAAGCCCAAAGTGTGTCCAAACACGCCCCTAATAAGGTAACCTTATTACATAATGGAGACATTTCCCAATGGACACCAAAAAATGAAACCGTATGCAAATGCTGGTGTTCAGTAAACAGTGCAAAGGGCAACAATCCATAACAAACAACCAGATTTCATTTTATTGAACACAGACCAGTGCAGCAAGTATTTGGATTGGCAGCTGTGATTAATGGACTATGCCCTGTCAGATATTTTATTGAATAACCCTCACAGAGAAATGAGATAAGTAATAAATAATTTAGTAATCCATTATATTATATGAAAATGTGGATTCCTTATTCTGTAGATCTCATTGCAATCATTTGTAGCATTTGACATTAGGTCTGAAAAGGACAGCTCAGTACACTACACACTCTTGTGTTTGCCAGGCTACACTAAGCCATTCATCCCAATCATTTCCCCAGGAAGTGATAGCTTTGAATCCACTGCCAATGGCTACCAGTATCCTTATTTATGAAATTCAAAGCATCCCTAGCTCCGCCCTCTGTAGTTATTAGGGGAGGAGGCTGCACAACACAGAATGCTGGGAAAAAGCCTGAATCCTTCCTGACAGCTTTGTGAACATCTTGCAGCTGTGGAGTATATAAAACTGGGATTAAAGATTACCTGACCAGAATTTTGTAGCTTTTCATCAATTTATTTGCCTGAAGTTGTTTTTTTAGGGAAGAATAATGATTTTGGTCCTTTTCGTGTTTGCAAGTTTATTAACCTTTTTTTTAAATACTATTTTTATAGCTTTGAAACCATGCTAAGATTTTCAATACGTAAGCCCAGCACTGTCTACATGCTTAAATAACCATGTCTATTAAACCTGAGGGTTCCATCTCTACTAGGGAAGAGGAAGGGGGGTGGTATCCCCAATTGACCTATTCTACAGTCTGTGTAATCTGATCTGCCAACCATCTTTAATGTTGTATCACAATATAGCTATAGAATTAACTAGGGAAGCAGCTGCAACCATTTGGAGTTCATCAGTTACTGAGCACAAGTAGTATATATGAAACATTCATATTTATTATTGAATATTTAAAAAGATTTCATTGTATGTATGCATAATTATCAAGAAACACTGTAAAAGTAATCCCTTTAAAAAATAGATAATTATCCTAATGTTTAATGATGTAGTACATGATTAATTGTATTATTGTTGGGGCCCTATCTGTAAGTTTGTCTTTGTTTTTTGCAAACTGGATGCATTTGTGTTTCAGCTAGTAGTTGTTAGGATCTAGTGATCTCAAAATAATTACTATGGAATGCCATTTGGGGTCTTTATTGATAGGCTGAGCACCCTGGAGCTAGTAAATGCTATTCTCTTTTGTAGCCCTCATTGTTTAGCAGCAGTCAAATATATATTATTATCTATTGAATTTGAATTTTTAATTATTGTTTGCAGGATCCCAGCGGGCATCATCTATTGCAGCATCACGCATGGAGCAGGCTATGTCTGAGATAACTATGCACAGCAGCGCTCAGAGGCAGGGGCCAATGCAGCAGTGGATCACTCTCGAGCAGATATGGCTTCAGGCTGGTGAGTGTCAAAACATATGTAATGTATTGGGCTACATTGCATAACTTATATACAAAACTAGGATTCACTATTCTAACAAACTTATAAATATTTCAACCGGCAAGACTGTACCTCTACAATTTAGAATAGAAATGCAAGCACTTTTCTTTCATTCTGCTCTGTTTTGCGAAGTGGTAGTGCTGGATCTAAGTCCTTTAAAATGGTATCTCTCACATGAGCTGATATCTGTTTGAAAAAAAAAAAACTGCTTCAGAGATCCAACATCTGCAACTGCCCCTTAGTTCCAGGCCATGTGCTAATTCTTGGGCAGTCATGTAAACCTGAATAAGAACAATTTTGAAACTATTATGTGGCCTTGGAGTTGGAGAATGGCTGCTGTCATCAAAGATTTGACACTGTGGGGGTGATTTACTAACCTAAACACACGCACGCACCAGGTGCGTGTGATTTTCACACAGCAAAACGTATTTATCAACCAAAAAGTCTCTTAAAGCATATTTCCACTAATGCCATATATGGAAAAATCATGCACATGATGCATATATAATGCTGCTTCACAGTTTAGACAAAAATGGTTAGCTCATGCATTTACATTCCTGCATTCATCAACGCAAGCAACACAACATAGAGCTAATTTACACAACATCACCTTGTAATTCATGCAGGGGCTTTGCACAACACACCTGCTGGGTGTGTACACACTACAAAGGTGTTTAGATTCCACCCATAGATCATGCTGGGAGGGAACACACTACAGAGGTGTATACATGTTCGTGGTGTGTTTATAAGGTTAGTAAATCAACCCCTGTTTCTCAGTCAGGTCCTGGATTATAAAACAAAAGGCAACCCACTGGAAAGTATAGAGTCTGTCATCACTTAGTGGAGATTAAAGGGCTGTCGCCCTTGGTTCACTACTTAATTTGCTGCCCTGGAGTAAGTATATAGAGGGGGTAGACAAAATAATGTAAACTCCAGTATCGTTTGGTGTTTCAAGAGCAACAGTCTCCATGGTAAGCACATAAAGTAAAGCAAGAGTTCATCAGTGAAGAACCGCGGTCAAAACCAAAATTGAATGAAAGGGACTGTTGAACACGAATAAGGATCATGTCCAAACAACTAAAAAGTGCCAGTAGTTGGTCAGGATCACTCATTTTACAGGCTTGCTACAAGTCCATGGCTTGCTGAAAAGTTAAAGCAAGTAGGGTTATGGAACTCACACCTTACAAACGAGTCGGCAGTGGCAGTTTCCATGGGTACGGGTTTACATTTAGCATCAGAGGGTAAAGCCCACTTGAGGGGACTGTCAGGAAAGATTTTTAATTGCCTTCTTGTTTCTCTGCACAATTATTAGCTTTTACTAACTTCCATAGCCATTCTGAGGCGTCCTAACTCTTGGACCGGTCTTATTCTTATTGATGTTTTTCATTGATTTTACAAAATGGAGAAAGGCATAAGACACTATAGCATGCAGGAAGATAAGGTGATCTTCGGTAAAGATCTCACCACTGGGGTCTCCAAGACACTCTGTGATTAAAAAAACCCATATATTTTGTTGCAAATTCTTAGATCAGTCTTGGACACGTTACAGTCCCAAACTTCAGATGTTTATTGCATTAAACCTAAGGTCATTAATATGATATTCTCTAAAGGTCTTTACAGCAAAATATTACTTTTTAGCTATAAAATTATGTGTGACATTAAAATGGATATTTCTTATCAAGCAATATGGCCTGTCAGAGAAGGCCTCTCAGATGAATCCAAAATACCTGCATTAGCTCTGCCTGCAGCATAATTTAAAATGCTGACAGAATTTTGATTTAGATTCTGTCCTAGTTAAGCTCAAATCTCATTTTATACAGTACAATACATGACAACTTATGTGAAAATAAAGATTTTTGCAGTGACATCTATAATTGTTGCACATAAATGAGATTAACGTCATTTTCAGTATGGAAGGAACAGAGTGCTATAGGAAATTGTGTGTGTATGTATGTGTGTGTGTGTGTGTGTGTATGTGTGTGTGTATGTATATATATATATATATATTTCTGTGCGTGTTGTATGCTTATAATGGTGACTTGGGAAGACAGGAAGATGGACATATAATTTAGAGGAACATTTTATGAGACTGTTTAAGAATTTTAAAACTGTATAAATATAATTCCATTCATGATAAGGTGAGAGTCTTGATAGTGAAATGGCAGACACGTTGCGGTAGATGAGGAGTAAAATGATTAGGGCACAGACTAGAACTTTGGTTGTCTCTTAAGTTAAGGCAAGGGGTATTTTCAGGATGATGCATAAATTACATTGTCTGTACTTATCCTGGATGTTTTGAATAAAAGAAAAGAGCTTAGTCAAAGGTCACATCTTTCTCTAGTATGTTCCCTAAGTAAGTAGATTGACAGTACCTCTGCTTGCCCTTCACTTGTGTTCCATAACCATGATGAATGGCTTTGTTAGCCAGTAGTAAGGCGTATAAGGGATGGGTTAGAACTCAGCTACATTAACAGAGGTCAGGATTTGCATAATAGAGTGCCTGGGTTTTCAGGGCTGAGCACAACAGTTTTGGGGATGGCACTTTACAGTATGACTGTGCCCCTGTGCAAAGACATGGTTTGATAAGTTTGGTGTGGAGGAATTTGAGTGGCCATCACTGATCCCTGACCTTAACCTTTCTGAACACTTGTGGCATGTATTGGGATGAGGTCTTCTTGTCCAACATCAAAACCAACATCAATACTTTACCTCTCAAATGCTTTTCAGGCTGAATTGGCACAAATCCCCTCATAATCCTAAATCTTTTGGAAAGTTTCCTCAGATGAGTGGAGGCTGCTGTAGCTTTAAAGGGGAGGCAAACAACATATTAATGTCCATGGTTTTCGAATGGGATGCCCAACAAGCTCATATAGATGTGATGGTCAGATGGCAACAAACTTTTTCCCATACCATGGCACTGCTAAGTCACTTTTTTCTCTACATTCATTTTAGCTGCTTATGGAGATGTCTTTAATGCTACTTGTACAAGTTCTAGAGTTGTTATTTTTTATGTTGGAATAATCCATATTTCTGTTCAAATGGATCATGTTATTAGAGTTTCTGCTTGATCCTGACCTTTCTGACCTAGTTTGAGTTATCTTACACCCCCAGGGCTCAGAGGACTGCAGTCAACGTTCATAATTAAAAATGTAAAATTTTAATCGATACAATACTGCTTTCCATTCAAGGTCCCTGTGTATTAACTAGGCAAAAGTGCGTACAACTGTATAATTGATGTTCTTGTTGTATAATTTAGATTGTTGTGCCTTCCACCTGTTGTAATAAATAGAAATTATACATACGGTTGGTAACTAGGCAAGAGGATAACTGGCTGATCGTGATCAGAAAGTAAAAAGGACTGTAGCCTAGAGATGGATATTTTCATATGATCAGAAGCTGTTAAATCCCAAAACATAACCAGTTAATTATTTACCTATTTTCTTGCAGTAAAAGAGCATCTTAGGTTCCAACCAAGCTTCTGACCCCCTTAAATTTATATGTGTTGGCTTAGCTCACACAGTGCATCATGCTGACTGACAGCAAGGCACATGCTTTCTACCATGTGAGCAAAACATTTTCTGGTTTAAACCTAACCAGCTATGATATACTGTAAACAAGAGTGTCTGCCCTGGTGACAATTTTATATTTCACACTTGTTTGTTTGTTTAATGTGGACTTTTCAGTAACTTTGCAAGTCTGCAGAAACACTTACCTGATATATCGCTAAAGAAAGCAACAGTTTACTTTTGTGAAAAAATCTACTTTTAACCATTAACCCTTACCCTGTCAGAGCTATTTTTGGGCATTTTTTGTGCATATGTTAAAATGCACATTTTTGGCCTGAAAATTGATTAAAAACCTCAAAGTATATATTTTCTGAAAGCAAAGAATAAAATGGTGGGAGTTGCAGTTTTTTTATGTCACAGAATATTAGTGTAGTGCTCACCCCCCAAGGAGCTGCTGAAAATACCCAGGTCATCTCTAGCCTGTCTAGGGATCTTAGCAACCAGCTGCCCCACTAGCATTAACCACCCTCTTACCATGACCAACAGAGCTGAGATCTAGGCCAAAGGTATGCTGTTCAAGAACTTTTATTAGAACTCTTGAATAGGGAGAGAGGGCTTAGGACTTTGATGAGAAAAATAGACAGACTGCAGACTTACAATTCCCTTTCAGAATTCCAGTGCAGATTCAATAGGAGCACACACTGACACTGGGTATTTGAGCAAACGTTGAATAGGGATTGACACAGAATCTTTAGTACTAGATACACCAGACTTGCTCCCTGCTCCTGAGGTCCACTCTATTCCAGACACCTCTATAAGCCATCAGCTTCCCTGGTTCTCCTCCTCAATCAGTAGCAAAGGCCTCCTTCACCCTAAGGCCGAGCCTGGGGGCAGACTGGACAGCACCCAGCCCTGACTGGACACTGAGCTATCCCAGAACTGGACTGACTATATGGCAATTCCCCTGAGTATATAAGCAATTCCCCAGCATGCACCACTGGCTATGAGAGCCCCAGTGATTGGCTGGTGGACTGCATACACACTCACAGTGTCCCCCATTGGTTGTCTCACACTGCAGCAGAGTCACACTCCGCTCAGGTAGGTACAATCAATAAAAAACAAAGTGCCCAGCGCTAATCACAACAAAGTGATAACATAGTGTTCTTTCTGCTTTGCACTTTTGGATTGAAATATTTTAAGACTTTGTATTGATGATAATTTTATTAGCTACTATTTATTCATTTATTGATTTGTATTTGAAGATGATCTATTTATCATGTTATACTAAAAACTATTTTGTACACGTTATCATTTATTGAATTTATTCATTTAACTGCATTCATTGATTTTTAGCACTGGGCATCAGGTGATATTGTTACAGAAGGGGCATTTTTGCTCTGAGGACAGCCGCTTTTTGTATATAAGGGTTACTAGTAGCTAGGAGAGCAGGTCTCTATCGTGAATATTTTCTAAGTTGTAGCAATTTAAAAGGAGTGAAGCTGCAGCAGAGGCTGATCTTTGTCATGCTGGCTTCACACCTATGCAATGAGGTAACTCACACTATACCAAAATGCACAGTAATGTACCATGCACACATTTGTGTTTTGTTATGCCATTCATTTTAAATAGCACCCCAACACGCTAAAGAAATGCTCCTCTGAAGCCCATGCGTTGCAGGTCGCCACAAGGCATGACAATGCGCTAACATGTGCTTCGTCATCTGTTGTAGTGCATTGGCAGCCTTTTCAAATGACTTAGTTGCTTTAACGCAATTCAAATTATTGCACTGGGCCACACATATATACAGTATGTGAATAGGACACAGGCAGCAGAATTTACATGATTGTGTCATCTGTGTAGATACTTATCCTGGATAATACCTAAAAATACAGTACAGATCACTTCTTTGTCTCCGCTTCTCTTGTGCCTCTGGTTGCTTCCTCCACCATTAGGGAGACGGCATGGTCAGACCACTCTTTGGTGTTGATGGGACTCACTACACTATCACTAGCTGCTAAACCTTTTTGCTGGCGCTTGAACGAATCTCTATTGGGGGATGCGGTAGTACAAGGTTTGGTCCAATCACACTTGGAATCCTATTTTGCTATTAATGCCACACCTGATATGTCCCCTACTATTGTATGGGCGGCCCATAAGGCGACAATTCGAGGCCGACTAATGGAATTGGCTACCAGAATAAAGAAGAGGGCAACCAGACGCATAAATGAACTGGACATGGAACTTCAACGTTTATCTCGGGCTCATAAGCAGACTCTGTCATTAGATCTCTTGAAATCCCTGGATAAAACTAGATTAGAATTGAACTTGTTACTAACTACTATAGCGGAAAAAAGTCTTCGATGGTCAGATAACAAATATTATGTCCATAAAGACAAAATTGGTACCCTTTTAGCTACTAAACTATCCCCTAAACCTAGAGTCTATATGTTCCCTAAAATTCGATGTACCTCTGGCGCATACTCATTACATCCAACAACTGTTCTTCAGGAGTTCCACTTGTTTTTCACTAAACTCTATCAGGATAGTAATCTTGTTTCATCCGATTCATTGCGATCATTCCTTAGTGAGGTTCACCTTCCATCCATGTCACTTGACCATTACATGATTATGGAAGCACCCATCTCGGCACTGGAAATTAAACAGGCTATCAAGCAGGCAAAATTGTCATCTGCTCCAGGTCCGGATGGACTGCCTGCTGGCCTTATATTATAAGAAGTTTTCGGGTGTTTTGGTGCCTCACTTGGAGAAATTCTTTAATGAAGTGAGACGGGGGAGTCCCTTACACACAGATTTAAATAGGGCCTATCTTACAGTTGTTCCTAAACCCAACAAGGACATGGGTGAAATTTCCAATTATAGACCGATCTCCTTGATAAACAATGATTTAAAACTCCTAACTAAAATCGATTGAGCTCCTTCCTACCCTCCTATATTCATAAGGATCAACTGGGCTTCATTAAGATTGGCAAGGCCCCGATCAAATTAGAAGGGCCATTGATATTATCACTTTGTTTGCAGTCAGGGTGGGATGGAGGGCAATCACAATCTGGGCTTCTGTTGTCCATTGACTTACAAAAGGCCTTTGATTCAGTGTCTTGGCAATATCTTTTCCAGCTGCTTGAGAGATGGGGTTTTGGCCCCCTCTTTCTGAGCACGCTGCAGGCCTTACACCCCACCATGTCAGCACAAATTAGGCTACAGGGCCACATCTCTGATTCCATAGCTATCTCGAAAGGCACACGCCAAGGTTGTCCACTTTCCTCACTGCTTTTTGCATTAGCGCTAGAGCACCTAGCGATTGCGATCCGTGCTAATGTTAATATTAAGGGAGTGAGCTGTGGTAGGCAGGAGCATGTGTGCTTTATTTGCGGATGACTTGCTCTTGTTTGTCACTTCACCCTTGACCACACTTCCTAATGTCCTGTCGTTGTTGACTCAATTTGCTGGGGTATCTGGATTGCGGGTCAATGCATCCAAATTATTGGCTCTTAATATCAATATGTCCCAGGAATTGTGGTCTCGGTTGTCGGAAAATTTTGATTTTACCTGGTCCACGGAGACTTTGCAATATCTAGGGCTTAAATCTACACCTGTTTTTTTACAACTATATAAGAAAAATTATATACCCCTGTTTCACCAACTCCGGGAGGATATGTCTCGATGGGACTCCTGTAATTTGTCATGGCTGGGTCGCATTCATGCACTCAAAATGACGTTGCTCCCCAAGATCCTATATTACTTTCGGGCTCTACCTATAGCTATGCATAAGCTAGACCGTTTGAAATTCCAATCCTTAATTATTAAATTTGTTTGGCATGGAAAACATCCTAGACTCTCAAAAACTGTACTGCATCGTTCCAAACGGACAGGGGGTTTGGGTGTTCCCAATCTCTTGCAATACTATAAGGCAGCGCGGGTGGTTCAGCTTTCCTCTGTATAACCAGGATCCTAATGGAATCTCTCTCTGCCTCGGGTACACCAATTGATGCCTTGAAGTGGATGTCCCTGAGGCAGAGGCCGGTCATTCTGGCCCCGACCTTGTCTTTTTCTATGACGATATGGGACTCATTCCAAAGGGGAGGTGGGTTGGTGTCGCCTCATACTCCTCTGACTCCCGTCTTCCATAATCCTAGTTTCCCCCCCGTGGGAATTCCTGGAGTGTTCCATTGGTGGCAAGACAAAGGCCTGTACCGCATAGCGCAATTCTTTAAAGGTCGTAAGCCACTTACTTTGACCTACTGTCGGTAGGTTTTGCACATGCCATCTTATGAATACTTTCACTATAGACAATTGTTACACTTTTTAGGTTCTTTGAAAACACCTAACGTGATGTCTCCCTTTAAAACAACCTACGAACATTGGTGTCCTGAGCTGGGGGCCAGTGGGGGGGCGTCTCGCTGCTCTATTCCCTCTTGGTAGACTCTGAAAGTAAATTACCCTATATGTTAGCTTGGGAACAGGACCTGGAGACGGTTATTGCACTGGATGTCTGGCATCAATGTTGTTCCCGTGTGTCATCTGGTTTACTCAATATTTCACTAATAGAAGCTAATTATAAGGTGTTATCTAGGTGGTATATGGTTCCTGCCAGACTAGCAAGAATATACCCAGAGGTTTCTCCTCATTTTTTTGCGGGGATGTGCTCACCCGGGCACAATGTATCACATATGGTGGGAATACCCTAGATTTAGACCCTTTTGGAACCGGCTTTATGCTCTAATATTTAGGGTTACTGGGGTGAGGATCCCACGAGATCCCCAATATCTGTTGCTGAATTGCCCGATTCCAGGAATGTCTAAAACTTTGGATAAATTAATTACTTTCTTTTTCTTGGCAGCCAAAATAACCATAGCTAGGGCTTGGAAATTGCCAACAATTCAATTCCACTTGGTCAAACAAAAAATGTCGTGGATCATGGTCCATGAGAAACTTCACAGCAAGATACTGAAAAATTATTTGAATTGACCTGGACCCCCTGAAAGTTATATACAGGGGTGCTGGAAACCGGGTAACTTCCATTGTACAATTGTTCTTTTTTGGGGGTTCTATGTTTAATGTTTAAATAGATGTTGGGTTATCTGGTCGGGGACGGATCTACTCTTTTTTTTTCACCTGTATACAGTATGTGAATAGGACACAGGCAGCAGAATTTACATGATTGTGTCATCTGTGTAGATACTTATCCTGGATAATACCTAAAAATACAGTAAGCTTTTGTTCTTTTGCCAAATTATTATGTATATATATGTGTGTGTGTGTGTGTATTGTAATGAAATAGAGAGTGGACTGTTTTATGTGCTAGGATCTGTTAAGGGGGCAAGTTTTGACCCGCCTGTGCTGTATATTGCTTTCAATTTTGGACAAATATGAGTTTTTCTGAGAGACCTAATAGCGAATTAGCGAAATAGCGAGTTCCTCAACGTTTTTGCCTCCATAATAAACTCTGGACACACCATGCCTTTTGCAGGCCTGGCTCTGTTGAATTGTTCGCTATGTTGGTGTTTTGATCTGTATTGTGAACTGCCTGACATTTCACATTAGCATTCTTTTGCTCTGCAGACAGGAAAGCATCAGCGCCACGCCAATTATTTCCCTACCTCTCTAATCTAAAATGATAGCATGCAATGAGGGGAAGGGTATCCGGGCAAATAGCTGCTGAAAAATGAATGGAGACAGTTGAATTTTGCTTTCCGATGACCCACATGACTATCTGGAGAGTTACTAAGCAATGCACATAGTTCCCCCATGTCTCTCACACCTTGTGAATGGTGAATAATGCATATTAGGGATTTTATGCCACTGTCAGAAGCTCCTTTCACACTGATCTCAGCATGCTGACTCGTGGGAGCTAATCAAGCTGCAAGGCCTGTGACCGAGCAGAGACTGCAGGGCAAGAGAGGGAAATGGCATAGGCTTGACAACCTGTTACTGGGTGTGTAGGTGAATAAAAAGCAGAACTGCCAAGCTTATAATCCATGTGAGTTTTTTCAATTAACACCTTTCTGTAAAAAAAAAAACCCCTGTTTATTGTGTTTGCAGGCTTTATTAAAGAGCCCCAGGAAAAAAAACAACTTACCCTTGCAGTGGAGATACCCCCACACTGCAAGGGTTAAGTGCTCAATTTGATCTAGGGGCTGGAGTAAAGCCGATTTACTTACCTGATCCTGAGTTCCTCCAGCCTGCTAGACCGGTTCCAACAGCCTCTTCTCTCCTAGGCTCCGGAGGTCTAAGGACAGCTGACCGTCATCATGTCTTATGCAGGTCGACCTGCATTAGACGTGAGGACGCTGAGAAACACACCATAGCCGGAGTGGCGTGGAGAGAGGTAAGCACTGACCGCCGTAAGTGAACCAGTTTGATTTGAGTCTCCTAGACAAAACAAGCACTTAACCCTTGCAGTGTAGCCCAGCTGCAAGGGTAAGTTGTTTTATTTGTCCAGAGTTCTGCTTATACATACATTGTACACTGAGTGGCCAGATTATTGTTGGCCCAACGAAGTACTGATGGAGTGGTCATAATAATCTGGCCACTCAGTGTATATTTGCCATTGTTTCCTTGTTACAAAGATCTAAGCTGAGTTCTTGTCCAGGTGACAGGACAGTAAGTGAGGGCAAATCTTCAGAATGGAGCTACAGGCAGCGAAGAAACCTTGATAGGGTTTCTAAGTGTTGTTTACAATTCTATCCACCACCTGGTCTACTGGAGCAAGGCCGCTGCTTACATGCAAAGAGTGACTGGGGAGAGATTTAACAACATACAACAGTAAGACAGTATAAAGTAAGTTGTTTTTTTAGCACTCTGCACAGTAGTCATTCAGTCACTCTAATATTTTTAAAACTAACTGGGTTTTAAAGTAGAATTAAAGGCAGGGCACTTTTTATCTTAATGCAGAGAATGCATTAGGGTAAAAAATGCCCAGTACCTTTCTGTGTTCCCCTGTCCCCCTCACACACTGTCAGCGCCGCTTGTCACCGCTGCCGTCCCCAAAGCATTCCTACTTCCTGGTCCTGGGGGAGGTCGAATGAGGGCAGAGCTCCTTCTGCTGTCAATCAACCTGTTGGGCTGAGACAAGGGGCGTGGCTTGCCGCAGGGCTGTGTGTGTCTATGGACGCACACAGCTGCTCCCAGCACGCATGGGTGCCTCCACAGCAGCTGCTTAGCTGTTGGCGGCACCCGTGCAGGGGGCCAGCGCCGTGGGGACCCACTAGAAAACAAGTAATTAAAAGGATTTTTCTTAAAAAGAACACAGGATATGCATCCCACACAAGAGCTCCTGTGTATACAAATAAAAAAAAAAGGTAAGACATTAATGTCACTTTAAGGATTGGGTAAAACATTACCTATCAGGGTGGAGGGTTAAGTGTTAAGGGCTTATGTTAGAGGTTAGTTCAGGTAGGACAGGGTTAAGTGTTAGGGTGTAGCTTTATTATAAGGCTTGTTTTTGTTCACTTTAGGGGAGCTGCAATGGACTCATAGCTCAGGTGTCATAGTTTAGCAGTAACCTTTTGATCTGCCCCAACTCGTGTGTATCTTGCTCCTTACACTCTCCTCCACTACTCTCTGCTGGAGAAGAATCTACACACTTTCAGCACACTGTCAGAAGACAGGCTGGAATAATGTAGCTTCATTTGATTCAGCAATTTCCAGCAGAGGCAGACACGTACGCCTAACATTCTCAATAACCTTTGGTTAACAAGATAAAAAGCCTGTCTTGGGTGACTGGAGTTGGTCCATAAAAAAAAAGCCCAAGTCACCATGAGACATGGTCCAGAACTGTGAGTCTCAGGGACCTGAAACTTGCCAGCTGTGCATTGTAGGGCAGCATATGAATAGCTCTGTTAGTGACTTTCCGGGAGGACTAACTATAAATGGGGAGACATTAAGCAATACTCCCTGGGAAACATGAAAAGAAGCTATTACTTCTGGATCAATGCCATTTTAAAAAAAGCCTATAAGTGAATATCTTAAACATTGGGTTTAAAGAGACACTGCCACTTGGATACATGTATCCTAACAGTAGCTCTTTATAATGCATGTATTGTTCTTACCATTACCTCCTACACTGAATGCAATCTTCTCTTTTTTACAGAGGTACAGGCACCCCCAGGATCTTCAACATCTGGGTATGTTGGATGTCTATGTCTGTGTCCCCTGTGTCACTATTTGGTCCATTCAGAGCTGCAGGGACACACTAGTGCCAGTGGGTGGAACCTGGAGCTGGAAAAAATAAGTATTCAACAGACCCAAGTATTGAAGGCTAAAGATCTTACATAAGCCTGTAACTTTGGAAGACATACATCTGTTAAAAAAACACTGAGGGGAATCTATCAAAACTGGAGCAGACAAAATCTGGAGCAGCTATGCATGGCAACCAATCAGCTTCTATCTTTCATTTTCAAATTTTAACGGAACAAACTAAAGATAGAAGCTGATTGGTTGCCATGCACAACTGCTCCACATTTTGTCTGCTCCGGTTTTTATAAATTCCCCTCACTATCTTTATGATATATGTTGTAGCCAAACAACAGTATCTCTTAATGTCTCTTTATTTTTTAATTCTACTGGCTTCCCATATACTGTCTTCCCAATATGGAGGCCTGTTCATGGGGCGCATTGAAAGCATCTGATGCCTAGAGTCAAAGCCCGTGTGACACTCGAATCACCATTGCTATCGTAGGTCCTGAGTGTGCACTGCAGTATCAAATGATATAGCATTGCAGTTAAAGGGAATGCAATTATCTACAGGGTTCAGCTTTTCAATGATGTTATGCACAATCGTGATCTATTAGCATGTATTAGCTGCTCGTAATCCAGCAGCTGGCAAAGCAGCAACTATTAAGTCTCCCGGTTTTATTTTGGTTCTGACACTCAGATCTAGTGCCAGCATCAGACAATATATGTAAAGGATTTTAAGTGGGTATGTATAAACCTTTAATAATGAGGTTCGCGCAAAGCCTGGCTTTTCATCTTTTTGCATAAGCGCAATCATGACCAGTTCTTTTCAAACAAGAAAATGTTCCATGTAGAAGTGGTATGGCTTAGTGTATAAAGTGGGTCCTACGTTGCTTAGGGGTTTGAACCCAAAGACTATTGTGTGCTTGGGTGGTAACACAGAGGGATCCCACTTTCCCCCTTGTAAAAAAGAAGGCCATAGGGCTCAAAGAACTTTATCCTGACCGTATTGATGTGTTGGTATACATAGATTACCATTGCCGCTGTGGTCATGGTGATGCACCAGATTTCACCAGCAAACAAAGCTAAAGATAAAATCTGTATTTGCATTTGCAAAGACTTGGGAAATGTTAAGACCGTCAATTTTACATTTTAAAATGAGAAGTCAAAATACTTTTAGCAACAGCTGCATGAGGAGAATATAATTCTTTATATTTATAAGTAAGTACAAACTGTGTTTGGATCATTTTAATAATCTAGGCAGGAAACATCACCGTTCTGTTAGGGTCTTTTAACCTCTCATGGCCTTATTCAGTAAATATATCATATCATATTTTTGCATGCTTTTAGGTGCAGTAACCAATCAAAATTCACTATGTTGAAGTCACATCAGTGAAAGAAGAATTTTGTTTGGTTGTTGCCCTTAATAATAGACAGGCACATTGTCATTATTCTGTCAAATGCCAGGGCCTGTAACCCCCGCTGAAGTTCTGGAATTTGACAGTTGAATGACAGAGGAGGGCTTGGCACCAGGGGGCAAAGCTTAAATTTGGCATGTGGATAGGACATGATCCTATATACTGCCCCAACCCAGGGTACAAAAGGATTCCTCAGGGACATGGAGATCCATATGGAGACTAATAAAGGTGCTAACAGGCACCATAAGTTGTCTGCACTTCAACACTATCACACAGTGGCTTGTCTAGATAAGCAAATACAAAGTGCTCTCAGGTGCATTCACTTCACATTTAAGATCGGTATGAGATGCTTTTGAGATAATTCTTCACAAGTACTGCTGACCTATGTCTGACCTCCTCACTTCAAGCTGCTTTTAAATTCCCATTGACTTGTATGGTAAGAAAAGCAATTCAGACACCCATGTACACAAGCCCTCAGGACATTAGTGACCTAACTGACAACAATGTTGCTTTTTTTATTACTGTTATTTTTTGGTGACCCCAAATAGATATGCAGTTAGGTAGTCATTGTACTAACAACCTCAATTTTCCTAGTCTTACCTCAACTTTGCTGTTACTGCAGTTATGCAGAGTGTCTAAACATAACTGTGCAGTCTAATAGGAACAACTGGTAAGACACACCCTTTCTCCCTCTCCGCAATACAAGTGTGCATGAGGACAATGAAGGGTGTGGCTATTACTCTGCTCTGCCAGCAAAGACCACTGCAGTGCAAGAGCAGAAAACAGCATTTTCACCGAGAGACAAATGTATGATGTAGTACATCCAAGCAAAAATCAGTCACAAATCATAACATGTGGGGATACAGAAATGTAAAGTCATGAAAGGCGTGAGATTTCAATTAAGCTGTCACAGATTGAATGCTCACCAACACAGAGGATTTCCATTTTCCTGGGAAACCTGTTTAAACTGTTCCCAGTATCTATGGAAAAATATTTTTTATTTTGAAGCAATGATTATTGGAGTATATAATACATTTTGCAGATATCACAATGTGCCATGACAGCTTGCCAGTCATTCACATATGCTGTCATTGTTTATTAACTCATATAGTGTATATTTTTATTTCCCTGCATGTTTGTGGCTCTCTAACAATTGTCACAAATTAAAAATAATGAGTTATTTATTGTTCTTTTTCCCCCCTCCATTGTACAGCTGAACTCTTTATGGAACAACAGCTTATGAAAGAAGCAGGCTTTTGTATCCAGGAGGCAGCCAGCCTTTTTCCCACATCACACACTGTGCTGTACATGCGTGGGAAGCTTTCCGAGATGAAAGGCTGTTTGGAGGAGGCAAAGCAATTGTACAACGAAGCACTAACAGTCAATCCAGATGGAGTGAAAATTATGCACAGCCTGGTAAGTTTGTAGCCTCCACTCACTGTGCAAGTGTTTGGAGACCACAGCTGTGGGTTCCATTGTTGCATTGATTGTGTGGTAATATTAGGTAATTATTTTTAGAATTTTACATTTAGTGGCTGTACTTCAATTGGAAGAAGTGGTAATAGTAAATGATTTGTCATGTTTAAAAACAAAAAAAAAATTGCCATGATTAAAGGAATACTCCACTTTGGATTAAAAAAAAACCAACTATACTATATTAAATTGCTACACAAGCCATTTTGTGATTTAGTGACACTGACAGAAAATTCAAATGTTGGAATCATGATGACTCTAGAGGAATTCCCTACACTGGTTGTATACAGAACAGTCCAATGAATCTCATTTTCTGCATGTGTGATTGGTGCAAGGCTTTTTCCACAAGTGCTTCAAGTTTAAAATAGGGCTAGACTTTTACTGTAAAAAAAAAGCCCCCTAACTAATCTAATCTAAACTAAATGCCCAATTTCGCTACAAGCTCACCTCTATCGTACTGCGACACCCTAGTGTAGAAGTCTGCCCTGACACTGTCTACACCTGCACAGTAACTGCATATTGACTTAAATGCATTTGCAATCCTATAGTGGAGACTCCACCGTCATAGAGAGGTAAACATGCACCTGGGTTGGGGGACTGGCTTAGATTAGGTTAGGAAGCTGGGGAGGGGGATTTTCTTAACTTTGATTGTCAAACTTTTTTTTACTTTTGGATAGAGTGTAAAGCAATTAGAACACCTGTCAGGTTTTTATTTCTGTCTGCGTCTTCATTAGGGAGATTCACCCTCTCTATTTGTCCTGGTGACCGTTATCACTGAAAGTGAAAGAAAATCACACATTTTGGGCTGTCATCAGAACAGAAATAGATGAGAATTCTTCCAATTGGCCTGGTGATCCTGATGACCACCAGGGATTTCCCTCAACTTGTAAGTATTTTTTCTCACTTCCTGTTGTGGCTTTTAGACAGAAAGCGAAGGGAGATCTTCCCAATAGGACACAGATTTAAAAAAAAAAAGCTAACAAGGGTTATTACCCTCCCCAACTCTAACTGCTTTAAAGTGTGTGTCAAGTCAACAACTGTTTTTTTGTTATGGATTGGATGGGGGTGGATTAGAACACCTGTTGGGTTTTACTGTTATCCCTTACTTTCTGTTCTGCTGACCATCATTTTACAAACAGGAAGTGAAGGAAAAGTACAGGCAGGTACCCAGACAGCAATATGATTCTTGCAATGGTTCTAGCCTACCACCAACAGTACTAGAAACAAAGGGTCTTTGTGTGCTTTTTTCTTATGGGGATCATTTTAAAGGATATGTTTAGGAATCCTACAAATCAACCATCTTAAACTGTATGTAAAGCCAAAATTATTTTTTTTAGTTTTGGCTAGAGTAGGGAATAGTAAAGATTTCGGGTTTGCCTGTCTGTGTCTTAATGTGTACATTTCCCTTCCCAAAGATAGTTATGTTCAACTGCCACATTCATCATCAAGCAAGATGCTGGGGGTCATCTTATACATTCTCTGAAATGTGAAACAGACTGATAATTGGGGATTCCATCCACCATGTAGAAGAAGTTTGAGACGCAAACTACTGTAGAGAAATCACACCATTAGAATATCCAAGAGATACTGTGTTTATGAGAAGTTGGATGGCGATTCAGCTTCCTTATTCCCGCTCAAGACTGAAATATATGGATGCAGACAATTTTAAAATTATGTTTCAACTATTTGGCCCCCTCCCTCATACTGGAATTCAGTTTCAGTATACCCATCTCTTCTTTCAGCAAGCTATGGGTACGCATTAAAGAAACGTTGACACTTTGACCACTCAGGGCAGTGAGTGACAGTGTGTTTCCAAAGGGCCCCCTACCCGAGGTATACATACATTAACAAACATCCAGTGCCTCTGCTGTCGTAGGATAAAATCCCTGGTGCTTCCAGGTATGTGGGCGCACTGTCACATGACAGAGGGAGTGATGTCATCACTCCCCTTAGCCTCTGCCACAGGGGACTTTAGTGCCAGCACAATGTCTCTGTATAAGTGCTGCACCCCTTTATGTTGTCAGTTTTATATAAAATTGTATCCACTTGTTGCATTTTGACAATATCTTTGCTCCACATATTTAAATGAAGCACATAGTAGGCTGAGAGCATTGTAAAACATTGACATTACAGAAAGTAAGAAAAATGTCACCGTTATTATCTTCTTCAGCAGTTTGCAGTAATACAACCCTTTCTCATCCTACCCTCACACATCATTTCGTTAACTGTATTCGGTGCGCTGTGTCAGGCTCTGCTGCAGCAAGCGACGGCAGACAGCGTGACTGTTGTGGCAGCATTCATTTAGCCAGTCTGAACCCAAGAACAGGATGGCAGACTGTACCGTACAACCTAGGTGTAACCTTTCCTGCAGTATGTCTCCTGGTAGGTTCAAGTTACTTTGCAAGCAACTATTTCTGTTTGGTGTCATTACATCACATGCCTTTAAATAGCCCTGTGATTCTACTTAAAAGGCCAGTTTCTAAATTACAAGTTGCCTTTTATAAAAGAGCTGCTAATGGCATGCAGTTTTAACTAAATAAACATTTCAGGTGCTTATAGAAGTAAGTGTTTTAGGGCTACTTAACCTCTCTATAAAATGCAGCTAGCATTTTCAGTAGGAGTTATAGCAGCTTCCATATTTCTTTAAGTACAGTTCTCCTTTAACATGCACACCTGCAACACCAGACCATGCACATAAAGATAATTGGAGGAGAGGGTGCAGAAATGTCATGATACTAGCTATAATTGGAGGAAATTAAAATGATTAGCGCAAAAAATTCAACCCAGCTGATCTGCTGTGCCCCATGATTCACTAGGGCTGTCAGCTGCTATCCATAGACATAGTAGTCATCACCTGGTCATAACTGGCCTGTTAAATGGTGTTATCAATGATAGTCATAGCCTAAAATATGATGCAGTCTTTACATATATTGCTAGTGTAAGGAGGGTTGAATATGTCCACATCAAAGGTCCCATCTTACTATTGCTCCCTCTAACAGACAGTTACCAGGCAAAAGTGATGACAGAAGCCATATTTGTAATCAGGGCAAGTGTCAGGGCAAGTGTTAGACTGAGATGAGCAACCAGAGCTTTCTAATCAGGAGCAAAAGAATCATTGGCAAGTTGTGTCATAACTAGGATTAGCAAGAACAGAAAGGAAAAGAGAGGTTGTCAGGACAGGAGCAGGCAACCAAACAGGAATCTGTCTTAGTGCATGTTCTAACACCAGGTGGCATCCCTGACATGATGGGGCATTTCTATGCAGCTGTACTGCATAGGAAG
Organism: Nanorana parkeri; assembly: GCF_000935625.1. Classification (NCBI taxonomy): domain Eukaryota; kingdom Metazoa; phylum Chordata; class Amphibia; order Anura; family Dicroglossidae; genus Nanorana; species Nanorana parkeri. Next base: position 564,051 of record NW_017306331.1, on the reverse strand, counting down.
ATGGCAGCGGCTCTTGTAATGGACATCAGATACAGGAAGCTGTGGGGATGGTGACGGGCAATGGGACCATAAAGCAGCAGGTGAGCCACAAGAATTGCAGGGCTGGAAAAGATAGAGCTGTGCAGGGTTGGAGAGCAATTGCCCATCTTTGTGAATGCCTTGAGGCTAGGGTCACACAAGTGTTCAGTGCCTGCAGCCCTCTCTGGCTAAAAGATCTTGTATAGTCACTACATGCAGAGATGGGTTAACACAAAATGGAAGCCTATGCAAGGTATCTTTGTCCCCTGAATTTACTTTGATATGGATTGGCAGTAGGCAGAAAAAAAAAACTGTCTGCACTGGCAATCAGACATCAACTACCTATAAATGCATCCTCCCTTATAAAGTGACAGGCAGGTGCAGAGCTTTGGCCAAATACGCTAACCCCCTGTTTTACTGCAGGAGCATGAGTGCTCTAGCTGAGTCCCTAGACAACCATTGGCCTATAGCTGAGTTCATTGTGGAGAACCATCCACAAGGCAACCTAAGTGTCCTACTTAGGTTGCCTTGTGGATGATCCATCTTTGACTACATCTCACAGTATCAGATCATTTCCCAGTGAATTCAACACTACCGCAAACCTCAGCTCAGTGGGGAAATCACATGCTGAAAATTTGGTTTAAAAATAGAAAAATAACAAGTTGACCTGTAGGTTTGATAGTTTGCAGTGTCAGACAATGGGCAGCATGTTAAGCACTCTCCAGTTACAAGGAAAGTAGGTAAAAGTGTTAAATGGTTATGTTTAGCAATTTGAATCGCTTTGAAACAATACCCTGCTTTTTATTTAGATCCAAGTTCCCCTTAATTTGCTCTCTTCATAATTGTGTAATTGATAGTGCTTGTAATTAAACATTGATGTGGGAGAGTATTTCAAATCCAACGAGATACCAGAACCCTCACCATAAGGTTACTAATCAGAGATCAGAAAACAAGTCAACCATCAGGTGCCTTCAATTGTGCTAGACAATTAATGTTATGGAATACAGTTTGTTATGGAAACCGGCTTAATACCTTTTGTGCTTCCATGTCATTTTGGTGTTGGATGACCACTTATGCCTATTAAACTTTCTGTGCTTGTCACTATCAGCAGCTTTGTGAAAGGGTACACGTGTTTTAATACACCAAGATAAAACAAGAAAAAGCAGCCCCGGCTTGGGGGGGGGGGGGGGGGGGGGGGCATTGCTCCTGATGGAAGATGCCCTGGCCCTCACTATGATAGCCTCTTGCCGGTGTGAGATGCACTTTTTATTTTTTTGACTTCCAGGAATCCAATAAGTGTGTCACTTTGCATTATGTCATAAGCTTCTTTCTCTGACCTTACTGACCCTTTGGAAGAGGAGAACTCATTTACAAATCTAATGGGTTTGACTTAATATGCAAGATGTGCAGGTTATATACTGTGCTATGTGAATTGTTAGGTTGACCCATAAAAGGTTTCACATGATGACTGTTTCCAGAATTTGTGTTGTTAATGGGAAACTATAGCTGTAGTATTTTTTTTTAATTTATATTTAAAAACAATTAGTATAACTCATAGCTAAACCCAAACCTGTTTTAAAGTTTTAGATAAAGTAGGGATTTTTATTTGTTATTTATTTTATCCCCTAGATACTTGCCATCAGAACAAGTATCCCTATTGAATATTTGATTTCCCATCATTTTCTGTCCCAGTGACAATAATTCCGTGGAGAAGAGTGAGATATTGGCAGGTCCAAAGGCTGTGTATAGTGACACAAGGCAGGCCAGATACCCCCCACATAGCATTTTTGGGGAGACACCTGCCCATAAATGGCCAGTCTAAGTAGAACAGGATTCACCATATATAGCTGACGTATTGGTCATAAAAAGAATGATGCTCTTTTGTTAACATACACTGGAAAGTAAGAATGTAATTTATATTTGAACGATGCCAATTCAGTAGTTTGGATTGTACCAGGACTGTCCTGTATTTCAATTTGTTAGAAATAATGGAGGGTGTAATGAGCTAATGAGACACCTAACATTGCCCCCCCCCCCCTTTTTTTTTTTAAAGTCTAGATACCTAGTAACTATTTCAGGCAGGCATTCAGGCATTTAGGCAGGCATTCAGGCATTTAGGTCATGATTCTTACCTGACATTGACATTAAAGCTGCCGTATGCTTTCCTGCCGTACAGTTGCTGAGGTTGCAAAAATGACAAATATCCATCACATTTAAGCTCTCCCAAATTGCGGCAGCTTTAGTCCAAAAGAGGACAAAGTAAACTTCCTCCTGGGCAACTGTGGACAGTTTAGCCTTTTGGGGTTGAACTAACTTTTAACACTGACAATGCTGCTTTTAAACGGTAAGCAACATTGTCAGTAGGGATGAGCAAACCTGGCTGGGTTGGGTTTGATCCAGATTAAGGGAACCCAGCTGGAAGTCTGTGAACCCCGAACTTAGCATTGAACCCCATTGGTCTTTTTCAAGGCTAATAGGCAAGCTGTCAATGGAAAAGGGACATGGGTAGATGGGCAATGCCATGAGGGACATATACCAATGTACCCCCTTGTTATGATAGTCATGACTGCATCCTTTTAAGGGTGAAGGTCCCCTGTGATGAACACCTTTGTCATCCAGAAGGAAGCGTCCATGTGATCCAGGAAGCAACAAAGGCAAAAACAAAACAAGAAAGAAAGAACCTCCTTTTGTGTAATAGTGTTGGATACCTCAAGACCTCTCACGAGAACAACTGTAATCTATACTAACATTGCAACACTGTCATTCGTATATATCATTTTTATACTTTAATAAATCAAAAAAATCAAAAAACAAATATTTACAAAAAGCGTCATAGGCACTCAAGGAGGATACTTCAACACCACAGGTCTAAGGACGGAAGACTTTGGACCCCAGCCTGTCACATGATGGAACTTTTGGTTAGGAAAACAGGATTTTTGGGGGGATTTTAAATAAAAACTATAGATCAGCTAAAGTGGGAGTTTAATACAGGAAGTATGGACAGCGTCATTAAGACTTGGCCAACCACAAAGGTGGCAAATGGGCTACGCCTAGTGGAATACAGTCAGTAGGCCACAGCCCTGATGACAACAGAGCCGTCTGTCCTCAGGGCCAGCTGTCTTTTATGTTAAGCCGCATAACGCACACAGAATTCGCTTTTATTACCTTTTTTTATAAATATCAAAGACATCAAATATATACACTGTTCATATTATTTAGTTTCCACTTCATTGTCCTTGCTAAAAGAGAAAAAAATCAACCTTCCTCGTCTGTGTCAAGCCCCAGCTGCATTGCAGATAAACGTATTGCTGAGAGGAAGAGTGTTAGGGGTTGATTTACTAACCTTTTAAACACACCACGAACGTGTATACACCTCTGTAGTGTGTTCCCTCCCAGCATGATCTATGGGAGGAATCGAAACACCTTTGTAGTGTGTACACACCCAGAAGGTGTGTTGTGGAAAGCCCTGCAATGAATTGCAAGGTAATGTGGTGTAAATTAGCTCTATGTTATGTTGCTTGCGTTGATGAATGCAGGAATGTAAATGCATGAGCTAACCATTTTTGTCTAAACTGTGAAGCAGCATTATATATGCATCATGTGCATGATTTTTCCATATATGGCATTAGTGGAAATATGCTTTTAGAGACTTTTTGGTTGATAAATACGTTTTGCTGTGTGAAAATCACACACACCTGGTGTGTGTGTGTGTTTAGGTTAGTAAATCACCCCCTTAGAGTCTTTGCTGTGCTGTAGAGGTTTGATGTTCTCTGCCAAGAGAAAATAGCTGTGGAGAGGGAAAATAATGGATTTCTGAATGCACAGGTCAGTCACTTAAAGTAGTACCCCAGTCCAACCTAAATGCAGAATATTACACGAGAAGTTGAAAAAATAATAAATAGAATCTTTATGATCCTGCAGGTAATCTGTTTCTTTCAAGTATTTTCACTGCCATCTTCCCATGTTGTAAATCCCCGTTTTAGATTTCCAGAGATTTTGTATTATAAATGGAACCAGTAATTATTGAGATTAGGGATGTTCACATACCAGCTCAGATACCAGTGCCGATACTTGGCATTTTCTCGAGAAGTACCAGGGTTGCAGAGGTTGCAGCTGGGACCAGGTTCTGGCGCTCCACCACTGTCCTGAAATCATTAGTCTGTATTGTTTTAGAAAAACTGTCACATGACAATAAACAAAAATGTATCAGTACTTGTATCTGTGAGTACTTGGGCAAGTATCAGTACTTGTACTTGAAAAAATGGTATCGGTGCATCACATATATATATTTATTTTTTTTAAAACATACATTAAAACAGGGAAGCACCAATCACAGGAGCTCCGTGTGCTCCTTTAAAATGACAGCTGCCTCCTAACTTTTGAATTTTTCTCTAGTCTAGTCTTGGAGCTAGAAAAGTATCTGTACTTGTACTTGTACCGAGTACGGTACTTGGTATCTGAACATCCCTAATTGAGATTATGTTATTGAAATCGTGCAGGTTTATCCAAAAATAACTTTTTGTCTCTATTTAGGTTTACTTGCTTTAAATGTAATTCTTCATCGTGAGTTTCAGGGGTTACCTGAAGTCTGACAGCTGCTGCCCTGTCATCTGTCTAACTTGACATACTGTCTGCCAGCTTGTGAGTGTGCATAACAGTCAAGTCACTTAGCCCCGTAGCTGTCTACATTACAAGACTCAGTTATTTGACAGTGGTATGCACTTTTAAAGACTCGTCAGCGCCATCTAAGGAGCGCCATTAGATGGCACTGACGAGTCTTTATAAAGGAACCCCCTAAAAGTTGATGGTTTCTGCCTAGTAGTAGTGCTGTGTGAATGGCTATACGCCAACTGGAACTTTTATAAAGTAGCCCCTAAATGTCCTCTGAGCTAAAGAGTCAGAATCAAACATCAGCTAAATAACACAAGAATGAATATAATTAATGCTGAACGTTAAGCAAACAGCTAAACACAGAGATGAAATGCATATATGGAAGCTGTTTTACCTGCCAAATAATTTGTATTTCTATCCATCCAGTTTTGAAATGTACACATCTCTTCCATGGCACAGCCAAGCCTGGCAAGGGAGACAATATGATTTTTCTCTGCTACAGTAAAACCTACAAGCCTTGTCTCTCGCCCAGCCTGTGACTAGACAGTGAAGCAGAAGAAGCAGTTTATCTCTTTGTCTCTCTGCTCTCTCATTCTATCAGCACATTCTTTGCACTGCAGCACAACTGATTGGCTCCCTGTGCTGCTTTTCCCCCAATCTGAGCTCTGCTGTATAGGATCTGCAAAAGGCTAATACTAGGGATGCACAGATACTTTTCGAGTACCAGTGCAGATACTTGGCATTTTCATGAGAACTCCCAGGGTTGCAGCTGGGACCTGGCTCTGGCGCTCCACCACTGTCCTGAAATCATTAGTCTGTATTGTTTTAGAAAAACTGTCACATGACAATAAACAAAAATGTATCAGTACTCGTACTATTTTTGAATTTTTCTCTAGTGTAGTCTTGGAGCTCAAAGGTATCGGTACATGTACTCGTACTTGTACCGAGTACTGTACTTGGTATCTGTGCAACCCTAGCTAATACCAATCCAAATTCAGACATTTACATTGCTTGTATGTATAAAAATGCAATGCAGGATGTATTATTGGATACATTGCTGTAATAATTTGTGTCTTTTATAGCTGCTTATAGTTCAGTTTTAAAGTAGTACTAAACAATCCACTTTTTTTCAAGTCTGCAGAAACACTTATATTCTTTACTGTTCACCGCTGCAGGTTCAGGTCCCACAGCACTGATTTTCCCAACTTCTGGGTAGGGAAGTGCACGCTCTGTACCCTTTTCATGCACAGTGCACTACTCACAGTGCAGGCTCAAGCTGCTGCGAGTCACTCGCTTGGAGGAGGGAGCAAAGGTGGGGGGCTTGGTGCCGGGACTGTGTGCTTGAATGCACACTAGATAATCCATGCAAGGAGCACACATGCATGGGCGACTCCATGGCACCTTGTAAGGGGATGGAGCCACCCAATCATGAGACTCAGGAAAGGGGGCATTTGGAGACCAGGAATTGAAAGCAAATCAGTGCTTAAAAAGAAAAAAACTGACATGCAAAAATGGTAAATGCTGATGCTTGCAGCACTATATTATTTTTTCAAATAGGGATTAATACATTTCAAATACCGATAATTAAACATACAATATTTATATTCTTCTATAAGCCCAGTTGCAACTGTTTGTTTGATTTAGCAGTTGCTGGACTAGATAGACATTCATACTTGCCCCATCCACCTGTTCAACTGAGTTCTCAGCCGGGATCAGAAGTTCTCTTTAGCGAGATGAACAGTAATAATACACTCCGAATCGCGATGATAGTGGAAATGGTAAAATAAAGGGTTTTCAGCACCGGTATTAGGATACAGATAGATGCAATTCCACTTTGTGGCATCTATTTTTATAATCCTGCCAGCACCGGTATAATTGAGGAGCGTTTGATGGAATCTGTCTAAACACAAGTAAAATACGCTTATTTATTTTCAGTTTAAATTGCAGATTTTTCTGCTTTTATAGTTTGGATGTGAAAGGGAAGCGTAATAAAATTCATTATGAGCTTACCCTCCAAGGATTGACATGTTATGTGCAGAAATAAAACCTCTTGCTTGCAGCTTTACTGAACTAGAGTGAAATTGTGTATGTTTTTTTAAATGAAAAATAGCAAGTTAATGACAGACATAAAGAGCTGTGATGCCATAGAATTTTCAGCATCCGACACACTTCCTGGTGTGTCAGATACGTGTGTCCCTTGCTGTGTGCTGTGGCTCCACCTGCAGGCTGCTACATTGCCACTGCATCCTGGCATTGTGATGAACCAGACCGCCTGAAGGGTCAAAGGCATATACTGAAGAGCCTTCGTCTGCAATATCTCTTTAAAGTGACCCTGTCATCAAACTTTATAAATGAAGACCCTGCAACAGTAGAGGATATTACGCTTGCATGTTTCCCTATGTAACTTTAGGACCACTTCCTGGGGATTTAATTCTATTTTAAGGTGAGATTGTTGCTGATAGGGACAGGGTCTCTTTAAGAAAGCAAAGATCTGAGTCCACACCAACCACACTGGTAAGTATACCTCTTCTTTTGCAGGGTGGCTTGTTTTGTAATTTTCATTGCCGAGACAGTCACTTTAACAATTGCCAAAATAAGATATCATCCACCTAGGGAGTGCATTGTTTTTAATCAGTTGGTCCAATTCACTAACTTGCTAAATGGCTGCTAAAGGACAGATCTAATGGAGTGCACTAAGTCAAGTAAATACAACATCAAGTACTTTCACAGCCTTGCCAGATAATTATGGAGCCAGTCAGCAGATAGGTGGTTTACCTAAAGTGAGTATAAGTGCAATATGTTCATGTTTGGTTGGAATAGGCCTGAATGAAGTTTTTCGGTGCCTCCCTGTTATGTTTGAAATGTTTTTTCCTATTATTGCTGCTATACTAACAAATTGCCAATAAATATCTGCCAAGAATGACAATTAGGACTGCCCCCCCGATGTAATCCACACATATCCCATTGTGGACATGTAGATACAAGCAGAGCGGACTTTGCATGGAACTGACTGAGCATGTGAGATGATTCTAGACTGACATCAGCTGAACTCAATTAATTTCTGAAAATTCTCCCAATAAGACACAGTTATGAAACTGTACTGTATGTATAGCGGGATGAATTTGTATTAGCAGGTGTTATTGTTACTTGCTAAATGTTTAGAGAAGGTGGTTAATAGGGGTCATGCATTCTATATGGAAATTAAACAGGAAAGGTGCTAGCGCTTTTATTAACTGTTTATTATGTTGCATGCTGTTTTTTGGTCCAGAAGAGTTTGAATTTGTACTGACGTGCAGAACAGCACATGGTGATCTTTGACGCTCCAACTGTAGGGAGCTTTACAGTTTGTGGCAAGATAATTTTTTAACGTTTTGTTATAATTGAAAGCTTTAATAAAATAAACACGTGGATGATGCAGAAGAAGGTCAGCTTGGAAGCATTTGCATATTTGCCTTAAATCCACATCCTGTGGTTAGGCCAGGAAAACCACTTTCAGGATATTCCCACTTAATTTCCTGCTAGCGATATGGATTCTGGAGGATGTACTATAGCAGATATTAGCCTAGGTTCACATCAGTGATGCTAAGTGATTTAGCTTTTTTCAGTGCATTTTCCTAATGCATAGGAGAAGAACAGGATGTCACGAGCGGAGGCAACGGAGCTTCACTGAACACGTGCACTCAGGCTCACATCGCGGCCACGCCCCCTTTCCTAATGCATTTATGCGTGTTTTTATTTTGCCCAATGACTAGAAAAATCTGCTGTGACATAATTTCCTTTGAGGAGACTTTAAGCACAAACACACGTAAATGCATTTTTCTTCAGCTCCCACTGAAGTCTATCGGGCCAGGATCGCACTGTGTAGCACCAAAAGGAGCTCCGGTACCTTTCAAAAAATTGCATTGCCCCACAGGGCATTGTTGTGAATGGGCACCATTAGAAGAATGCGATTTTTTTTTTTGGTCCAATAGTGCAGCATGACAGCTGGCACAGGAGAAGTTGCTCTATTATGAATGGGCCCTAAAGCACATCTGTCAGCTATTTTTTTTAGTTATAAAAAAAGTCCAATGGTAGACCTGACAGGGTGCCTATTTTTCAATTTGTTAGCCAGAAAACCTCCTCTGTGTGGCCCACAGATCCTGCTCTTCCTTCGTTAGTAGGAGCTCAATTGATCCATCTTTAGGGCTAAGCCCTGGCATGGAGCTAAACCTTGCCCATGCACTGTCACTCTGTCTAGTAAGAGCTCTCTTTGGCAATTGCCATTTCATAAGGAGCTGGCAGGTGGGGCTTAGCTCTGGATATGAGGCTTCATCCCAAGGGGAGAAAGTCAAAACATTAGTATCAAAGTAAAAATAGACTCAAAGGTGCCCAAAAGTAGCAAAACCAAAGACCTTAGAGAGGACTGTTACTTATCAAAGATCAAAAGCAAGCTGGTTTTCAGATCATATGATATGCAATAAAAAAGGAATTTATGAAAGGGGGTAGCCAGATGCAGATGAGCCCCCCTGCCCACACACCCCCACAACCACCGGGCCAGGCTTGTGGGGGAGAGGCCCTTGTCCTCATCGGCATGGGGACAAGGTGCTTTTCCAGGGGGTCTAAGGGCATGTGGCCTGGTATGGTGCTGGGAGGGGGAGAGCTCCTTTTTTGGGGCGTTGGTGTCCCCCTTAAAATACCTACCAGACCTAAAGGTCTGTTACTTCGGCTTCTGTAGGTGCTATTGTGATTAGCGCGTACAGCAGCCCTTCGGTTCGGCTGAACCAAAGGCTTCCTGCAGCCGAAGCAAGCCAGAGGATTAGCCGAACGGTCAGCTAAATCCTTCGGCTTTTTAGTGAATAACCCCCTAACATTTTTAAACATCAAGATGCAGCATCCACTGATAAAAGAAAATAAATGCAGTCATTGCATTTAAGGACTAGTGAGCTGCAATATTCAAACTGTTTGTTCTTTGGTTTAGATATACTTTGAAGGAGAACTATGAGGTGAGTGCATTTCACTTATCCTCATAGTTCTAGCCTACATGTGACAATGAAACTGTCACAGGTCGGCTCAGTAGATCGGGAAGTGAGCGAACACATACCGGCGTTCGCTCACTTCTCGAACCTGTCACGGCTCTCTGCCGTGACAGGGGGGGGACTGGATTCCCCCCTCCGTGCTCCGATCCTCCAGCGCTGACTGGCGGACGGGGAGGGGGCGGGAACAGCTGGCTCTGCCTCTAGATAGACAGAGCTAGCTGTCACTCACGCAGCTGGGCGTATCCAGACATAATTGTCGGGATCCGCTTCAGCTGCAGCATCTCAGTATATACTGAGCTTAGGGTGACAGGAGGACGCTAGTTTGTGTCCTCCCATTACCCTAAGGAGAACTATGGGGAAAAGCCCTAACCCCATAGTTCTCCTTTAAGCTTTAGGTGCCACATTCGGTCTTGCTCATATTTGATCACATCATCCACCACTATACCCTTTTGCACTGCATCATTGGGACTGGTTCACTAAAATAGGGAAATTTGGGTGGTTTGACTTTGGTTCAGTGCACAATTGCTGTTTTCTGTTTTATACCTGCTAGTAGCATTCATATTATATGTGCTAAGTCAGTAAGAGAAGGTTTGTTGTGCAAATGCAGTAACTTAAAGGAACCAATCAGAAATCAGAAAATAACCTGACTGCAGTAAGCTAGAGGCTAATTGGCTGCTGTGTGTTTCTGCACTTGTAAATGACCACTGCTTGCCCTGCCTTAATAAATAAACCCATAATACTACAGTCCTGGTGGGCGCAGAGGTTATTAAGTGCTCTGCATACCCTGTCAATAAAGATGTAGTTTTGTTTTACAAAGGATAAAATAGGCAGGTGCAGAACTAGGTGTGCCAAGGTCAGAAATAAGTCACTCAGCTTTCAGAATGACTTAGTACAATAGATATACTAGAATTACCCTTCTTTGTGTCTGTTCGCTGTTGTCAGTATAAGCATGGTATTTGTCTATAGTTATGCTTTTAATCGCTTAATCCTTAATATTATGCTTCCTAAAGCTTTGAGTAAGTACAGATTCTGACTTATGAATATCCTCCCACCAAGTATTAGTCAGGTTTAAAGGCATTTATGAATGCGACACATAAACTTTCAAGTGCACCATAAATGTTTCAGAATATTTTATGTTAATATGCCATGCTTTAGCCTTTGTGTTAAAATATTTTAATGTGCATACATTTGTTGTGCCATATAATAGTATATCTGTTTGTCAGCTTCACTATACCTTTGTGAATATTGCACATTTATTTTATTTGAATGGGGGTTTTTTTAAGGGGGGGGGGGGGGTTTTTTTTAAATTTTTGTCTATTTTAGAACTCTGTGGGCATTGTTACCAACAGTCAATACCCAAAATAAATAACATTTTGCTCCAAAGTGCAAGTCAACAATGAAAGTTTAGGAGCTGACTAAAACGGATAAGCAAGCTGCCTTTCTCTAGATTTACAGGCTTCCCATGATTGGCTTTAAAGTGATATTAAAGTCAATAGGTTTTTAAGCTATTTCACGTGCTGCTTAAATCACTTACAATGGATGATGCACCTTGATATTTAAACGTTTTAGTTTCCTGCAGAATCAGCTGATCTCCTGAGCGCTAGTCCTGGTATCCTGTTTTAGGGTGGCTCCTTTTCCTCGCAAGGTCCTATGGAGCCACCCTTGTGTGTGTCTCCACAAACACACAGCAGGGCAAGCCACTCCCCTGCTTCGCTCTCCTCCTTTCTCCCTCCTCCCTTCTCCATGCTGGTAGATGGACAGTTGTTGAAGACTGTGCTGTCCCTTGTGATCTCGTACTGGGCCGGAAGTTCGGGAAAGGCGAGCTGAGAGAGTTGGAGCTGTTCAGAGACATGCTGACTGTAAATGCTTGGGGGAAAATGTAAAGAAATACTTATTTGTATATCTGGTTGATCTGGATTTATTATTTAAAAAAGTTTGAGAGTTTAATACTTCTTTAAAGTAAATGTTAACACTGACATTTTAAATCTCGTACAATCAATCGCACGTGGAGTTTGCTTATCAAGAGATAAAGGCTGCTGAAGTAATAGGCAAATCTTGAGTTCTCCCGCTCCAAACCCCCGACCCTCTCTATTTATCCAGCTACATATCACATAAAGGAACCAATAGTGATTATCAGTAGGAGGGGCAAGGCAGGCCCAAGCTTGACTGTTACAAAAACAATCAAAACTTGTCTAAAAGCTGTGTGTATCTTGGAATCTGCTGATCATTTTATGTGCTCAGTTTGAATTGCCCACATATTGGATAAGTTTCCTTTAGGGAGGGGAGAGTAGAAAGATGGCCTCTGGAGTGCGGTAATGCTCCATATGTGTCCACTCAGTAGGCATGGGCGGGGCCATGACAAGGCTTATTGCTTATGTCTATTAGGAATGACATCACCCAGCTGGAAATTAAGTGTTTTAGAGCCTTGTGAAGAGAGGCTGCACAACTGTGGAAAGGCATACCGTTCATGTATATTGTATTTATTTAAACTTTGAATTTAAAGGGACACTATCACCTTCCCAATAAAGGGCAATGTGACAGTGTCTGTGTACAGCCAAACCCCTGCCCACTTTATGCTCACCCTTCCAGTTCTCCACTGCTCTTTCTTTATAGGATGCCGCTGCAAAATTTCAGGTATGGGGGAGTATGTCACCTCCACCCATGATGCAGTGTGTGGGCCTTATGGCCAATCTCTAGGCCTGAGCACTGTTACATGATGAAGGGGATAACACTACTGCTCCCTCTGAGCACAAACTCTGGGAGCATTGGAGGGGGAGAGGTGAGTATAAAATGGTTGGGCTTTTTTGCCCTGAATCGGCAAGGTGAGAGTGTCTGTTTTGGCTAGAGTTGAGCTTTAACTTGCTTGCCTTGATAGAGAAACGCATCAAGCAGCGGCAAGACATGTTGGAGGTGTAGTTTATCAATAGATTTCAGCATGCCATTTTCAATCCTGATATAGAGTATTTATTTCCTTCATACACTGTATATTGCCTGAAATGGAAGTATAGGTTCCAAATTCTTTGAAACACATCACAGAACCATAGTGAGCGGCTGATGAAATGCGGCTATCAGAATAAAATAGCACTGATAAAGCATAAGATTGAAAATGAGGAAAGTCTGGGAGAATTGGCTGTGGCACAGAGAGAATTTCATCTGCATTGCTATTCCTCTTGATAATGCTGGCTTGCTCCTGAGGCAGAATCCTCTGTGCAAGCGACACACACTTCCTATTCTTGATAAGCACCATGTAAGTGTCTCAGCTATCATGTCCCTGACAGTAATGCAGGATAAGCAGCGCAAGATACTTATCTGAAAAATAATTGACGTTTCTCTGCGGCTGTTGCTTACCGCAAATGAACAAATCCACAGTGATCCCAAAGAAAAAAGTTTATATTTTATGTATAATTTAGTTTTAAGTTTAGTGATAACTTTCCAAAAGATTTAGCAACAGCAGATTCTGTTATCAAAAGAAAGTGGCAATATAGGGCCCAACTGAAGTCTCACACCTAATTTTTTTACAGACCTGTACATCTATATCTCTTGAATTCTGTTTTCTGCTTAAAAAATGCTGAAAATGATTTTCTCTTAGTGGAAATTATGCTTTATGCTCTCCCATTCCAGTGCTCTTTGCTGGCATAGGCGAGTAACAGCCGCACCCCTCATCACAAGTGCTGAGGAAGAGAGGGAATGTGCCTGACCAACGTGGGGGTGTTTCTGAGCAGGTCTTTTAAGCCCTCATTGATACGAGAAACGGGCGGCCCGTACACATCCGTGCTGCGTTTCACGTCCGTATCGGGCTGCTCCAGGGAGGGACAGGTGCTGCGTGTGATTTGTACGCAGCAGCCTGTCCTTCTCTATGGGAGTACACGGATCTGTACGGGCCACCCATTTCCCGTGTGAATGAGGCCTAAGAGTGCACTAGACAGCCTATTGTCCTATTTAGAAACACTTTGAAACTGCTATGACGGGAAAGTAGAGGCAAGATTATGAAAATGGTAGTTGTTAGCACAATGTCAATCTGACTGTAAATTTGCTTAAGAGTTGACAATCTTGTCTTTGACTTTGCCCAGCCCACATACAATTCCGGAGAAAAGATAGCTTTGGTATTTACCCCCCTTTCAGGTTTATGTAATGCTATGCCAATTTTACCCTGGCAACTTTTACACTGCACACCATGCAACTGAAAATGTCTTCGGTGGCATGCAAAGTCATCAGAATTACATTGGGCCTGATCAAGAGTATGCTTAGCTGCCCATACCCTTGTTACTTCAGGGGCAATGCCAGATTTTATTGAGTCACTTGGAGATTGTTGTCCTTGGAAATGTATCTGGTTTTCAGTTCTCGCCAAAGATGCCATTATTTGTTTTTTTCTCTAAACGTTATGTTCAGGTTTAGGAACTTCCCCAGCCCGAAGGCTCTAATTTTCTTCATGTCATTCATCTTGGAAAGCTGCCTGCCTTACTTATGAAATACCTATGATTGCCGGGAGTACTGGTATTCTTAGAATCAAACACGATTTTATGTAGTCTTAAAGTGCAATGCGCAGTCCTAGTCACAAGCCGATTGCTACCTCTAGTTACCATGGATTATATAAGTTCAACAGAGAGAAAATTCTGACTTTAAAGAGAATGTTTAGTGTTTTATAAACATTTATACTTTATTCATTAAGTTCAAGCCTGAAAAAATAACATTAAAAAAATTACATGTGAAATGTTGCATATACAGTATATATTTCAAATTAACCTAGGAGGCACGCTAGGAATCTTTTTGACATGTTTACCAGACAGACCTTAGCTGCTTTGTTAAAAAAAAAGTATGTTCTTTTTTTCAATACTGCGTTTATTAGCATAAAATATACCAGACAATTGTACACAGAACATTGTCAAAATATAACATCATACAACTCTCAATGTCTGGGGAGAGCTATTCAAGCAACAATCTAAGATCACCTATGCCATAATGTGAACAGTAATATGTGACATATAATGCGTATCAATTCAAATAGTAGATTGCACCACTTAGAGTTTTTCTCCTTTAGGACGCGCCCATCTAGCATAGTTGCCCCAACACTTCAGGGGGTATGGGTAAATTAGCCACATCATTTGTTCTCTAAGGTTCATCTAAAAAGTTTGTTCTTTACATACAGTTGTGCTCAAACGTTTGCATACCCTTGGAGAATTGGTAATATACTGTATGTACCATCTTTAAAGAAAACATGAGTGAGCAGGCAAAACACATTTCTTTTAATTCTTATGAGATTCATATTCAACTGTAGGTCATAGCAGAATAGCACAATCATAAAACAAAACATGGCAAAAAGTAAAGAAATGAAATGACTCCTGTTCAAAAGTCTGCATACCCCTAGTTCTTAATACTGTGTATTGCCCTCTTTAGCATCAATGACGGCATGCAGTCTTTTGTAATAGTTGTCTATGAGGCCCCCGAATTCTTTCAGGTTTTATAGCTGCCTAGAGAGTCCCCAGAGTGGCTCGATGATATTAGGATCAGGAGACTGTATTAGCCACTCCAGAACCTTCGCCTTTTTCTGCTGTAACCACTGGAGGCTCAACTTGGCCTTGTGCTTAGGGACATTGTCGTGCTGGAAAGTCCAAGAGAGTCCCATGCACAGCTTTCATGCAGAAGAATGGAAATTGTCTGCCAGCATGTTTTTCTGATAACATGCTGCATTCTTCTTGCCATAAAATTTCACAAAATTCCCTGTGCCTTTAGAGCTCACACCCCCCCAAACATCAGTGAGCGACCACCATGCTTCACAGTGGGGATGATATTATTGTCGCTATAGGCCTTGTTTACCCCTTTCCTAACATAGCACTTATGGTTGTGACCATAAAGCTCTATTTTGGTCTCGTCACTCCAAATTACAGTGTGCCAGAAGCTGTGAGGCGTGTCAAGGTGTTGTCGGGCATATTGTAACTGGGATTTTTTGTGGCATTGGTGCAGTAAAGGCTTCTTTCTGGCAACTCGACCATGCAGCTCATTTTTGTTGAAGTATTGTCCTGTTGTGCTCCTTGAAACAACCACACCATCTTTTTCCAGAGCAGCCTGTATTTCTCCTGAGGTTACCAGTGAGTTTTTCTTTGCATCCCAAATAATTCTTCTGGCATTTCAGTTGTGGCTGAATCTTCCTTGGTCCACCTGACCTTGGCTTGGTAGGTATCAAGTTATCCCCGAATTTTCCACTTCTTAATAAGTGATTGGACAGCACTGACTGGTATTTTCAAGGCTTTGGATATCTTTTCATATTCTTTTCCATCTTTATTAGGGATACATCGATACCGATACAAGCATCGGTATCGGCCGCGATACCGAGTATTTGCATGAGTACTCGTACTCGGCCTTAAAAAAGTGGTATCGGTGCATCCCTAATCTTTATAAAGTTCTATTAACTTGCTACGCAGGTCTTTTGACAGTTCTTTTCTGCTTCCCATGGCTCAGTATCTATCCTGCTCAGTGCATCCACGTGAGCGCTAACAAACTCATTGACTATTTATACACAGACACTAATTGCAATTTAAAAAGCCACAGATGTGGACAATTAACGTTTAAATTGACATTTTAACTTGTGTGTGTCACCCTGTGTGTCTGTAACAAGGCCAAACATTCCAGGGCATGTAAACTTTTGAGCACAACTGTAGCTTAGTAGCTTAAAGGAAACATGTACTGAAAGAATTTGTAGGCTGCCATTGCCAACTTATCCCTCTGATAATGCTAGTTGCTTGGGTGTCTTGCTGATCCATTAACTTCAATACTTTTAGTCAGGGACCTGAAACAAGCATGCAGATTAGGAGCTTTGACTTAACACTTTACTTTAGGCAGGCATGTTTGTTTCCCGTCGTGGCCTCTCTGCCCACACTTTTCAGACGTCCTATAAAATTTCAGTCAGATAGAAACAGTCTGATTGAAAACAGCTACTGCGCTGCTCTCTTTGCTCCATGACATTAGTGTCATAGGTGCATCTTGTCAAACTCAATGTATACATATAGTACATGTATGTATACTGCACTCATACATTTTGCAATTTTCACAAGTGTCATCATGAGTCTAAATGTGAGATACTTGTCATTGCCCTATAAAACACTTCCCCAAGCAATCCTTCTACCCAGCATATCCTGATTTGCCCAAGGACCTGCATGTCCCTCCCATCTAGACTGACATACATAATCAT
The DNA here is from genome assembly GCF_000935625.1 of Nanorana parkeri. Taxonomy (NCBI): domain Eukaryota; kingdom Metazoa; phylum Chordata; class Amphibia; order Anura; family Dicroglossidae; genus Nanorana; species Nanorana parkeri. The sequence goes on along the minus strand of NW_017306331.1, from coordinate 547,221 downwards.
ATGAAACAGCATTTTCATCAAGCATTATGCTTTCCTGGTCACTTTTTTTTCATCTCGTAGCATCTGTAGCAAATAAAGGACGGTGTGAAAAGAGTATAAATATGATAAAGCACTGTAACTACATTCTGCAAATTTTCAATTTAATGTTAACTCATTTGTGAAGGTAAGTGTTATATTATTAGGGTCTATTTTTATGATGTGAAATATGAGGGGGAGAAGTGCAATATGATATTATTCATGCTTTATAATAATAATACAGACACGCTGCTAAAAAAGGACTTTTTATGTATTCACTGTTAGCAATGCTTTGTGTGGAAATTATATATTCATGTCACATGACAGCAGACTTAATGATAGTTGTTTCTTTGTTTTAATCAGTATTTTTTGCTAGGGAGTGTATCCTTACAATGTGATAGCTCTCTTTCCTGTCTGCCAAGTCCAGAATCTATTCTCGAGCCTTGTTTATGAAAATGTCTTATGGGTTCCACGCATGTTTCAATATGATCTTTTAATCAAACAAATCAAATTGCATACAAATCGCGTGCATAAACCACTGCATGACCAGTATTGAAAATAATCTATCGAGAAATGATCTGTTGTCTGCAAACTGATCATAGGTACTAATCAATTGCACAAAGACAAAGTGTCTTGATCTATTTTTTAACTGCTATTGAAGAACGATCTACAGCTAGGGGAATATTGAGAATTGCTTTTTTTACCATTGCTCGTATTTAGTCACTCATATATTGAAACCTAAGATGGCCATACACTATACGAATTTCATCAAAAACTGGCCTGAGTTTTGCACAGTAGGTGCCGTCTAGGGCTGCAACGAATGATTATTTTCATAATCTATTAGTTGGCCAATAATTTTTCGATTAATCGGGTAAAAAAGAAATTAAATACCATCTTTAATGCATGCACATTTTTTGCAATCGCATTGCGCTGGAACGCATGACATTACAGTACCACATGTTCTAGTGCGGACGATCACACTGCAGGCGGGAAGCACGTTTGGACTACCATTGAAATAAATGGCACCGCAACGCACATTCCCCCAGCAGAATTTGCCAGCCTGAAACGAAAAATTACTTTTTTTCCCACTTTAAAAAAAAAAATGTTTTTAAATAATTGTATGTATTATATTAGACATTTTAAATAGTTTAATGGTTTTTAAATAATCTGAATTGTACAACTCCAAGCCAATATAATAAAAAGGCCAGACTTTTTTTTTAAATAACCCACCAAAATTCAATATTTGGCCGGGAGGCCGGCTCCATGCTCTCTTGTCATGAGATGACGAGGGAGCATGAAGCCAGCTTCCCGGCCAATCAGAAAGCAGGGCGTCGCGTCATTAGACGGCGCCCGGCTTCCTGATTGGACGGCTCCAGCTGTCCTTCAGGTCCTCCTCTGCTAATTGACAGCAGGCAGTGGGCACGTGCAATAGCCAGCCTGCTATTGGCTATTGCAATTTAAAATAGCCAATAGGAGCCTTACAATGGCTCCCAGCCGCTGGATAGGAGACTTGACGCTGGCTTTCTACCTCCGGCAGAAGAGGGGGCACAGGGCACAGCAGCGGAGGAACAGGGGCAGCAGAGGAGGATCGCAGGCAGTATCAGAGGCACAGAGGAGGATCGCAGGCAGTATCAGAGGCACAGAGGAGGATCGCGGGCAGCATCAGAGGCACGGAGGAAGCAGAGGAGGTCCGGGAGCAGCAGAGGAGGATCGCGGGCAGCAGAGGAGGCACGGGGCAACAGAAAGGATCGTGGAGAATCATTGACAATTCTCATTATCGAATAAATCGATTAGGTGTTGGAGCTCTAGTGCCGTCGGCACCCTTCTGTCCGGCATCCTTCGATCAGCTGATCGAAGAAACCGGTTGGAAAATGAATGAACAGAACCAGCAACCAATGAGCTGCCAGGTCTGTTCAGGTAATCTGACAGCAGCCGGCGGCCACCATCAGAATACAATGAAGACAGCAGGAGATTCCTTGATCAACGCTCATAAGCGTTGATGGAGGAATCTGTTAATATAATCCTCCCACAGGTAATATTATATTATTTTCTTTGTTTAGCCCGCAGGTTGACTGAAAAAATACTACAGTGTATGGGCAGCGTTAGTCCTGGTTCACATCTAGCGTTTTGTAGCACTTTTTCTCCTTAAAAAAACCCACCACCCTAAACAAAATCCAATTCATTTCTATGGCCATGTTCACATATGAGTGTTTGTCGCTTGTAGCAAAATGCCTTCAATGGAAACGCTCAAAAAACATGTTTGCTGCATTTGTTTCCACTTATTTGTGTGCGCTTTACAAGTGTTTGCTCATTTACATCAATGTGTCACACTCTACTCACAAAAACGCACAAATTAATTTATGCTCATAAACACATGCAAAAACACACTGTTGTGCCTAGAAACAAGCAAAAACACTGTCACCTAGGTGTTAATCCAGCCTTATATGCTACTAGTAGATTAGACTGTGGACACACCTGAAATATTTGTCTCATGGATATGCCATGAGCATTGATAGGCCATCCAACACCTTTTTGATGGTAGCAAGACATTAAAGATTATCTAAAGCTAAAACATTTTCTTTCTCATCCATTGAGGGGCACAGGAATTCAGATACTTTCAGGTTATACTGCCACCTACAGGGGGATTGGACACCGGCAAAGAAAAAATATTGTGTGTCAGCCCAGGATAACCCCTACTCCCAGTATGCCTTTGTTATTTTTTTTCTAGTGTCCTAGGAGAATGGAGGTCTTTTCTTCAGCTCTGCTGAGAACATTTTGCTACCTTTTTTCTTTCAATTTTTTTCTTCCATTTAGCTTCCATCCACTTAGACCCCGTTGCGTGTGGAGCAAAAGTCTGGAGCCTTATGCCTCAGTTGTGATGGCTTTCTGCAAACATCCAAACTGATGTCCTACATGGGTCTGATGTCTATAAAGATTAGCAGAGCACTCTAAATGTGCTGCAGGGACACTGATAAAAAAAAATCTAAGTAGCATCTGACTCGCTTAGCCTTTGAAGGACGGGGACTTTTCAACCCTGCACATGACACAGTGATTAGCAATGTCGCAAGAGGCCAGAGCGTGCTTCTGCCTTAACATAGACGATCTAGAGAGACGTTGGCTGAATCCCATCCTTCTCCTAAATCCCCACTATGGGGTGTTCAGACGGCCTTCTGTGAAGAGACTGGGCTTTATGGAGCCTTGTAGTCAGCAGCTTCCTGAGGCACTTAATATTAGACTGATTCAGGTTTTGCCATACTCCAGTGTTGACACCTACCTATCCCCAGTGGGGAAGGCGGTTCTACTTAACCCTCGCTGAAAAGTTCCTACACCCTGTGTATGTTCAGAGGGAGCATTCAGTGTGTGTTTTTATTTATCGAGCATTTATAGCCGGGGTTCCCTGCCCTTATGCTATCATTGCCTTCTAATTTGTTTAGGAAGGTTAAAGGTAGAAAATAAGTTTGCTTACTCATCACAGTGAACAACCTGATACTTCCAGGATAGAACTATAAGGCCCTGTTCACACCAGGGCGGTTTGGCCACGCTGAGCCGCCCACAGGAACGATTCCATACATTGCTATGGGGACCGTTCAGGCAACCGCAAGGCTGCACGCGATCCAAACTGCCTGCCGCCCGAAATGCTCCCTGACCCTTTATTTCCACGCTGCGCGGTTTCCATATAGATTTCAATGGATCAGCGTGGTTTTGGGCATTTTTATTTGCATTCAAAAACGCCCAAAACCACCCTTTTAAAATTTGCACGGAGACGGCGCTGATCAGCAACCGCCCTGGTGTGAACGGGGCCTCAAATTAAAGTTTGCCATACACTTGGCCTGCAGGGCTAAACAAGAAAAAACACTTGATTACCTAATCCACACTGTTTGGGCTATTGTTCCACTGCTGGGCTATTGTATTCTGACAGCTGGCACTCGCAGCTTTCTGAATACCCGGACAGTGACAGTAGCTGTGGTTGACCCACTGTTTGGGCAACAATTTTCTCAATGGGCATCATTCAATCGTGGAAGAGGACATCCTGTAAATGCAGAGTGCCATGGACCTCCCCTGGGGTGGCATCACCACAGTGCCCTGCACTCACAGTGTAATGATCCACAGGGTGGCGCTGACATCATCGCTCTGCATCTTTAAGGATCACCCAGAAGCAGAGTAGAGAGGTTTCCAGCCTGAAGACATCTGGAAAAATAAGTATTCAAAAATAAGCATAAATTACAGCTGGGAGGCCATTGGGGCTTTAAACAAATTTGCATGCAGACTGCCTTAGGTAACCCCAACGTGTGATGCCAAGCTTCCATGATTGAAAGAACTGAAATCGAAGGAATAAATGGGTGGAACAGAGACAGACAAGCTGATCAGAAAAGAGTTAGATGATGTTGGATTACCTCCAGCAAGGAAATGCAGTTGGTTCTATCCGATTTGCTGCAGTTTCTAACGCACACTGTGGGACGCTCACAGCGTTCAGTAAAATCACAGTAAGCTGTTTCAGTCCAGGAGAGGAGCCGGGACAACTGTGCAAGAATGAAGGTACGGCTGGAGTTCAACTTTAAAGCTACCAGCCTCTGATCTTTCTACAAAAGTCCTGGACTGTAGCCCTAAAAATCCATTCAGCCAGATATTTTTTATTTTGATGACAAATGGGTACATATTCTTTAGCCTGAAAAGTAACATTATGTAAAAGTGTCAGACACTATGTACCTTCTAGACACCCGAGACTCACCAAATCATTTAACCGTGGTGCGGTGAAATCATTGTTCGATTGTGCCAGAAACATTTGGATCTTGCCACAATCTCATCCCTTGTGGCCACCTTTATTGCACCCATCGTAAGTAACTAAATGGGACTTGGTATCAGCCTTTTGCAGTCAGGATCTGGATAATGGGGAAGCTGGTGTTAAAAGGTGACATAGCCGGGAATGGACCCAGCGCTGTCTTCTCTGCAGTTTGGGAGAGGTCAGACTGCAGTGACTGAGAAGAGTCCCTAGTAGGTAAAATACAGCATCGTCCTACAAGATCCCTCCCTGTCTGCAGCCCTGTCATATTGCAGCAGAAACATCCCACCCTGTCTACGTCTCTGTTACTGGGCTGTGATCCTTATGTTGAGTGGAAAGTATTGCTGTACGAGGATGAATGAGGATCATTATGTGACGATGTGCACCAAGAGTGTGTGTGAGGTGAATGTTACCTGTACTTTCCTGGCTTCTACACTCCTGTCTGTGGCTCTTGTCTTTCTCCTATCCCCAACGCTGCTCTATATAAAAAAAATCACATCGGATTATCTGTTTTTTATATTTCCTTCTTATATATTCTTTGCACAATGCTAAAGTCTCATTGCTTGCAGTGGACAACATCACTGTTTTCCCTTTGCAGTTTTGCAAAGAAGCTGAAGTCCAGGCAACCAGCTAAATAACAAATACCTGCCAAAGGTTTTGTATTTCAGTCCATCCGGAGCCCAAGATTTACACTACTCTGCCACATACCACAATCGTGTCTGGCGGCAGAGGGGACCTACGTAATCTTTTCTGCAGTTTAGTACACTTATAGGTCTTGTTCCTACGCTAGTCTTTGCTTAAACAGTGGAAGGTAAAGCAGCAGACGAATAAGCTCAGCTCTGTCACTTTTTCCTTTCCTCCTATCAGCATGCTCCTTGCACTGCCGCACAACTGATTGGCTCCTTCTGCTGCTTCTTCCCCCCTCCAGTCTGAGCTCTGCTGTACAGGGACTGCAAGAGGCTGATACCAAGTCACATTAAGTTACTTACACTGCTTGAATTACCAAATGCATTGGATGGTGTATTATTGACTACAGAGCTGCATTCATTTTTCTCTGTCATCACCTGTGTCATACCTTGTTACACCTGGCCACAAGCAATATAGTCTCATTGGCTAGTTCACACCAGAACTGTGTGCATCTGCGCAGCTGCAGTGCAATGTGTTTGGCCACGATTTTATCGCAATTGACTAGTTTGTTTTTTTGCTTAAAATGGTATTTCAGGTGCGTTCCAGTGTGCTTGCATGCATTGTTGATGTGGTCCAATGCAGCTAAAATAGGGCAAGCAGTATTTTTTCTGACTGCATCGGAACAGACTGCACTGGTGTGAACAGAGCCCCAGAAATCCCATAGGAAAGCATTGTGATGCATTTTGGATGCAGCTGCCAAACTGAGCGGACTGCTTCACAACTGTATCTGGTGTGAACTAGCCCTTAGATCTACCAACAGCTACATAGTTCCAGGGCCTGCCTGATTAAGTATGGGTTCACACCATTTTCTGGACCAGATCTGGAACATAGTGCATTGGGTTTTTGCGGCGTTCCAGGGCTGGGTTTTTTCTACCTTAAAATCGGCTTTCAGGTGCGGTCCAGTGTGTTCCATGCATTTTTTCATGCGTTTCCAGTGCATTCCTGGTAAGTTCAAACATCTCACCGGCACACACTCAGGAAACCAAATATCACAATCCCAACCTATTTAATAAAGTGCAAAAATGTCATAAAGCACTTTGAGGTGCATGTCATCGATATTTTGCGGATGTCCTGGAGCATTGCCCAAAATCAAAAGGATCTTGAATGGGATATTGTTTTGCCTGCAATATTCTTTGGCCTGTGGAAACAGTTCAAAACCCAGTCCTCAAACAATGCCAATGTCATCCATGCTTTCTTGTTATGACGATAAAAGATGGGAAGCGTATGCTTGCTCACATTCTTGAATGCTCTTGGGTTCTCAGAGTGGTAGATTAAGAGTGGCTTCAACTTAAAGCCTGCAACATTTCCACCCAGAAGCAGCATCACAAGGTCTTTGAATGCCTTGAATCCAGGCATTGTCTCTTTAGGGTCACGGGAAGACATATACTAGTGTCCTCTCGTGACCTAAAGCTCAGTATATCGCGGGCAATATACTGTGAGCGCCGCAGCCAGGACGGATCCCAACATTATTGTCGAAATCCACCCAGCTGCGTGAGTGACAGCTGGCTCTGCCTATCTAGAGGCAGAGCCAGCTGTGCCCGCCCCCTCCCCCATCGGTTCCTCCACTCAGCGCTGGAGGATCGGAGAGGGGTGGGGGGAATCCCTGCGGGCAGAGGTGACTGACAGTCACCGCTTACTGCAGGGAGACGATCGAGAAGTGAGCAAATTGTGCATGTTTCTGCTCACTTCCTGATCGATAGAGCCGACCTGTGACAGCTTCTTTGTCACACGTCGGCTCTAACTATGAGGATGAGTGGAAATCACTCACCTCATAGTTCTCCTTTAAGCTTTTCATTAACCATGATGTTGTTTATTCAGTTTTTATCAAAGTTTAGGGAAGAGAACTTCCATGCCTTGGCAATCACCATTTTAGTTGTTGTAAAAATGTGAGTGACAAGGATGTTTTCATAATGAGACAAGGCTGGGATAGGTTTATGTAACAACGCTTCCCAAGAACTTTTATGTAGGTTGGTACAGAGAACTGTTCATAAAATGACACGTTTTTAATGTTACCAGTCATATCTGTATAAGAATGTCCCACTGCCACTAATGTTGCCTGTATCCACAACTTGCCTATAGCTAAGGAGAGCAGCAATCTCACTGCAGCACGTCAGTGCGGCCACCTGTGAATCTGACCAATAACTGCAGGGAGCAGGAAGCATGAGGTCTGGTGATTGCAGACATATTGGTCGGAATCATCAGGAGATGTGTCCTACTGCTGTAGTGAGACCGCTGCTCTCACAGAGAAATCAGTGGTCTTTAGCTTCAGGTGAGCTGGGGGGGGGCAGGCTGCATTAGTGAAAGCGCAGCATTCAAAAACTCACATAAATAGACATTAAAATCCTGTTATTTTTTTGCTATTTCAATTGTAATGTTGTAAAGTTAACTGGACCTTAAAGCGGACCTTTACCCATATCTTGTTAAATAACATCAAACACACCTTCAGAAATGTTCAGTAATGACAATCTACAAACACATACGTCTAGATAATTGCCGGCTTTGTATTCTTTGTATACCTTATTTCTCTTTTCTTCCCCAGTCTTCTGACAGTGGCCATGTTTACGAAGGGCAGATTACCAGCTCTCCTATTACTTCCTTGATTTCTGGCACATGTAACTAGGACATGTGACCATGCACATCATCTCAGGGGAGGAAAATGCATTTCCCTGAGATCTCATGAGATTACAGATGAGATTTCCCAGCAATGCTCTGCTGATGACAAGGCAATTCCAGTGTGCATTGCTGTGGCAAACCGAAGTCATTTTGCCCTTTCAAAGCAGGAAGTGAATGCTCTGCAAGTGTAAGTATTTCATAATCACAGCATTTTACACCTGGCCTGTTTTATATGGACTAGGCCAGTGATGGCGAACCTTTTTGAACCCGAGTGCCCAAACTGCAACGCAAAATCAATTTATTTACCTCAAAGTCCGAGCGCTGAAAATAAGTTTAGTACTGTATTGCAGTTCGGGCGCTCGGGTTTAAGAAACGTTCAACATCACTGCCTTAGGCCCCAATTCACACCAAGCGACATACCTTACAAGCGGGGCCGGGATAGCGCGACTGTTCGTGGCGACGCTCCAGCAAAGATTGCGCGACCTTCACCGTCGCACTGCATTCAAAAATATAAATATTGGGCATAAATATTGTTATTATTAATCATCATACATAGAGGGATGCATTGGTAGAATTAGATTTTTGAGTGTAAAGGTCTGCTTTAATAGGGTACTTATCCAAAATTAGTTTTTTTTCTTTAAAAATTGAAAATGTTGTATGTAGTGAAATAATAATCTTGGGAAGAAAATATTAAAACAGTCTTGTCTCATGTGGAAAGGATAAGAGGAGCTGGCCTAAGTCGTATTAAGAGCACTAACAAGGAGACTTTTAAGGCAGAGGCTTGAACCATTAATGGTATTTTTTAACCTGCCGTCTATTACGTTCACAGATTAGAGGAAAAAGCCTGTAAATGAAAGCCTCTTTGTCTGACATGTGGCCCTAATGGTTTGCAGCTTTTTAGACATTTCTACGAGTATATTTGATTATCTAAGTGACATTCCTCAGGCGAGATATAAAAAAAAAGTTATTTTATTAAGCACAATGGATAATAATCCTGCAGGAAGATCAACTGTATCGGCTATAGAAATTAGACATATTTCAAGCCTTGACTGTACTTTCCCTCCAGTAAGCCCTCAGCACAGCTTCTATTAATACTTATTACAGTTCAGTGATTAATGATTATTATCAATTATGTGGAGGAAACCACTCATTATATATAATCTTGTGGGGTAGAGAACAAAACAGTACCGAGCTCGTCATAGTATCTGCAGCCTATAAATAGCAGCAAGAGGCTGTGGAATTGGCCCTGTTAGAAGACTTGAAATCCTATTTTCTGTGTTACGTGACATGGAAAAGAAAAATCTGATTTTTGAGCAGTTGAAATAATGAGCAATGTCTTCCTTTCCTTTTGGGGGGCAGACTTCAGTCTCATTAGTGACCCCAGACATTATGGTTGCTTGACCCTGAAATACAAGACCTTTCATTGCTGGATCTAAAATGTACAGCGGTATACTAGAAGTATGGAAATTAAATTCCTGTTGCAGATTATACCTGTAATTTGAACTCAAGCTCCCTGCAGACTTCTAAGAAATAGGAGTAGGTCAGTTGTACAAGTGGAGGAATGAGATATTTGCAGAGTACTGTTGCACAGGCTGCAAGGAAGATTCAATTTATTATGGGGTTTTTTTTGGTTGGAAACAAATTGATAGCTCAGTGCAGACCGAAATGAAAACACCTTTCATAACGTTAAAGTGAATATCATTATGTGCATGTCTTAGTATAAATCACTACATTGATTTTCCCATGTTTTATATCCTTAAAAACCCCAAAAGTGCAGAAAAAATGCTTTTAATTTTATATTTAATAGACCAAAAGGGAGCAAATAAGAGAGGTTAATTGTTGGGGTTTAAGTAGGAAGTGTCCCCTCCCCCACTCGCCCGTTATGGGCTGACGACACAGAGCATTTTTGTGTACTAATTGGTGTCAGCCCTGCCCAATTTTCTTTAGCAAAGCTACTCAAACCCTCCCACTCTCATCTCTAATCTCTACAACATATGCAATATACATTCTGTAGTTCAAGACAAGAATGGGAAGGACTACTTAGACTCCTTGATATAACGCAAACACTGCACAGGACGCTGAACAGCTCTGAATTTCCGACATGATCAACAAGTTTTTTGTTTTTTTGCATTCATCAAACAGATATAACAAAACACTTTTTAAATTATGAAATGGCTTGTGTAGCAATTGTTGATCATTTTTTTAATAATCGTGGAGTTTAATTAAACCGAATCTTTATTTACAGTAAAATTAACTTTTTGTGCAGAATTCATTTTAAGCCTTATTTCAATAGAATAAAAATAAATCACAGGGAAGCCATTCTCTGTTTCTGCAGGGCCCCTTGTAAAACACTGGTCCAATGATGGTTTATGGGGAGGTATGAACATACTCTTTGCCTGACAATATGTGCTGCAATGCCTGGGGTGTCGCCTGGGTATCTTTCATTGAAATGGATGTACTTTTTATTATTGTGTTAAAAATAGAGGGAAAAATTACAAAAACAATAGCTGAATACATCGGGGAGATGAACTCATATTCAGGATTCAGACTGGCACAGGGAAAATCTCAATCCACTTCAATCCATTTTTTAATTAATTGTTATGATTTTGTCATTCACAGACTAAGACAGCTGTAATTCTCACTTCTACCTGTGCTAGAAGAGAGGAAACCATCTTTTAGTTCCTGTTGTCCAAAGGGAAATCCAATCATGTTTACTGTGTGAATCATCAGCATAGGGAGCTGGAGAGAGCACAAAGCATCACCGGGGAACTGCTAAAGAAAGCAAACATGTAATTCTTTCATTCTGTGACAATGTGTGTGTATTAATATACTATATATATAT
>NW_017306331.1:508191-535867 GCF_000935625.1 Nanorana parkeri | reverse complement strand
TATATATATACACACAGTCTCACACTCAGGAAACAGGTTAGGTTCCATGGGGGCTTGACAATTTGACACTAGACTGTCACTTTTAACAGGGAGAGAATACAAGAGACGAAAGCTGGCCATACCCTGCTTGAATTTTGGCCCACTCAGCAGGACTCAGGCCCTATTGGCATCACTTTGTTCCTCTGAAGTTAAATGTTAAAAATGCATTCAAGTACCCTAACCAACCTTATTTGTGTAGCACTCTGCTCTGTAGATCCTCAAATCATCTCTGAATTAATGCTGACATCGTCCTTCTTTCTGGAGAGTGGCTACTTTGTTCCCCATGGTCCCTGTGTGTGTGATGGACTTCAATCTTAATACAAATTAGTAACTGAACATAAGATTATAGTCCATCACAGGAGTGAGCTTGGAGTGGTGACTACTATACAGCACATACAGGGACCATGGGGAACAAAAGTAGCCACCCTCCAGAAGGAAGGACAGTGTCAGCACCAATTCAGAGATGATTTGAGGATCTACAGCTGAGTGATACACAAATAAGGTACATTTATGTTAATAGTACAGGTTTAGGTACATTAATGCATTTTTAAGATTTAACTCCGGAGTTTAGTGTCACTTTAAATTTGGTTAAGGCACTTTCTCACAAACTGGGGGGCTGGTGCGATATTTGTAAAAATGCATTATTGTTAATTTTCTGCAACGATTAGGCTGCTGCTGAATCTACATAATGAGAACTAGAGGACGGTATGAAGTAGGTGTGCTTTAGGTAGTGATTGTGGTTCAAATGTTCTCCTTTTAAGGACTGCCAATCACTGATGTAGAGGGGTGAACATGGAGAGTGTATGGTGCCAATAGAGGGACATGCTTAATCACCTTGTGTCAGCACGCCCTGTTGCAGTCTGGGCTGGTGTAGCATTTGGAGGGGTGGCAATCATAAGGGAAATTACAGCAGGCACACCTGAGGGTCGTCACCCATCCAAAGAACATGTACCCATACCAATCTTATTGACAGGAGCAACAATTATGTTTGGGATGGTGAATTTTAAAATGTCAGGGTTATATTATGTATATGATTTTATTGTACTTTGACCATAGATATATTTTAGAAGTGGAGATCCAGATTATTACAAATGCCCATTTCTAACTAGTTCTATAGGCAAACAAGTTTTATGAAGCTACTTGCACATTTGCTGCTTTGCTGCATTGCAGTGCATTCAACTTGGCACACAGCCAATCCACAGCGCCTATCAGATCTAGCAGCCTTGAAAATATGAGAAATGCAAGGATGCATTTCCTGCACAGTAAAGTCAGAAAATAATGTGTCTCCTTGTGTGCAGGAAATACAGTAGGTAGAATTTAGCAAATCTGGAGCAGCCGTGCTTAATAACCAATCAGCTTATTTCTTCAGTTTGTTCAGTTAAGCTTTAAAAAAGAAAGAGATAAGCAGATTGGTTGTCATAGGCAACTGCTACAGATTTTGTCTGCTCCAATGTTTACAGTGCACTGGGAGCATTGCACTGTCCTGTAAGGGCAGATTACTAGATCTTCTTTTACTTCCTGGATTTCTGGCACGTGACTAGACATGTGATTAGGACATGTGACCATGCACATCATCTCAAGGGAGGAAAATGCCTTTCCCTGAGATCCAATCAGATTACAGATGAGATTTCCCAGCAATGCTCTGCTGATGACAAGGCAATCCCAGTGTGCATTGTTTTGGCAAACTGAAGTCATTTTGCCCTTCCAGAGCAGGAAGTGAATGCTCTGCAAGTATTTCATAATCACAGCATTTTACACCTGTCCTGTTTTATATGGACTAGGGCAGCGATGGTGAACCTTTTTGAACCCGAGTGCCCAACTGCAGTGCAAAATCAATTTATTTACCTCAAAGTGCCAGCGCTGAAAATAAGTTTAGTACTGTATTGCAGTTCGGGCGCTCGGGTTTACGAAACGTTCAACATCACTGCCTTAGGCCCCAATTCACACCAAGCGACATACCTTACATGCGGGCCGGGATAGCGCGACTGTTCGGGGCGACGTTCCAGCAAAGATTGCGCGACCTTCACCGTCGCACTGCATTCAAAAATATAAATATTGCGCGACATCTGCGGGAAAAAGGGTCCTGCTGAAGTGAGAGCGACGGGCGACATGGAGCTGTACATTAGAACAGCTCCATTGAATAACATTGGCCGGCGACTTCTCGCGATAATGCGCGAAATAGCGGGATTTTACGCACAGTGTGAATTGGGCCTTAGGCAAAATAGGGAAACACGCATATTCAAACATTTATACACTTAATAAAACACATACACATACACACGTAATGAAACACAAACATCACACATTACACACACACAGAACTACTTATAAAAGTGAATAAATAAAACATTGCCCCCTCTCCTGCTTACCTGTTTTGCAGGGAGGTGGGCTGCATCCCTGGGGTCTCTCATCTCTGCATCTCTCATGGGGGGGCTGTGCGGCTCTCAGGCAGGGGGGCTGTATGGCTGGGGGGGCTATGCAGCTCCCGGGGGGAGGAGTTGTATGGCTTTTTAGAGGCCGCTGCATGATTGTGACTTGCCCGGATCGCGTACTGAGGCGATCCGGGTCGGTCGGATCTATTTCCTTTGGTGGTCCCTGAACCTGGGCCGCGTGCCAGCAGAGAGGGCCCCCGCGTGCCCTCCCTGGCACGCGTGCCATAGGTTCGCCACCACTGGTCTAGGGGGTTTATCTGGAGAAGAGGGGTTACCGCCCATCTGGTCTTCAACTGGACAGTCTGTTTTTATGAATGGATTGATAAGCAAAGATAGCTGTTCATCAGGTGCTAAATACACTGAACAACCCATCAACCCTGTTCCTTACACCCCCATTAAGGGGGTGGGCCCATACTTCTATCCAATCACTCTAAGGTAATGGAATGTTCTGTATGGGTACTATGTATAAGCTTCCCAGTCCTCCATCTTCTTCATCGGCTGCTCTGTAGGCTGTAATAGAGGGACCTGGGCAAATCTGCCCAGGTTTGATTCGCCAACATTTTTGTCAAACCCGAATTTAGAGGTGAATCCCATTGATCTCCATGATAGGCAAATCTTGTTGGTAAGGCCTGGCCATTTTTAGGGCTAATAGGCCAGGTACTGTCAAAAGAAGCATGGGAAGTTGGGCACCGCCATGGGGGAGAGGTACTAATGCAAAAAAAGTTAAATCAAAATTACAACGTGGAAAGAGTCTTTTTATGTGGCTTCAAGAGCAGCAGTGAAAATTATACAAATCCTTTAAATAACATGCTTAGGGGATGCCTTAATGCTGCACATGGTGTTACAGGACAGTATGAAATTACAGTCTTATTTCAGGTAGCAGCTACACATGCTTTTTCATCAAACGGTAATCACCTGCTTTGACCGGAAGATAGACATTGGCCAATACTTTGCTGTGGCTATCTCTGTTCTCACTGATGCAAAACTGTCCTGCTGCTGGCCAATTACTATCAAGAGCTCATTAGGAAGGAGGGCATTTTTAATGAAAAACCAATGGCCTAAATGTACTTGAGAAAGAGTACAGGCAGGTGTTTTACTACAAGAATTAGGAGACCGCAAATGACAAAGCGCACAGGCTGGGGTTTTAGTACAAGCATGAAGATACTGCAGAGGATACAACAGTGTAATATTGGTCATCAGTAGAACACTTTTAATCAGTGATAATAGGCCCAACTGGCGTATGCCTACATTTTATTATTTCTATGGTGATAGAAAAGTACTGTAAATGTAAGTGATATCATGTAAAGCGGTTTAGGTGCATACTGTTCTTGCACTTGAGCACCCCAAAACTTAAAAAAGGCCCTATCAATATAAAATTCAAAAAATATACAAACCCCTCAACACACCCCCCTGAAAAAAAAAAGCCCATTGGTTTTGCTGTGGACTAATTTTGCTATGGACAAGACAGCAGTTTAAAGTGAACACTGACCTCAAATGAACAACACAGAAAAGGCCCTAATAATAATAATAACAACAAAAAGGCAGCAAAGGGGTTGCTACATTTTCCTTACTGCCCCACTTCCTCATTATGCAGTTAGCCATCTTTCCTATAACAGCTTCCAATTCACTGACACTGCGGCGGCTGCTTTGTGCCCCTTCTCTCCCTTTTTTAGTGGAAAAGACCCTTCATTGGTCTTTCTAGGCCCGCTTGTCATAGTTTAAAGGTCATGCAGTGCAGTTTTGGGAAAAAAATTCCTTTGGGCAAATCTGCATATAAAAATGGATCAAAAGGTGACAGATTCTATCAGTTACAGTCAGTAACAGCTGAACTCCAGACAAACAGCTAAATACACAAATGGAATACATATTAGGGAGCTGTTTACCTGCCAAATGATTTGTACCTCTGCCTATCCAGTCCTGAGGTTTACACAGCTCAGCCACATAGCATAGTCCTGTCTGTCAAGGCAGGAGACCTGATTTTTATCTGCTGCAGTTCAGTAACCTTTTCTGGTGTTGTCCCTCCCCCAACTTGTGGCTGGACAGTGAAAGAAGAAGCAGCAGACTGATGAGGTGTAATTTCTGTCACTCTGCTTTCTCCTCCTATCAGCATGCTCCTTGTTTTGCACATAAACACTGCAACACAACTGACTAGTTACTTGTGTAGCTCCCCAATACCCTTCTCTGAGCTCTGATGCACAGGGGTCACATTCAGGTACTTACACTGCTTGCATATAACAAAATACATTCAGTGATGTATTCATAAATACAGGGCTGCATAAGATTTTGTCTTTTATGCCAGCTTTAAATTACGTGTGTAGACATCCCAACTCTCCCGGATGTTACGGGAGTCTCCCGTTATTAGATAGCGGATCCCGGCCGCCCCGGGAGAGAAACATCTTCTTCCGGAAAGGTTTATTCTGCTCTATCTAGCAGAGTCAGCCTTTCCCTGCTGTCTGTTTTGTTTAGTTTTTTTATTCTGATATTGGGGCCGCCATCAGAGTAAAAAAACAAAAAACAGCATAGAAATGAATAGCTAGATTGCAATTGGCTATTTGAATTTTCAATAGCCAATAGCAGACTAGCTATTGCACCCACCTACTGCTGCTGTCAATCAGCAGAGGAGGACCTGAAGCTCTCCATCAGGTCCTATTGGCTATTGCAAATTGAAGTAGTCAATAGCAATCTAGCTATTCATTCCTATGCTGGGTTTTTTTTTGTTTGTTTATGCTGATGGCAGTAGCTGTCAGAATACTAAAAAAAACCAGCAGATAGCAAAGAAAGCATCAGCTTCCTTGCTATCTGCCATCATTCCAGGGGGGTGCTGCAGAGGGCACCTCCCTGAAATGAGAAGGGCACCTGCCTGAAATTACTTTATTCGGGTTGGGATCCCTGTGTGTGTGAATTGTATATATGACCATGGCACCATAAAGAAACATGCAGACACAGGAAACCATATCCAATCAATGCAATGTCCCATGCCAGCTTCGAACCAAGGATCCCATTGCTGCAAGATTATTTCCTGAGCTGCCATAGACAAATAGTCAGACAGGACATATGGATAGGAAGTATGTTCTATACACGGGACCTACTGTTGTTGCAGGCGGCATTGCATAGGGATTTCCAGCAGATATACCTGATGTCATCCATACATCCTGTGTAGTATGATTAATATACATTATATATAAACAGATGTGCCTCTAACGATGCCACGCCATGTTTCATCAGATAGTTCCCATAATCACCAGAGGGACACCTAGTTCACTGAACACAAATGAAAGGCACTGATGTAGAAGAGATACTGTTAAGAGAGATGTAATTACACATGGTCTTGTCATGTAAATAGACAAGCGCTGACAGATGGCAGAGTGTAAAAGTCACATTAGTGTGTCAGAGATAAATAGAGCTTATAGCATGAGTGGCTGGAGCGTGGGGCGGGAGGAGGATGCGGGAGCATCACTCTTCTCTACTGCGAGCTGCATAAGGTGAGGGTTTAATAGAAAGGCTGACACCGCACTTCACTTTTATGGAATATAATTGGTACCCGATCTTTTTTTCCTTTTTGCTTTTGTGTGGCGCTGGTTGGTAATATATGTCGTCCCTTACAGGCTTTACTTCTGCCTTTTTGCTGGGCTTTAGCTAATGTGCAAACCACTTTGATAAAAGATCTTTTATAACCAATCTTGGGCTTTGCCTGTGGTACAAAAATGTCAGCAGTTTTGTATACATTAAGCTGACGGATGTTTGTAATTGTGGTTCTGCTGAGCGAAATTTAAAGAAGTTTTTTCATCGACCTTCTAGAAGATTCTTCTAGTTTACGTGTAAAACTTTTGATAGTTCGAAGATAAGTGCCAGTTCTTGCAGAAATGATCATGCTGCCAAGCCCTGCTCTTTTAGTATGTGCTTCCATTGACATTAATGGGTTGCTTAAAGAAGAACTCCAGGCAAATACATAAAGGTACCCTAGCAGTAGGGCTTGGGGGCAGGGGGTGCACTGCAAGGGGTAAGCACTCGTTTTGTCTAGGGGGACTCGAAGCTGTTATACTTACCTGATCCAGGCTCTCGTGGTGGTCAGGACTCACCTCTTTCCCCCTTCGCTCCGGCTCTGGAATGGCAGCGTCCTCATGTCTAATGGAGGTCAGTGGACCTGTATAACATGTGATGATGTCAGCAGTCCTTAGACCCCCAGAGCCCAGGGGAGAGGAGAGTACAGGGAGTTGTCTACTAGTCTGGGGGGAGCTGGAATCAGGTACAGTAAGTTAATTTATCTTTGTCAGCTTCTAGACTGAAACAAGCCCCTCTGCAAGGGTACGTTTTGTATTTGCCCAGAGTTCTTCTTTAAAGCTGAACTCCAAGAACAAACATTTTCATATACATGACATAGTGTGAGTTACTATGTCCAAAGTCATGAATGAACAGGATGTAATGTATAGCACTTCCTGTTCATTCATAATTAGGGACATACTATGTCCTCAATTATTTACAAGCTATCAGCTGATTACTGAGTGCTTGTAACCGCTCTCCATCTGGACTCACTGTCACAGGAGGCTGAGCCGGCCTCCTATGACACGACTGACAGCTGACTCCTCCCCCGCACCACTCTCCATTCTGATCTGCCTGGCACAGGAGGCCGAGAGGGGGGGGAGAGCTCAGCCTCCTAACAGTTTCTCTCCTCCCCACTGGACACTTCTCTGCGTCAGAGGGCACTCAGAGCAGCGCCCAGCGGGGAGGAGAGAAATAAGGGATGCACTGCATTTTTTGGCCGAAAGCACCATTTTTGGCCGATATGCTTCGGCAGCCCACATTTTGATGCATCCCTAGACATAATGGTATTAGTGTATTGTATTTGTATTTCTGTCTATGTATTTCTGAGATTTACATAGCCCTGCCAGAAAGTACATGCAGCCTAAAGATCTGACTTTTCTCTACTGCAGTTAAATAATACAACTCAGTCTAGTTTCTGTCCCCAGCCTGTGATTGGGCAGTGATGAAGAAGCAGTAGCTATGGTGAGCTCATCTCTCTGCTCATGCTCCTCTTTCTTCTGCTCAGCATTTTTCTCACTAGCACATTTGCATGCAGCACAGCAGATTGACTGTTTGTGCTGCTTACAAAACTCCTGTGCCACAAACAGGTCATGGAAGGATGAGGTATCACAAACTATTTGTTTTCTTTTTTAGACAATGTATTTTTTATATAAGTTATTGCATCTCAGTGCTGCTGATCGCGTGCAGTCTCTTTCCAATCACTGCTTATCTATATGGCACTCCACTGATAGCTGCATAGCATTTCCCAGGGCCGGTACCTTGGTGGTCAGTGGACTATGCCAGTATAATGTGACAAGACATCAGTTAGGAGTCAGAGAGAGAACAGTGTCACCCTATAATAGAAAGTGCCTGAATAAGGATCATCAGGTATTAGTTTAATGAAAGCTGCAGATGCAGAAATACTGACAATTACCTTTGAAATCACATTAACCTGTTAAAGATTATATGAGATTTTAGTGATTGGATTGTCATCTATTTTAAGTGAAGAATCTCCGTAATAAAACCCCAGATAATGTTAAACCATTTATAGAATGCTGTGTCTTTCTTTCCATGATTGGCATTATAAGATGTATAAAGTACATCAAGCCCTTTGTCTGCCATCTCTGCTAGGTGTCAAGGGACAGAGAGTCAGGAAAGGTGTATTAATATGCCAGTCACAGCTCCCTCATATTAATAACTCTCTCCTAAATCCAGTGGCAGACACTATTATCTCTTAGATAATCAAAGGATAATGTTGTGCCTGGTGTGAGAAGCATTAAATGAATGCAGCTAGTGAATTTTTATGACAAGACTTACATTTGACATGCACTTAATTAAAGGAAATTGATGTAAATTGCACGAATTAGAAATGTCAAGAGTTTGCAGGGCATGTGGAGGTAACATGACGGGAAGGTGACTTGAGAAATAGTGGCAATGTTTATATTCAAACAAGGCTGCATTCTGTATTAAGTAGAATTATGTAAAAGTGCCCCAGATGCTAATTGAAGTTGAACTCCAGGCACAACATTTGGGAAAGCCAATTGGATACTGAAGTGGGCTTCCTCCTGCATTGGTGGTGTTGATAAAACAGCGGATCAGCTAAAAGTTGAAATCTGTTTGGTTGTTATAAGTCATGATTGCAGTGACCCAGTTATTTTCTCGGCTACATTTCAAAATGTATACCAGAGACTAGGGATGCACTGATACCGTTTGTTTGGAATCGGGTACGAGTACTGATATTTATGTTTTGGTACTCGCAGATACAAGTACCGATACCGGTACTTCCACTAGCATAGTCATTACCTGTTGCCCGGCTTCCTGATTGGCTGGGAAGCTGGCTCCATGTTCCCTCGGTATTGGTATATACAGTATATAGCCAATGTTTTCTTGCCTGCTATACTATACAATCCAGAGTTGTCTCTAAATTCCTCCTCTTTTGCTTACTTACCCATCATCACTCAGGCTGGGTTCACACCAATCCAGGACTGAGTGGCATTCAGACGTCATTAAGCACCACTTAGTCCTGAAGAGGACAACACATAAAAATTGACTCATGGAGCTGCATGGTGACCCAACACAGTGAATGGCCCAATGAATATGTCTGTAAGCAGTTGTGTGAAACTCAAAATTGTATATAACTATAAAACAGAGAAACATTAATCCAGTGGACTTTCTGACTTCAGTGGCTGTGTTTTCTTGAGTCGCCTTTGCATTGTAATTGCTGATTTATCTTGTAGACTGGAGTCACACTGAACTGTTATGAAAGAGTATAGGAAGTTGAAATACTCCAGCTTGGGCCACCACAGTGTCCTTCCTGAAAACAAATAACCATTTATTGAGTTATTATAGGAAGCGGCTCAGGGTGGACAAGAGGCTGTCGGGGGAACGGATTAGAAAAACTCAAATTTCTGGAGTCTAGTAATTCTGCACTAATTGCTTCATATTCAATTACACGAGAAGCAGAGACAGGCTCAAGACGGACAGGAACACTTATCGGGATGACGTCGGTTGCTGCTATAGCAGCGAAGAAACAGGTCAGGAAGCACAAGAAGAACAATACTCGGCCAATTTAAGAGTCATGTCAAACTGACTTCTAATTGCAAGAGGCAGAGAGTTTACATAGATGCAGTCCATACAAGGCTAATTAACATTGCAATGGGATACGTTTGTAATCAGGCTGCTTTCATTACAGAGCAGTCAGACGCTCCAATGCTGTTATACATTTCTGCGAAGAAGGATGAAGGTACAAAAGCCAGCTCCCAAACATAATGAGCTGCCTGCTACTCAGCTTCTCTCTGCTTCTTGTCAGTTTATTCAGCAAACCACAGACTTTTTTTAGTAACTGCAGAGATTTAAAGTAGAACCCCAGTTTCATTAAAATGCAGGCTATTTGTTTTTCAGAAGCTGTCAGAATGCTAAATACCGGCAGTTACCACCTACAGTTCTTTTCCTTTCAATGCAAGAGTATTTGCTAGGGATGCACCGATAGGGTTGAAAAAAAATATCGGTACTCGTACTCGGCCTTAAAGTGGTATCGGTGCATCCCTAGTATTTGCTATGAAGTTCAATTCTTCACACCGGGCTTAAGGTGCCCATACACTGCACGATTCTCGCGCGAGAATCGTGGGAAATCCCGCGATCGTACGATAATCGTGCAGTGTATGGAAGGCGTGCAATCGTTTCTACTGTACCGGGAGCGGCTCAGGAGGTAAGATGGGAGGGAGATCAGCATCTTCCTTCTTGCTGATCCCCCTCCGTAATGTGAATGCAGAATTGATGTGTAATACATCACTTCCGCATTCACCTGCCAGTCATCTGGCTGCTATAACCAGAGAGACGAAGCTGATCAAGCAGATCTCTGCTTGATCAGCTTCTTTTGGGGTCCCCAGGTGACAGGGGTCTTAGAAACCCCTAATGTCTCCATAAAGAGGACCTGTCAGTGTGCCTTTGCTATTATATTGGGGTATTGTTATCCCCCTATGTAATAGCAATAACAATAAGTGTAAAGAAAAGTTTACAAAACCCCAAAATGTTTAAGTCCCCCACCTCCATGTTTACGCACATATAAACGTAAATACGCGTTCGATGCGCCAGCGCGGGAAAATGACAATTGCGCTACACATGTTACATATCGCCGAGAGCAATAATTTTAGGGCCATCAATCACTGATAACACTAAACTGATGAGCTGTAAAAGCTTTTAAAGCGTCACCTATGGACAATTTTGGGAATTATATTTTGTTGAGGTTTCGCACGTGCAATTTTAAGGCTTGACATGTGTGGTGTCTTTTTACTCGACGTGACCCCGCCTTTTATATTTTACCAAAAAATTGGGTAATAATAAATGTTTTATAATTTAATATAGGGGAAACAGTTTATTTTTTCCGGTAATTTTTCCTTAATATAGTAAAAACTAAAACCCCCCCCATTGGTGATTAAATACCACCCAAAAAAAGCTCTGTGTCCCTAAAAAATTGTATAAAATTAATTTCAGTGCAGCGTTGCATGACGTAATAAATGTCAGTCAAAGTACCGCAGCGCTGAATACTGAAAAATGGCCTGGATGGGAAGAGGGTTTAACACCGCGGACTTCAAGTGGTTAAGTAGTGAACAAAGATAACTCCTCAGAGCTTGTGTCTTCAAAAGCAATTCAGCAATGGCATGACAGTCCAGAAGCTAACACTCGAAAATAAGTTAGAGTTCGCAATCCCTGTATCTCTGTGCATTTCCCAACAAATTACGTCTAATTGGCCCATGCAAGGACCCTTAGCTCCACTCTGGTCCCAATGGGAACAGGGGTGGGCTTATAGCCAGGGCACTGTACATGAAAAGTCTTTCCAACTAAATGCCAGTATACTGGAGGGTCTCCATTACTCTTACCTCATGATATCCAGTATGTTGTCTAATGCTTGGTATAGATTGGTAGATTTTCAAACTATATTAATGTGAAAAATGTCAATAATGCCATCAGAGGCTTGTAGAATGTCTGATGTTTGATTTGTAGCATTCAATTTTGTAATGAATAGAGTTTCTTGAGCAAAAACCACATTCGCTGTTACAATTATGTTCATTTGAGAAAGAATTTCCATTATGCTCCTTCGATTTTTCATCACTGTGGTCCACATGGATCGATTTAACCCCATTAACTATTATAAAATTGAACAAACGTTCTGAAGCTTAAGTCTTGCAGCCCTAGTAGCATGCAGGGAACATAAGAAAATGTAACGACACAAACATGACCTTAAAATGGTTCGCCTTACTGGTTTTTGAGTTGTAATCAGGGCAGTACATCACTCTTCAGCATACTCCTTTAGCCAATTAGTTGGACATCTTTCACCAAGCCCAGCATCTAAGGGCCAAGCATCAGAGGAGTGAGGAAGGCTCTGTCAGTCTTCTGTGCACTGAGAAGTACAAGTATATCAGAGCTTTCCTCAACGTTTGATACTTAGCTATAATAGCCAAGTGATGGAGCAACAGACCAGTACTGACGTCTTGCAGTGAAGTTCCTGTGTGCCAAAATTTTGACTACATTTTTATTTTATTTTGCTCTCATCATGCATGCCGAGCGGTCAATGATATGAACACTGCTAATGGGTTTCATACAAGAGGTTCACGCTGACCAAAAATATAAATTGAGGGTCAGAGAGGTATTCAAAGCAAACATCCAGCAAGTGAGGAGCATTTTGACCCAGCGGGTATTGATCACCATGGTGAGCATTAGTTGAGTCCTGTGTTCGGTAATAAATAAATCTTTTACATCAGACAAGAGGAGTATTATATATAGAACTACTGTATATGTTCATTTCCCACATTTAGTGCACAGTATTTGCAAAGTACATAGAGCTATTTACAATGGCCAAGAGAAGCATGCAATCTATCGTCCCTACAACAGTCATATTTTCCAGAGCCAAGCTGGTCAGAAGTAACTCTGTTTTCCATTCTTATTGAGAGTCAACTGGGACACCTGGAGGAATTCCAGACAAACATTGTGGAGACCTATAAACTCCACACTGACAGTGTTCTTAATGGAAATTAAACCCAGAATTCAACAATTGCATTTTTTTTACTTAATTATACTACTGGTGGAGAGACTTCTGATAACATCTTATCTTTGTATCTTACAGGGTCTTACACTGACGAGGCTTGGGAGGTACAGCCTTGCTGAGAAGTTTCTTCGGGATGCAGTACAGATTCAGAGCACGTCACACGATGCCTGGAAAGGGCTGGGGGACGTTTTACAAGCACAGGGAAAACATGAAGCTGCTGTGGAATGTTTCATAACTGCACTAGACTTGGAGTCCAGCAGTCCGATATGCCCATTCACCATCATACCTCGTGAACTGTGAGGAACTCTGCAGGAACTGGAAAATTCCCTTTATTTAAAGGCCACTCCTATTTATGGGGGTGTGGTGATATCTGAGTTCCGGAACCAAAGTGTTGTAATATGATTGTGTGTATGGACGTGTAGTAAAATATGAGACCACATTTACCACCATCAGGTCATTTAGAAAGAGCAGTGCTCCTTTATTTTTCACAGGCATTGGCTTTGTTGCTTGCCTGTCCTGTTTAGCTTGAGTTTTGGTTCGTATACAAACAACACTGCTATGGAATCAGAAGTCAGGTGGACCTCTGAATCAATAAATAGCCCTTTAAAAAAATGTAAATTCAAACTCCAGAACAAATTTTTTTTAGCATTTTAAATATGGGTTAGAATTTATTTCAGGTTTTTTTTTTAAAGATAGGGTTAACATTTCTTTCAGGTTTTTATTTCTTTATGTAACTCTATTAGGTATTTTTTCCCTTACCTGTACGTACAACACAAGGACAAGGTCACACACTTGTCAGATGTTTTAACCCTTCTTTACGCTAATAAAAATGTTTTTGAAATACAGCCAGTGTCCTAGTTGGAGAGATAGTCCATCACTTCCTAATGGAAAGAGAGGCAAAATCATCCAAAAAACAATAAAAACCCAACAGAGAGCTGCAAAGGAAGGTGATGATGGAAGATGTGAAGGTGTGTCACAATAAATCATGTTCCTTAGGAGCACTCACCTTTCACCAGGATCACCAATCAGGATGTGCCATGACACACTGTACTGATACACTTTCATCAGAAAAGGCTGGTCGGTTGTGTTTGCCTACAACGTCTGCACTGAACCTAATAGTTGGCTACTGTAAATAGGAACTGGATTATAATCATATCTTTTTTTTTTACAAATGAGTAATCAGTCTAAAGCGCAGGGATGCTTCATCTATTTATTAAGTTTGTCTTTTATGGGAACATGATAAAATGTGTCGAAGTATACCCCATTGTTATTTTTGTGTACTGGAGACACACACTGCATTCCCTTTATCCAGGGCTCTAATTTATATTTATGACCAGATGAACTGTACCAGCTACACATATTTACTAGCCACTGCAGTCTCTGAGAAATATAAGAACCTAAGGGAGTTTCCAACAATCATCATCTATCCATAACCAAAGTATCAGTTATCATGTGAATTCCGATTGGTTGCTTTGGGTTAAGGCACCTTTTACACATGCTTAATAAATCACTCTACATTTCTGTGCTAACTGCCCTCTAATTAAAACTGTTATATGTATTATTTTAAACCTTGGTTGCAGATCATTAGTACATACAGTATCTAAAAAAAACACAAAAAGGATTGTATTGTTATTTACAAGGACTCTTCACATTTAATTTAATGTTTTACCTTTCCAGCAATTTTTTTATGGTCAGACAAGGCAGTGAAATACAATTCTAAATAGAATTTATTACCTATCTTACTCACTTATACAAGTTCTGGAAAATGTTAAGAGCGCCTAATGGGAAAGGCCTATGTTTGCCTTGTTTCCATTGGAGACCAGTAAACATGGCTTTATATGGAACGCTGTGTTGTTATGTGCTGAGAGGTGTTAGTAGAGCATTCCATAGACACAGCTCTAAACTTAGATCCTCTACCTTGTTAGAAGGTAAAAGTATGCTTTGAAGAGGACCTTACACTTGCTAATCAGTCTCTTTAGAGCTTGTGTATACATTTTGTTTGATTTTAGCTCAGGACTGAAAAATATATTGTTTAATTCAAGTCAGGTTACTTGGGAAAAATTGGTTGTGGACCTTAGGCGTACTGCACATGAGCACAAGCCCCAAAAAACGTTTTCCTAATAATTTGGGCGATTGAAGTTTGCACCTCCACCTCCCCACAGGCCCCTGGCTGCATTTACTGGCAATTTCTGGCTTTCATTTTGACAGCCGGGACTTGTTCTGTATCTGTTGACTTATTAAAGGCGAATAGGCTGTTCACTCTGCATAGGAATTTGCACTTTGCAGGGGAAGTTTTTCCTTAGTTTAGTGCATGAGGCGAAGCTCTGCTGACTTCCATCACCCAATTATGTGCAACCAAAATACCATATTTTTTCCTTGCACGTGATTGGGTATTTTTGCAAAGAAATTTCGACACATTCAGCTAAATGCCCCCGCAAAGTCTGCAGTGTAAATACAAGTTATAAGGTAGCAATGCTATCTCTGGCCTATTTATAGCAAATAAGGGGGAAAGAAAGCTTTATATAAGCGCCAAACCTATTTGTCACAGCTTACGCAGGGCTATGGACTCCTACCCTAATTCCATGGGACTTCACTGAGCCAATTAAGAGGCACCAGTGTTTTCATATGGGAGAGGGAAATGATTCACATGCTCATCTATAGCCAGAAATGTACGGTATTTCACTTCCCTCCCAGCAATCGAATGGAGCAGTGCGAGAGAAAGGAAAGGTGACTATAGGCAGCTGGGGATGGAGGGATCAAAGTGACCTTAACCTCTTGCCGTCCGCCCGTAGTAAAAAAACGGACGGACGGCACTGCAGCATCTGCGGGTTGCCGTCTCCAGACGGCAATTTTGTTTCTGCTCGCTCGCGCGCGCCCCCTAGCGGGCACGCACGTGCAGAAAAGTCCCGATCAATGCACACACCCGTTACCGGGTGTTTCACATATAGGCGATCAGCGGGTCCGTAGCCCGCCGATCGCCTATATGTGCTCGTTCGCGGCACCTCTGATGATGAAGCTGATGAAGCAGATCTCTGCTTCATCAGCTTCTTTTGGGGTCCACAGGTGATATTAGGGGTCCTAGAGACCCCTAATATCTCCATAAAGAGGACCTGTCAGTGTGCCTTTGCTATTATATAGGGGGTTGTTATCCCCCTATATAATAGCAATACCAATAAGTGCAAAAAAAATAAATATAAATAAAAAAAAATAAAAGTAAAACATAAAAAAGTAAAATAAAATAAAAGTCACATATAAAAAAAGGGGAAAAAACCCCCCCAAAATGTTTAACTCCCCCACCCCCACGTTTACGCGCCTATAAACGTAAATACGCGTCCGGTGCCCCAGCGCGCAAAAATTACAATTGCGCTACACATGTTACATATCGCCGCGAACGTCGCAGTGAGAGCAATCATTTTAGGGCCATCAATCACTGATAACACTAAACTGATGAGCGGTAACAGCTTTTAAAGCGTCGCCTATGGCCAATTTTGGGTATTATCGTTTTTTGAGGTTTCGCGCGCGCACGCAATTTTAAGGCTTGACATGTTTAGTGTCTTTTTACCCGACGTGACCCCATCTTTTATATTTTACCAAAAAATTGGGTAATAATAAATGTTTTATCATTTAATATAGGGGAAACTGTTTTTTTTTTTAAATTTCGGTAATTTTTCCTTAATATAGTAAAAAAATAAAACCCCCAGTGGTGAATAAATACCACCAAAAGAAAGCTCTATCTGTCCCCAAAAAAGGGTATAAAATTAATTTCAGTACAGCGCTGCATGACGGAATAAATGTCAGTTAAAGTACCGCAGCGCTGAATACTGAAAAATGGCCTGGATGGGAAGGGGGTTTAACACCGCGGATGTCAACTGGTTAAAGCAAAGAAAGGGTCACTTAAAGCAAACTGAAGGACTGAAATAGTTACAGTGAATACTGCAAAACCATTCATAACATTGGCACAGTATGTTTGCCGTGCACTGCCTGTCTTGTACAAGGGTCCCGTGCACTTTTTACCTCTTCATGTACACCATGTCCTCTCGTTAAGGAAAGGTACCTACTCCAGTAGGAATGCTGAGGCGGTGGGGCCTGTACTGGGCTTGCTCACAGTGAGTAATACCACCCGCATACAAACCCTTTTTCCCCTCCTTGAGTTGCTGTCCTCTCCTAATGACAGCTTGGCAGCTTTTTGGCAGACATAAGGTGCTGATTATATTTATTGCTTTTGCTGTATTCACTGTAACCATTTAAGGCCTTCAAGTTAGTCTATAGAAATCTGACATGACAGAATTACTAGGGTTTCTTTTGCTGACCTCCTTCCAAAAAAGCTAATTGCCTGGATGTCTCTGATTTCATTACTGTCAGAATCACAGACCCAGAAAAGCATGCAAAAAGTAGTTGAAGTGAAATCAGAACTCTGGACATTTGCTCTTGGGCATGTTTTCTGATGGAGACAACAGTGGCTCATTCCTGCAAAATGTGTGTTGAAATTACAACGTCTGGTCTATATCAGAAGCCTGTGTGACAGGATGACAATGTAGGAGAACAACTGGTGGACCAGGACCATTGTCACCTTATAAAAGGAAGTGCCTGAAAAAAGACCCAGGTGGCGAGATTGTCAAGAATTATACAAATGAACATTTCATATTGCAAATGCAATATATGCCTTTTTTGTCATCTGTGTCTCATTAGTTGGATTTCCCTACACTTTCTGTCCTGAAGATGAAACAGGAAGTTAGAGAATATCCTTCTAATGTGAGTGAAATCTCTCTTAGACATGTGTCCCCATTGAAAGATCTCCCCTCTATTCCTGTTCTAGTGGCAATTTTATTTAATTTCCAGTGACACTGGTACTCAGTACAATTATTAGAGAGAGCGAATCTCCCTGACAGGGACATAGACAGCAATAATAAAACTTCAGATTCTACTTCTAACCCCTCATCAATCTATACAAATCTAAAAAAAAGTTTTTCATTTATGAACAGTTTTTTTTTACCCTCTGTACCTAGTTTAGTGTAACTCCATACAGAGCAGGTGCGATGACTTGGTGGGGTGGCATGGCAGTATATAGTGAGATCTCTGTACTGTAGTGTGAATACTTCCAAAATGATGAAAAGAAGATAACATTCCTAGATCCAATTGGAGTTTGCAAAGCACTAATGCGCCACTAAATAGGAACTGAATACTGGATGCTATGCCCAAAAAAAGATAAGCAGAGGACAAATATCTAGTCACCAATATTGCCTGTGGTCTCTTTGCAGCTGATCTTTTCCCCATTACTGACTTACATTGCCTTGTTATGATCTGTGTCTATGTGTGAAGTTGAGCATCTTGGTAGAGGTGCAGGGCTTTGCTTCCTCATGTCAGAGCCTCCAGCACTGAGAATAGTAAACGGCACATTCATGACATTACCAAATCTCCTGAGACAAGCAGTCAGGGGCAGCATTGCCTTAGATCTCACACTCTTGATATACAGCTATGCGGCTGTAGGCTCAGGAGTGCTCAGGTACCCTTCCATACCAGGAAGAAATTCTAAATGGTAGATTTTTCAGGGTACTGCTTGTGAACAATTAACATTTCAAGATATTCCCTGTAACATAGATCTTCACTTCTTAAAGTGCAGGTCCACTTTATGGTTCATTCCCATGGGCTAAAAAAAAGGGTGTATGGGCACCAAAACGCTGCAACATGGAACCCGGGAAATACAGCCTTAATTTTTACTATATGCCCATAACACTGTATTTGCATCCATGGGAATAAGCCCTTAAGCAGCACTTGAATGCTACGCACTCGGTCTTGATTGATCTGTCTGGTAATTTGTACCTATTCCTATTCCAATTTATTCCTATTTCAAATTTCACTGAAAGCAGGAAAATGCACTTATCTTTCTGCCGGGCTAATGAAAACATTTCCAGTATGTTTGTGTGGATCCAATCAGCGTTACGGTGAAGCTTCCAGATTCAGGAATGATTTTATACTGTATTATAGATCATTGTAGAATTGCAATTTTTTTAAATACCTAATTGTGACTAAGAAAAGTTTTTTTATTGCATTATTTGATATCTACTTGTGAATGTTTCAGCTGATCACACACACTTTTCCGTTTTCTATTTTCTATGTATTTTCTGAGTCAATGAAAGTGCTGATGATGGTAATAAACAGCCGATTTATATATAATTTATTAAAGCCTGTTAAATCAAACGGTCTTATTCTGTGTATTTGTAGTCTGTTCAGAAGACATACCAAACCTTAAATCTGTGTACACAGGTCAGCCATTGTTTAAAATGGCGCTAGTTCAGTTGAGTACATAAGTTAACATGCCATGTGAGGTTTTTCTTTATCCTTTGGCATGCGTTATAGGGCCCTTTGATGTCAATGGCAGGGCATGAAATGAAATGATTGTTGATAAGGTACATAAACATGGATAAACCATGGTGGTAATCCAGCCTAAAATCTGAAAGTACCCATATGAGTTAGATAAACATCCCTGATCATGTCATTATATGAATACCATGCAAGAGGAACATCTCATTTTTAAACCCCGTGGGCTACAAGTATTATTATTATACAGGATTTATATAGCACCAGCAGTTTGGGCAGTGCTTTACAGAATGAAGGTAGATAGTACAGTTACAATATAATACAATAGAGGAGGGCCCTGCACATGAGAGCTTAGAGTCTAGTAGGAGGGGCATTAATTGGGATGAGTTCATGGAAGGAGTGAAAGGACTTTTATTATGTAGAGGCGGGATAGGCTTCCCTCAAGAGATGAGTTTTTAAGGTGGTCAGTTTGGGGTAGGACGTTCCAGGGGATGGGAGAGAATCTGGACTTGAGCATTGGAGGAGGTGATGAGGGAGCCAGAGTGCAGGAGATCTTGGGAGGAGTGGAGAGGATGGTTAGGGAGATAACTTGAGATTAGTTGGATGCTGTAGCCAGGGGGCAGAGTTGTAGATGGCTTTGTATATAGTTGTTAGTATTTTGTGTGTTGGGTGAATAGGATTGAGTGGAGAGATTGGCATAGAGGAACGGTGGACAATGAGTGGTTGGTGAGGTGGGTGAGTCTAGCAGCAGCATTCATGATAGACTGAAGGGGAGATAGCCTTTGTAGAAGTGGGCCAATAACGAGGGAGTTACAACACGAGAGATTATAAGGGAGAGAATTAGAAGCTTTGTGGAATTCTGGAAATGTTACAAAGGTTGAGTCAGCAGGATTTGGATAGTGATTGGAAGTGAGGCTGAAAGCAGAGGTCAGAATGGAGGATTACACAGAGTACCCTGGCTGGAGAGGTGCTCGGTGTAATCATTTGGTGATACAATTCACACTTCAGTCTTGGTTCATTGAATCGAAGTTCCTCTTGGAGGGGGTCCAGGAGTACAACTGAAGCACAGTCACAGGCAGAAAGCCCTCATTGCTTTTCCAGACACTATGAGCTCCATCAGCCTCAAATCTGTTTTTACAGTGCTCCAAAATGCCTTTGTAGGGCTCATTTACAGCAGTCCACATGCTAAAATGATCCGATTTGTAATGCAGGCTGGTGCCCGATGTATGCCATCAGTGGGGGGGGGGAGGGTATATAGTATTATTTCAACACAAGGCACTATTTACCTTTTTTCTGTTTTGTACATCAAGTGATATTTTATTAATTAGTAATTTGGTGCAGTGAACAGCGCTGACATGAGATAAGGTGTGGTGTCTCAAGGCAGCAATGTGGTGTGAACAGGGCACATTGAATACAGATGTGCCCTTGCTGTAAAGAAAAACACTGTTGTGGAACTATGAATCCCATGAGGCATTGCAAGATTCTCACAGCCACAGGCATGACTCTCAGACACAGATGCATGATGGGATTTGTGGTTTCACCACAGCTGGAAGGCCGTAGTTTGCCCACCCCTTCCACAGGCAAAACCTTTTCAATTTTTTACAATGTAAAGGCCCATTTACACCTATGTGCTGCGGTAATGCACATTATACACAGTGTGTTATAGTACCAGTCATTTTTTTATGGCACCCCAATGCACTCAAGCATGGCACCGCAACACACGGTAAGGCACTACTAAAGAAAACCAAAAAACATTTGGACGGGTTAGACAGCCAGAGCAGCAACTGTGTATTTAGAAGACTGCTTGCAGTTCATTTATAAAGAAGATCTCCAGGAAAACTTTGTATTAACCCTTGCAGTGGGGCTACCCGTGCACTGCGTGTGTTAAGCGCTCATTTGTATCTAGGGAGAAAAATAACAAAGTTATACTCACCTGAAGATCGGAGCCGACCAGCTGTAACAGTGCTCCCTCCAGCCTGTCCTCTCCTCCACTGCAGCATTGGAATGTTCCTCAGGGTACTCACATCTATGCACAGTGTATAGACATGATGATTTACTGGACCTTAGACCGCTGCAGAGGAGGAGTAGAGACTTGAAGGACCAGTCCAAGAAGCCCTTAACCCTTACAATGCGGGCTTAGCCCCAATGTACACTTCTTCATAAAAGAAAAACGTGCATTTAGTATTTTTTGCATTGGAGACAATAAGTCCTCGTTCACACTATTACATATCGGAAATGCCTGTTATAGTGATGCGCGTTTGTGGGCCTTTTTTCCCCGCGCTTGCTGCACATCCCTGTTGATCTCAAGGAGTGCTGCACAGGTGACAAATGTGCACTACAGACGTCCTACATTTGTTTCCACGTTTTAAAATCGCATTTGCTCGGCCGCATTTGGGGTGCCATAAACATGTAATGCACAGTAAGCACATTTTATTACACATTCTGTGAATGCGTCAAAGCATGTGCATGATTCGCAATTTGGTATGTGTTCATGGAACGCTTAGGTGTGAACAGGGACTAAAGCATTACAACCACGATCAGTGGGTCAGTGGATTGCGGGTGCATTGCTCTGGCTCCTGCCAGTACAGACATTCAGAAGCAGGGACAGGGGGAAGAACGAATGGACTACAAGTACAGTGACATCATCAGTGGCAGCACTCACTACATAAAAGGGATTCTTTCAAGTAAGCTTTGATTGCATTATGAAACACAACTGCAGTATGTATTCCTATTACAATGCTGATATAACAGGATACTATATACTGGGACCTTATAACTCCATTCATGATTACAATGCTGCATTATTATACGCCTTTATGTCTGCCGGGAGTTCAGCTTTAAGACTTGAATGTGGTCTTCAGTTATAATATAAAATGACTGTTTATTTCTCTTTTATGCTCCAGAGTAAATGACATCAATTCTTCTATCAGTCGTCACTGACATGAAAATGGATGCTTTTAGGATGCCTCGAATTTTGGCTGTTGCAGCTTATTTATCCTTAATCTGACTTTCCCAGATCTGTCTGCTCCTTTTCAGGGCAGCGCTGGGGAAAATTCCCACACTCCTCCAGTATGTGCCCTGCGGCCAGTATTTACATAACGCTATTCACAAGACCATGTGACCCTGGCAAGCTGAGGGGAAGCGCCTTTCAGCCTTGCAGTGTCATCATGAACCAGCAGTAGTTTTATAGCTAAAACATAAGACGTCTTCCAGAGAAATCAAATCTTCCTCAGCCTTCTAAAACAGAATAATAAATATATATATCAATCAGAGTCCGAGGTTGCAGCACTCAAACCATGTTTATTCCAAGCAAAAGTTTCTTTACAGAAGTGTTTCAATAATATATTAGGGATGCACTGATACCATTTTTTCCAGACTGAGCACAACTACCAATACTTTTCCTCAAGTACTCTCCAATACGATTTTCTAAAACAATACAGACTAATGATTTTTGGACAGTGGTGGAGAACCAAGGTGCAGTCACAGCTACAACCCTGGTAGTTTTGCCACTAACTGCAATGCAAAATAATACCATCAGCTATAGGGGACTACAAATCTCAGAAATACATTATACAGCAATGCAGAATAATACCATCAGCTTTAGATGACTACAAATCCCAGCAATACATTATATAGCAATGCAGAATAAAATCATCAGCTATAGAGGACTACAAATCCCAACAATACATTATACAGCAATACAGACTAATATCACTAGCTATAGAGGACTACAAATCCCAGCAATACATTATAGAATAATACCATCAGCTATAGTTCACTACAAATCCCTGCAATACATTTTACAGCAATACAGAATAATATAATCAGCTATAGATGACTACAAATCCCAACAATACATTATACAGCAATGCAGAATACCACAAACTATAGATGACTACAAAGCTCAGCAATACATTATACAACAATGTAGAATAATACCACTAGCTATAGAGGACTACAAATCTCAGAAATACATTATACAGCAATGCAGAATGGCATCAGCTATAGAGGACTACAAATCCCAGCAATACATTATACAGCAATGCAGAATAATAGTATATAAATTTGCTTCATACTCTGTGCTACCGCTCTGCTCCAAGGTGCCGGCCTGATGTCTTGGGCAGAGGGTCTTAGGAGTAGTGTGAAGGGTCACAGGAGGGGCGCAGAAGCTCACAGGAGGAGTGCAGAAGCTTTATAACTCCATTCATGATTACAATGCTGCATTATTATACGCCTTTATGTCTGCCGGGAGTTCAGCTTTAAGACTTGAATGTGGTCTTCAGTTATAATATAAAATGACTGTTTATTTCTCTTTTATGCTCCAGAGTAAATGACATCAATTCTTCTATCAGTCGTCACTGACATGAAAATGGATGCTTTTAGGATGCCTCGAATTTTGGCTGTTGCAGCTTATTTATCCTTAATCTGACTTTCCCAGATCTGTCTGCTCCTTTTCAGGGCAGCGCTGGGGAAAATTCCCACACTCCTCCAGTATGTGCCCTGCGGCCAGTATTTACATAACGCTATTCACAAGACCATGTGACCCTGGCAAGCTGAGGGGAAGCGCCTTTCAGCCTTGCAGTGTCATCATGAACCAGCAGTAGTTTTATAGCTAAAACATAAGACGTCTTCCAGAGAAATCAAATCTTCCTCAGCCTTCTAAAACAGAATAATAAATATATATATCAATCAGAGTCCGAGGTTGCAGCACTCAAACCATGTTTATTCCAAGCAAAAGTTTCTTTACAGAAGTGTTTCAATAATATATTAGGGATGCACTGATACCATTTTTTCCAGACTGAGCACAACTACCAATACTTTTCCTCAAGTACTCTCCAATACGATTTTCTAAAACAATACAGACTAATGATTTTTGGACAGTGGTGGAGAACCAAGGTGCAGTCACAGCTACAACCCTGGTAGTTTTGCCACTAACTGCAATGCAAAATAATACCATCAGCTATAGGGGACTACAAATCTCAGAAATACATTATACAGCAATGCAGAATAATACCATCAGCTTTAGATGACTACAAATCCCAGCAATACATTATATAGCAATGCAGAATAAAATCATCAGCTATAGAGGACTACAAATCCCAACAATACATTATACAGCAATACAGACTAATATCACTAGCTATAGAGGACTACAAATCCCAGCAATACATTATAGAATAATACCATCAGCTATAGTTCACTACAAATCCCTGCAATACATTTTACAGCAATACAGAATAATATAATCAGCTATAGATGACTACAAATCCCAACAATACATTATACAGCAATGCAGAATACCACAAACTATAGATGACTACAAAGCTCAGCAATACATTATACAACAATGTAGAATAATACCACTAGCTATAGAGGACTACAAATCTCAGAAATACATTATACAGCAATGCAGAATGGCATCAGCTATAGAGGACTACAAATCCCAGCAATACATTATACAGCAATGCAGAATAATAGTATATAAATTTGCTTCATACTCTGTGCTACCGCTCTGCTCCAAGGTGCCGGCCTGATGTCTTGGGCAGAGGGTCTTAGGAGTAGTGTGAAGGGTCACAGGAGGGGCGCAGAAGCTCACAGGAGGAGTGCAGAAGCTCACAGGAGGAGTGCAGAAGCTCACAGGAGGAGTGCAGAAGTTCTCAGGAGGGGGACCTGTGCAGGCCAACAGAATCGTGATTCCCCAGAAGGCTGGTGCAAGGTCCCCAGCAAACGTGGGACCTCAGGCAGCCGATTCAATTAGAAAAATTAAAGTGCCGGTATCGGTTTTTAGTATTGGAGCATTTTCACGCGTTCTCCTGCAAACGCCTAGTATCAGCACCGGTACCGATACTGGTATCAGTATTGTGCACCCCTAACATATCTATAGATAATTATTAGTACTTATATTATTATTATCATTTTTTAATTAACACTTTTTAGCTGCAGGACTTATGCCAATTATTAATACATGAATGAAATACTTGACAAGATTGGTAGACACACATACATACATTACTATATCATTTGCATTTCCTAATTCTTTTGTCTTAGAGAACAAATATGTTCTAAGTCAAAATGTTTTATGCTTTTTCAAATGCTGATTAAATCACTTACAATGGATGCTGTTCCTTGATGTTTAAAAGTTTAGTTGCCTGCAGAATCAGCTGGTCCCCCGAACACTGACCCTAATATCCTGTTTTAGGGTGGCTCCTTTCCCTTGCAGGTTCCTATAGAGTCACCCTTGTGTGTGCTAGTAAGCTGTGTGTGTCCCCACAAGAGCAAAGACACAGCAAGGCAAACCTTTACCCTGCTCTTCCCTCCTCCAAGCCAGTAGCTGGATTGCTGCTGCCGACTGCTCTATCCCTGTGATCTTGTACTGGACAGGAAGTTTAGGGAAGTGGAGCTGAGAGAGTTTGAGCTGTATGGAATCATGACGGTAAGTGCTTGGACAAAAATTGACAGAAACACTTTGCTGGACCATGTACATTTTTGTGATCTGGATCTATTACTGAAAAAAGTTTGAGAGTTTAATATTACAAGTTTTGCATTCTCCATGGCCATGAGCTCCCTCCCTTCTGTAGTTCCATTACCCGCTTCCTGCAGTCCCTCTTTTTACAGAACGATATTTCCAAGTATGATTTCAGCTTTCGGTGGGCATTTGACAAGTCATTATAAGGAACCTCAGGATAAGGATGTTACGGTGTGAAGAATGATGTTTATCATCTGCAGTGCACTGTCACATGTTGTTGTCTTCAGCGTCTCGCTTTATGATGTTTTCATACATAGAAATGTTGGCGTCCTTTTTCATTCTCACTTCTCCCAGCATCTGTCTGTTCAGTGTAATGGCTCCATCACTAAACAGATCTGTAGCTCTACATTAACAGAATCTGCCGCTGCCAAAACACAATGCTATTTTCGTAACCAATCCCAAGACACAGCCATCATCATCATCATCATCATCGCTGACTTTTTTCTATTTATTTATGTTTTAGGTCAAACAAGCAGACAAAAAATGCATGGAATCTGCAACAAAAACATTTGTTTCCTTTGATTTAATCTGCAATCTGGAAGCTTGAAAGGGAAAAGAGATTGTAATAGTACATTAAAGCACGACTACAGTAAAAAAAAAAAAAAACATTATTAGAAAGGGGTGTGCATCCTTGGCACGCCAGCTGTGGTGAAACTACAAATCCCATCATGCCTCTACCAGCAGGCATCTTGCCTATGGTTCTCAGTCTTGCAGTGCCTAATGGGATTTGTAGTTCCACAACAGCTGGAGTATCAAGATTGCCTATCCGTTTGTTAGACCATTTAAAGATAAAGTAAAAAACAGCTTTTTGCTACATCCCTCTCCTTCAATCCAGAGCCGTCCTCCGAAGTACTTCTACACTTCGGAGGTGTATTTATAAACAATTCACAGAGAGATTCACCATGCACAATTATATGTACATTTATTCTGTACAGATGGAGGCAAATATGAATGTTTTTTAGCAGATCGAATGTAATATCAGGTAAATATAGCATGCAGATTATGGCCACTAGATGGATCTCAAGAGCATATGAAGTAGGGATTTACAGGCAGGACCCTCCTTACCATCTTGTCTTGAATTGTATTGTGATTGCAATGTCTTCCTTATATTGTAAAGCGCTGCGCGAACTGTTGGCGCTCTATAAATCCTGTATAATAATAATAATATTTCCGGTGCAGCGCCATCTAGTGGCCATAATCTGGTACTTTCTTCATATTACATTCGACCGGCAAAGAAAAGATGCTAATGGGTGCTGCTGATAGTGCTGGGGGCAGTGGGTGCTGCTGATAGTGCTGGGGGCAGTGGGTGCTGCTGATAGTGCTGGGGGCAGTGGGTGCTGCTGATAGTGCTGGGGGCAGTGGGTGCTGCTGATAGTGCTGGGGGCAGTGGGTGCTGCTGATAGTGCTGGGGGCAGTGGGTGCTGCTGATAGTGCTGGGGGCAGTGGGTGCTGCTGATAGTGCTGGGGGCAGTGGGTGCTGCTGATAGTGCTGGGGGCAGTGGGTGCTGCTGATAGTGCTGGGGGCAGTGGGTGCTGCTGATAGTGCTGGGGGCAGTGGGTGCTGCTGATAGTGCTGGGGGCAGTGGGTGCTGCTGATAGTGCTGGGGGCAGTGGGTGCTGCTGATAGTGCTGGGGGCAGTGGGTGCTGCTGATAGTGCTGGGGGCAGTGGGTGCTGCTGATAGTGCTGGGGGCAGTGGGTGCTGCTGATAGTGCTGGGGGCAGTGGGTGCTGCTGATAGTGCTGGGGGCAGTGGGTGCTGCTGATAGTGCTGGGGGCAGTGGGTGCTGCTGATAGTGCTGGGGGCAGTGGGTGCTGCTGATAGTGCTGGGGGCAGTGGGTGCTGCTGATAGTGCTGGGGGCAGTGGGTGCTGCTGATAGTGCTGGGGGCAGTGGGTGCTGCTGATAGTGCTGGGGGCAGTGGGTGCTGCTGATAGTGCTGGGGGCAGTGGATGCTGCTGATAGTGCTGGGGGCAGTGGATGCTGCTGATAGTGCTGGGGGCAGTGGGTGCTACTCTCAAAGAGTGAATATACATGCAATTTTTCTGAGAATTGTTTAACAATGCTCCCTAGATGTCCTTAGGTGTTTGGGTTGAATGGCAGCCTGCATCTTTTAACCCTCTTTATCTGATCCCAGGCCCTGCCCCCGACCCCCTGTAAAAACAGGGCATTTTGACAAGTATTTGTCAAAATGCCCCGATGTTTGCGCTATGTTTTTTTGTTTTTTTCACTTACCTTCGGCGCGGGAGAGCAGCGGCGAGTCAGCGCTGGTCCGGTGGGAGGAGCTCCAGGTGGGG
>NW_017306331.1:505644-507954 GCF_000935625.1 Nanorana parkeri | reverse complement strand
CGCTGGTCCGGTGGGAGGAGCTCCAGGTGGGGGTCCTAATTTAGCTAGCCGGCGACTGCCTGAGGTGCCGCGCGTGTGGGGATCCTCTGGCAGTCGCTGGCCAGCTAAATTAGGACCCCACCTGGAGCTCCTCCCACTGGACCAGCGCTGACTCGCCGCTGCTCTCCTGCACCGAAGGTAAGTGGAAAAAAACATAGCGCAAACATCGGGGCATTTTGACAAGTACTTGTCAAAATGCCCTGTTTTTTCCGCCCTCACCCTGCAGCGCCTTCAGGCGGCCGCCTGACTTGCCTTGCGGTAGCGCCGGGCCTGCTGCAATGGGCACCACCACAGGACGCTGCAGGGCAGGGCAACGGACCATGCTGCCATGCAGGCACCCGAATTTGAATGTTCACTTTGTCCACTACCAATAAAGTTAGAAAAAAAATGTAAACACTGACAGTTTCGGCAGTGTGCAATACAATACACAGTACCGGAACTGTGATAGTGCACCAGCCTATCCTCTGAATGAAACACAGCATTTCAGTGGACAGGCTAGTGTGAACAGCTCTTAAAACAGAGCGTTAACCCTTAGGGCCCATTCACTCCATATGTGTTGGGGCTGCACTGGCCATTTTTTCACCACAGCCCCAACACAGGATAAGGCAATTTGCCTTGTCAAGCATGGGCTCGGGTTCACACCACCACAACGCATGGTGGTGTGTGCTGAAAAAAAAGTACTGCATGCAATACTTTTTTCCGCATAGTGGGATGCAATGCAGTACAACTGCCTCGCACTTTGCTGTGCCCATAAAAAACATAATTAAGAAAAAAAAGTACAGTGCAATGTTCCGGGATCAGCGCATGGACACTGTGTCCGGCACTGTACACCAGACGCTGTGCGTTTTGCTCATCGGCTGGTGTGAACTGGCCCTTAGTGTGTTCAATTCGATCAACCGAACATTTGCTAGTAATATTTTACATTTGTTTCATCTTCTTTGCACCTGATTGGATATTGGAAGCCAGCACAAGAGCTAGTTAGCTATAATGTCCACATTGCTGTACAATGAAGTTTAGCAAGGACAAGCCCTCACACTTCCTCTAAACTCATCTTCAGTTTGCGAGTCACAGAAAAACAACAACCCCAAAGCCGCTATTATTATTGTCTTGTTACTCTCACACTAGAAGCGCATTCTCACTCCAAAAACAATTTGGTTTTTGTGTGCTGGGATTTCTCGATGTCTCATGAATAACTTATTCTTCTCTCCTCTACTTTGTACCCTTTAACACATCCTTTATCAAAAACAAAGGCGCCTTCTCCTCCGCAGGTGCATGTAGTAATTGCTACTTTTTTTAACTTGCTCTTTAATTACTTTTCACTGTCTGCACAACAAGATTTATTGTCCGGGGAGACATCAGCATCTTGTCAAAACAGCGAAGAATTAGACGATTTCACTTTCCTTGGTAATTGTGCCGCTTCATCGCCTTTTCATTTGCTGCGTTCTAGCGAATTATGCTTTTTTCTTCTATGTAATTACACATTTAAATTAGGCCTATCTTTGGTCAGAGCAGCAAATAAAAGCATACATTATGTGCATAGTCAAAGTCTACAAAATACGTTGGAAAAAACAAATAATGTGTATTATTTCATTGGATGCCTCGTGCTGCCTGTACGTCTCATGGCTCAGTATGAAGGATACACGTGACCAATGCTAAGAGTCTGTAACCATGCAATGGGATGTATACAGGGCCGGATTTAATCTCTTTGCTGCCCTAAGGCCAGGTTCCGCAATGCGCCCCCTCCCCACCAAACTCATCTTATCTTTTACTTTTTTTTATTATTTTTTTACTTTTTGTATCACTTTTACCCACCCAGTGGCTGTGCTGCCCCTCTACTCCCTGCTGCCCCAAGGCCAGACCTCGGTGGCCTTGTGGGATACCCAGCCCCGGATGTATAGATAGACTTGTTGGCTGAAGCTCATGGTAAAGAAAGCTAAACAAAGATAAACTTTCCAGATGGTCTGCTACATCCCTCCCTATACATCACCTTGTGGTCATGTGCATGGCAGGCTTGGGATAAAAGTCAGGTTTACACGCTTCTTTTTTCTTCGTTCTTTACAACCTGCGGGCTGAACAAAGAAAATAGAACAGATTCCTCCATCAACACTTACGAGCGTTCATCAAGGAATCTCCTGCTGTTTCTTTGGCTCCTAGCTCTGGTCCTGCTGATAGTGCTGGGGGCAGTGGGTGCTGCTGATAGTGCTGGGGGCAGTG
Organism: Nanorana parkeri; assembly: GCF_000935625.1. NCBI lineage: Eukaryota > Metazoa > Chordata > Amphibia > Anura > Dicroglossidae > Nanorana > Nanorana parkeri. Next base: position 505,701 of record NW_017306331.1, on the reverse strand, counting down.
GGTGCTGCTGATAGTGCTGGGGGCAGTGGGTGCTGCTGATAGTGCTGGGGGCAGTGG
>NW_017306331.1:504202-505451 GCF_000935625.1 Nanorana parkeri | reverse complement strand
TGCGAATAGTGCGAGGGGCAGTCGATGCTCCTGATAGTGCTGGGGGCAGTGGATGCTGCTGATAGTGCTGGGGGCAGTGGGTGCTGCTGATAGTGCTGGGGGGTGCTTTGCGACTTAACCCACCATACGCTATACAGCAAATATTTGGGTTTGTTGCTTACTGACCCACCCTCATTCCCCCTCTCCATCCCACCTCAGACCTAACCACAGCCCACCACTATCCCTTCCTAACCTTATTTCCCTTTCCCCCACATCTCAAGCTTTAGCTCTCAAACACTTTTCATTTTTTCACGCTCTCCTACAGTCTATATTGCAAGTCTGGTGGTTCCTCCTCTTCCCAACTGCTATTACATGTATTCAATAACTGAAACACCAATTTATATTGTCTCTGTATTCTTCAGAACATTATTTGTATACAGTGTACTACCTACCTACTCTATATCTTTCCATCAAAATAAAGAATTATGAAATAGGAAAACATTTTTAAAAAGGGTCCTATAGGTGATGGTGGGCATAATAGTGACATTCATTATCACAGACAATTTCATGCATCATCTGTTTCAGTCCTGATCCCGTAGATAGCTGTGTGTAAGAGCTGTGAATAACTTGATATAAAACTGACAAAAATGTAAACCAATGAGAGTCATTCCTCCACTGGAGAATTCCATTGCCGTTTCCACGAGGGAAATAACACTTGAAAATGAACAGCATAGTGGATAAAAATAAAAGGCGATAAAACTTGTAAAAACGCAGCAAACATTTCCCACTCCCATGAAATGTATTCAGCACTCTGTGCCTTGTTTGCTGCCATTGTTTGCTATTTATGTACATAATAATGTTATTTTATTGGTTTGCTGTTTTATCGCGTCTCAGGCATTCAGAAGAGGCTTTTCTTAACAGGAGCCCATCAATAATTTTTTTTAAGATCCTATTTATATTTAATCACAGGCTTCTGCGGTGTAATTTCATTTTTTGTGTCATTTTACATCGGTGAGAAGTTAAATGTGCCACAGCTGCTTCTGCTTTAATGGTAATATGGATTTATAAGGATCTCAGCCTCCAGGGTGAAGAATGAGACGTTTGTGTAGTAAAATCAGCTCAATAGACTTATCTATACCATCACGGCTGTCCGTGCCCTATATGCTGCCTGAGGCAGTAGAAAGGGGGGCAGCAGGTGCTGCTGATAGTGCTGGGTGGGTGGCTTGGTGGTGGGTGCTGCTGATAGTGCTGGGGGGGGGGGTGCCTTGGT
>NW_017306331.1:495758-504032 GCF_000935625.1 Nanorana parkeri | reverse complement strand
GTGCAGCAAATGCTTTGCTGGATAATGCTGGAGGGGTAGCTTGGCGGCAGATGCTTTGCTGGATAGTGCTGGGGGGTAGCTTGGCGGCGGGTACAACTATGAGGCTGTAGGCTCACAAGTGTCTGGGCACGATCACAAACCAGGAAGTGCACTGCTATTTTTCTGGAGGAATTCATTTTTCAGGGTACTGCTTAGGCATGTATCATATGGGAATATTATAGGAATCCTAATATTCACTATAACACAGCAAATCTTTACATTTCGAGTTCCAGTCCACCTTAAATGTACCCATGGTGTCTTCAAGCATGGTATACTTGATGGTATACCAAGATGGCGCCGGTGTAGTCGGCTGCCGTCACGACTGCTCTGACCACCGTTCCTATTTTCGGTTTTAAATTGACTTCAAGGACATTTAAACTGGTCAATTCCTTACAACTTGACGGTTTTAACCCTGGATCCAAGCTGGCCGAGTGAGATCCTGTGGGAGAACAAAGGACGCAAACCGAAGCGGCGGCCCCGGGGAAAACGAGCCGGGATTAGGAACAGGCTGAGAGCCCGTGCGCACCGCACACCTCTGCCAAGCATCCTGCTTGCCAACGTCCAGTCGCTGGAAAACAAGCTCTATGACATCAGGGCCAGGGTAAAGTTTCAGAGAGACATTCGGGACTGCAATCTCCTCTGCTTCACCGAGACATGGCTAAGCCCAGCGGTACTGGATCATGCCATCCAGCCGGCCGAGTTTTTCTCGGTTCACCGCATGGATAGAACTTTGGATTCGGGTAAATCAAGGGGTGGCGGCGTGTGTCTAATGGTGAACAGTAGCTGGTGTAACAGCGCGAGTGTCGTTCCTCTCACACGCTCCTGCACACCCAACCTGGAACTATTAGCAATCAAATGTCGTCCCTTTTACCTTCCTCGGGAGTTTACATCGGTCATAGTCAGCGCTGTTTATATTCCACCCCAAGCAGACACGGACACTGCTTTATGCGAGCTGCATGAGGCACTCACACAGCACCAAACACAACACCGGGACGCTGCTCTTATTGTGGCAGGGGACTTTAACAGCGCCAACCTCAAACGCACGGCGCCAAACTTTTATCAGCACATCTCCTGCCCCACCAGGGGTGAAAGAACACTGGACCATTGTTACACGACAGTCAAAGAGGGTTACAGGGCACAACCTCGTCCCCCGTTTGGGAAATCAGATCATATAGCCATCTTCCTCATGCCAAAATACAAACAGAGGGAGGTTGCACGCCGGACGGACCAATTGGAGGCCGCTCTACAGGGCGCACTCGATGACGCAGACTGGGACATGTTCCGACGCAGCTCTGATGACATCAACGTGTTTACGGAAGCGGTTGTGGGATTTATTGGGAAACTGGTAGATGACATAATACCGAAAAAGACCATCAGAATGTTTCCCAATCAGAAGCCGTGGGTGGATAAGACCATCCGCGATGCTCTGAGATCGCGTACCGTGGCCTATAATGCGGGACTTGAATCGGGGTATATGGGCTTGTTTAAGGCTGCGTCGCACAGGGTCCGAAAAGCGGTAAAAGAAGCGAAGCAACGCTACGGAAGAAAACTGGAGGCACAGTTCCAACAGAGTGACTCTACAAGCCTGTGGCAGGGACTAAGGACAATGACGGACTATAAAGCACCAACATCCGGCATGATGAAGGCGGACGCGTCCTTGGCAGACGAGCTGAACACCTTCTTCGCTCGTTTCGAGGCTGCAGCTAACGGTAACGGCTGCAGACAGGAAGAAAATGCCAATTCTGGGAACGCGTTCGTCATTTCTGAGCATGACGTGAGCATTCAGGAGAGTGAACACTAGGAAAGCAGCAGGACGGGACGGAATCTCAGGTCGTGTCCTCAGAGCCTGTTTGATGGGAAACACCACTACCTGGTTTGGGAACAGCAGCGTGCAGGACAGACGAGCTCTTCAGAGGGTGGTGCGATCAGCTGAGAGAATCATCCGAACTAAACTCCCTGACCTGAATTCAATCTACAGCAAGCGGTGCTGGACCAAGGCCAGGAAGATCGTGAGGGACCTCAGCCATCCCAACAATGGACTTTTCTCTTTGTTGAGGTCTGGGAAGCGTTTTCGCTCCCTGAAGGCCAACACAGAGAGAAGGAGGAGATGCTTCTTCCCTCAGGCTATAGGGTCTCTCAATCAGATCTCTATATAGACATACATTCTACTGCCTGATAAGGTAAATGTTCTTACACTCACATTTACTGCACATCTGCACTTTAAAAAGAATGGTCAAAGAAAGGTCAATACACTGCTGGTCATCACCTTAATTCATTCACTCCGTATTGCTGCTGTTAGCACTCGCACACTTTACACTTCATACTGTATTTGCATTTTTAGTCTAATTTAATTCTTAATATTTAAATTTTAACATTTATATTTTATTTTGTGATGTCAAAGTGTTATATTATTATTGATTCTTCTCTCTACTTGTACTTCTCCCTCTCCTTCTTGCAGTCGTGTAAGCATTTCACTGCATATCATACTTGTACGATTATGTATGTGACAAATAAATAAATCTATCTAATCTATCTATCTACCTATCTATCTATCTATCTATCTATCTATCTATCTATCTATCTATCTATCTATCTATCTATCTATCTATCTATTTATCTATCTATCTATACTGGTTCCTCGTCCTACAAGAGGTTTTCCAGAGGTCTCAGGATGCCAAGGTTCTCTCACCCATAGAGCTCATTTTCAACATATTTGTTCAGTAATGCCATGTTCCTTCCTGACATTCACACCCAAATACATGGATTTGCCTGCTTTAGTATGCTGGAGTATTAAACTACAGTCAGTCTGTGTTGTTACTGGGTCAGTAGCTGAAAAAAAGTCACTTAATGTGTTTCCAGGCCTTTCTATCCACTATCATTCAGCTTGCACAATGTCTGTCCTTCAACACACAAGAAACTAGAAAGAAAGCAATGCTTTCAGCTGTACAATTGTTCCATATTGTTAATTTGAGGTACATGCTGTTCCTGCATCGCAGATGTGTTTGTTTTCTGCAATACCTATTCCATTTTTACTCCAGCCTTATTATTTTACTCCTTAGGATGAAAATTGCAGTAAGAACAAAATGTCAGGCCAAGTACACATTTCAATCCGCTTACCGTAATTATTAGACTAATGAGGTCTGGAAAACACGAGAATGCGGAGAGAGTCTGGGGGGTTCTGTCACAGTTGTTCACATGTTTGCATTGAATGGAGCTTTCTAATGTAATAACTGATGGATGTTTTACTTAGGTAGGATAAGTGAACATAGCAATTTTTCTCCCATTTGCCAAGAAAGCCTTGTTTCATTAGCTTGTAAATAAATAGCTCAGATGACCGAAGAGAACTTTCTTTACTTTTCCTTCTTTGCACAGTTTCACTGAAGCTATTGTGAAAGTATATCGCCATTCTAAACCTTTGTTTAGTTTATTGTAGAATGCAAGGTAAATAATCCGTCAGATTTTTATTGTTTTGTTGTTTGTGTCCTGTTGATATCTCCTTAAATCCTGTTTTCGAGACACAACAGGACGTGATTAGAAATACCCCCGAAGTGTAAATCCCACCTTTGACAGTTGTCTGTATTGGAAGATTTTCCCTCCAACTAAAAGTATAATTTTGGATTTCTCATCACTATCTGTTCCACCATTTGTGATCACCAGGACAAATGAAGAGAGTTAATCCTCCCAGCAGGGATACAGATGACAATAGCATCTAGGCAGTGGCCATTCTCCACTGTATCCAAAACATTCTCCTCTATATCCAAAACTGTATTACGTATTATCATACATACAGGACCAATTTAAACAGGAGCCAATTAACCTACCATCAAGTCTTTGGAGGGATATAGACCTATGTCACTTTTGCTGCCCATTTGGTAGTATCCTGTTATGCTTTGGCAGTGCCCTGATGAGCTTGGGTTTAAGAGGTCAGAGGACACCTGATGTTTCGCAGTTGCTGCCCTGCCAGTTGCCTGACCTCACACATTATTTCCCAGGTTCTGAGATTACATAAAACATTGCAACAGAAAATGATCCCACTGATTGGACCTTTGACCTCCTGCTCCCTATGTCATTATAGGAGACATTGGTACTATGGTGGTCAGAGAGAAATACTAGTGAAAGCTGGGGGGACCCAAGAGATTTACACTCCCATTTAGTGTTGGTTTCCCAGCGGACTTTGGGGGACAATGTCTCAGGATCAGAGTGGTGTTCAATGGCATGGACGGCAGTAAAGGCGAATACTTACACCGTTCTTTTAAAGGTATGCCTTCAATGGAAAAGTTCTCTAAAGCAACCGGATAACTTTAAGTGTGTACTTAGTAAATATTTGTTTTAGATATGGAGAGGGGCATTGTGGGCACAGCATGGAGTTTTAAAAGTAGGTAATGTTTCCTTAAAGTGTCCCTTTAAATGAAGTGAGGCTACTTAACCCTATTCTGGCATGAACTGAAAGGCCAGCATGTTACATGGATCACTATGAGGTCTATAATTAAAGAGACAACTCATCTTGGAGTCTAATGGTGTTTTGTCTTAGCTCGTATTGAGTGGCTTATATTACCTACCTAAATGATATATGCAAGTAATTTTAAACCTGACCCGATAACGACTTGCAGATATAAAGCTTGAGTCCTTTATGAGGACCGTGTCCTCGTAGCTTGGAGGTACCGTTTTACTCATTGCGGGCTAGAACACTGCTGTAAAACATCAGAGACGTGGAAGTACAACATAGTGGTAGTAGTATTATATTATTATTTGCTTCTTTTATTTTGAGTGCTTTATGATCAGTATTCAATGTTCCAACAAAAGCGTCCAAGAATAATCAGATATTGACATCTAAAACCCAGATACAATGCTGTTTGTTGGTTTCGGTGATGATAGTGCTTATGGCCATGTGAATTTTTTATAGGGTACTGGTAGTTTAGTTAAGTTTAGGATAACAGGACCAATCATGTACCAATCATGTACCTCTTAAAACAAATCATCAGTTGAGCTAGCATGTTTCTTCAGGTCGCTGTCAATGCTCGTTGACCACAGTATGATGGATGTACTTTACATTAGGCCAATGGTGGAGCCAATATTTAGGAATAAGTGTAAGCTATTTTAGGACATGCTTAACCATTAACATAAGCTAGTTAGATGTGGGAAGGCCTTTCCTTGTAATGTAGACATTTTCTGTTAGGAGTAAAGTAGGTTTGCTGTTCTCACCACATGCACAGTGAATATGAACTTATTTCCAGACATACATCTCAAATAATTATAACTTTCCTGTATATGGAGATTGTAACATACTGCCTACTGGTGTGTTGGCAATGGCAGCTCTCAAGTGTTTCCATTCCCAGTGTAACATTTCAGTGTCCCTAACCTCATCAGCACCAGGCTGCCTCACAATGGTTATAAAGAGCAAAATAATGCAGCAAAGTTATACATATCCACAGAGACATCATTAATCCCATACAAAACTATTCCAGAGAATAATGCTATAGGGTTGTTTTATGATAAGGGCCACCTGATTCATAATAAATCAATTTGTGGCAGAAGAAAAATGCCAAAAGGAATCGTAATTCCCTGTCCCTCCTCATTTTGTCTTTTAGCCTAAAATCCTCATTTGCAAAAGACGGCATTTAGTGCTTGCGGTAAATGTGGAAGAATCCAGATAAGGGACTGCACCAGATTCACCCTATATTTATTAACATGTCCTTATATTTTATTTCAATCATACATGTGGAATATGGTCCTTGAAAGATTTCTATTTACAAGCTGACCTGTATGCACTGGTTGATTGAGGAACTACATGACAAATGAGCTTTAAAGGCTAAGTTTACCTTTCTGGCCATGTTTCATGTTACAGCTATATTCAGGGTGTAACATGAAACATGGTCACATTTCAACCCCCCTCCCATTTACCTGAATCGCGGGGTACTTCCCCCCACAGGTATGTGAATGGATGACAGCAGCATCATCCATTCAGAGATGCTTTTCTCAATGAAATATTAGTGTGGTGACATCATCACACTTGTAGTACATTCATTCTTCCTCCGTTAATCTTACTGAATGTACTGAGGTACTGACATGGACAGGAGGAAGAGTCTGCAGGAGCCACAGCATTGCACCCGCAATCCCCTGTTCCACTCACCACAATTGCAATGTTTTACTGGCTCCAATGCAAAAAATAAAAGCACTTTTTTTTTTCTTTTATGAAGTGTGCATTTATAATTTTTTCTAAAAGATGACATTTTTCATTGTATTGTGTGTATTCTGTGTAAATGCCATGTTTGCACTTTTGAATTTCCCACCGGCTCCGCCCCCCCGCTCCTGCCGAAAACGAAACTGACAGCTGAATGCCGGCATCGGTCAGGCACACACAGCAGGGGACACCGTGGGCTCGCAGGGACAAGGTAAGTGACACTTTTGCGCAATCCCGAGTGTGGCTCAGGGTTACCACTCTTGGTACTGAAAACAAACCCCGAGCCACACTCCGGAATATCACCAGGGAGGTTAATGGTAATACATGGAAAGTTATGCACTTGGGGACTAAAAACATACATGCATCATACAAGCTAGAAGGAGCAAATTTGGGTGAATCAATGACCAAGAAGGATCTAGTAGGCGTCCTGGTTGATGGTAGACCAAAAAACCGCATGCAATGTCCATCTGCAGCTTCTAGAGCAAGATACTTTCTTGCATTAAAAGAGACATAGGAATTGATTTACTAAAAGCCAATCGGCTGTTCACTTTGCAAGGGAATTTTCACTTTGCAGAGGCAGTTTCCCCTTAGTTTAGTGAATGAGGTGAAGCTCTGCTGATCATCCATCATCCAATTATGTGCAACCAAAAATACTGTATTTTTTTCTTGCACATGATTGGATATTCTTTGCAAAGTGAAATTTCACCACATTCACCAAGCTAACTTCTCCTGCAAAAGTAGACAGCCTATTTGTCTTTAATAAATCAATCCCATTGACTCCTGCAAAGAAACCTGCATAATCTTGCTCTGGACAAAGCATTAGTAAGACCTTCGGTCTGGTTCACCTCTAGGCGTTTTTGAGCAGTAGGAAAAGCTGAGCAGCAAAACGCCAAACACAGAAAAAGGTACATGAGCTTCTTTTGGCAGTTTCAAGCTCGTTTTTCCCCCATAGACTTCAATGGAAACGCCAGAAACCATGCGGCAGAAGCACATTGTTTTGTGCGCGTTTCGACACACGTTCGTCCACTGACCACAGTGTTTGTTAATCTGCCAGTCAAAATGCGCGTCTTCATGTTCGCGTGTTTTCATGCACGTAAAAATGTGCCGAACGTGCATAAACATGCAAACGCACAAAAACTATGCCGCCTAAGGGCTTAGTTTGACTATGCAGTTCAGCATTGGGCATCATTTTACAAAAAATGAAAATTGTATCATACTTACCAGTAATTTTTCTTTCCTGGTGACTATCCATGGCAGCATACCTTTGGTATGCTGCCATAGAGGCACCGGGAAAGGATGTTGTGCAGCTGGAAAGAGTATAGAGAAAGGCATGTAAATTGATGGGGGCATGAAGGACTTCAGTTATACGGAAAGACTAGCCAAAATGAACGTATTTACCATTGAGAAGCGGGGATCTACTAAATACATAGCTGGTCCACATAGTAAGGTAGTGGAAAACTGTTCACTTTAAGGTCCTTTAATTCATATTTGTGCATTTTATGTTGTTTCATTGAAAAAAAGCTTCTGGTTGCTGCAATTTGAAGCTAAACGTGGATTACATAGAGATTAGGGATGAGCTGAGTGATTTTGATTAATTGATTTTCTTGTGAATGTGAAATATACCTAAAAAAAACTATTTTTTTCTTCATTTAGGGGGTGTGTGCTTTTTGGAGTTGTGTTCTTTGTATTCCTGTTTTTATTTTTTTTCTTGTGCATTTGATTAGTATATGCAAATTGTTGCTTTAAAATATTTAGTTTACTTTGTCACTGTTCATTTCCTTCTGTGAAACAAACAAAAATACAATAATAAGTCTTACAGGGGTGTGTTTGGGACAAGAAAGGGTCCATGGTAGTTGGATGGCATTTCCTGAACACTCAGGAGCTATTTAAAGCACATTAGACCATGTACAAACCACTAATAGCAACCTTAAAGTGTCTAGCTAAAACTGCTGTTCTGAGTTTTGGATAGAGTGGGGAAAGGTTAGATCCCCTATCAGGTTTTGACTGCTATCTGGGGCTTCATTAGAAACATTTGCCCTCACTTCCTCTGTCTA
>NW_017306331.1:493506-495705 GCF_000935625.1 Nanorana parkeri | reverse complement strand
CAAGGTTTTGCTATGGGGCCTCGTGATTTGTAGTTACGCCCCTGGTCCTTGTTGCAGATTTTTCTTCGCTTCCAAAGGACAGGAAGTGAGGGCAAATCTCATTAACGGAGCCATGGATTGTCGTATTAATAAGATAGGAGTTCTGATTCTTTTACAATATATTCAAAACAAGAAAAAAAATGTATTGTCTCAACATACACTTTAATTTCTCCTTTCTTTTTGACTCCAATGCATTTCACCAAAATGGTGAAGTTTGGCTAAAATCTCCCAATTTTCCTCCAAAGTTTGGGAAAGTGACAACTCTCAGTTTCGCTTATATAGGAATGAGGGGTAACACAAGGAAAAAAAAACACAACAAAGCAAATGCATAGGTGTGAATGGAGTCTAAAGGGGCTTTTTGCTTTTCTCTGGACTGAACTCTGGGTTTATATTTCTAAAGCTGCCCATACACCTTGCGATCATCGGACGGCACTTTTCGTCCGATGATCGAACCGTCGTACGATTTTTGTACGGCGGCCCCATCCTGCCCTGATTATCACATTAAAAGAAAGCACCTGGAGGAATTGCGGTAATCGACAGCACGTATTTTCGTCTGCGCATGTGCAGTGTAGATCGTACAAATTTTGACGTACGGAAACGCCAACCAACCTTGCGAAAATCGTACGATCGACCAAAGTTTTCTAACATGCTGGTTAGTCAAAAGTCATACGATTGTACAGTATTTGCGGTTGTACACTGCACATCAACCTTACGAATATCAGATGAAAACAGTAATTTTCCTTTCCTGGTGCTTCCATGGCCGCATACCATTGATATGGCTCCGCCCCTTATCCCTGCCCACAGGACCAGTGTAAATCTATAAAGGAGAGAGAGAGAGCTCCCCCCTGCATTCTTATAACTATATCACATCCAAAACAGGAGGGTAGCTATTCTGCCATGGATAGGCAACCGGAAAGGAAAATTACTGGTAAGTATGATACAATTTTCCGTTTTCCTGGTGCCTCCATGGCAGTATATCATTGATAAATAACGAGCTGACGGGTGGGTTATGTAGGTCAAGAGATGTGAGGACAAAAAAAAGAATGCAGGGGGAGCTCTCTCTCTTTTATAGATTTACACTGGTCTTGTGGGCAGGGATAAGGGGCGGAGCCATATCAATGGTATGCTGCCATGGAGACACCAGGAAAATGCGATCTCATGTGAAAATCGGCCGATATTCGTAAGGTGTATGGGCACCTTTAGGATAAAATGTGTTTTGGGTATTTTTTAGGTTGAGTTTAATAGATATGTGTCTTTTTCCAGTCTGACTATGTAACTTGTGACATGTATCTCATCATGTGATTTTGTTTTATGGTGTGAAACAGAATATATTTTATTTTATATTATCGGCTTCACCCTCACTAGAGACATGGGACTCTGTGGGAGGGAAACAAAGATAAAATAATTGAGCTAATTTTAGTGTTTCAGTAAATCCATAAGAATTGGGGTTAGCATAGATCAATCTCCTCTCGCTGCTTGTGTGCATTTCATTTCCGTTACTGATCTACTGTGTATAAAGTAATAAAAATAAAAATACATGAAGTATCTCATCGGCAGAGCTGCTCTCCCTCAAGGCTGCAGTTGCTTTGGAAACCAGGTAAAACACGAAGCGCTTTCAGTCTACAGTGCTATTCTAGTTAATGGAGGCAGCGTCACCAAGACATACTTCATGACTTTGCCTCTGGTGGAAGGAGCTGTTCCTCTTTTACACCCAATTCCCCATGTACCTGTTAGCATCCAAATGTACTGTCTTTGTACTGTTATGTGGAATCTAAAGACAAAAGAGACAGAAGGGCGCCCAGCCTAGTGCAGATAATCCTTAAAGAGCTGAAGTGGGGCAGCACCCCTAGTGATCCTGTACATGTAACACATAACATCAGGATTCGTCCACAGCGCTTTTGTTTTATCTTATCTGTTATGTGGAATCTGCTGAGCTTTTTAAAGAAGAATTCCGGGCAAAAACGTTCTTCTAACCCTTGCAGTGGGGCTACCTCTGCACTGCAAGGGTTAAGTGCTCATTTTTGATACACTCGCCCGATTGCAACCAGTTGGCTGTTACAGCGCTCCCTCCAGCCGCTCTCCTCCTCTGCCCTGGTATGACCCTCAGCTTCTTTACTTCCTATATACCGTGTATTGGACGTGATGACTCACAGGACCTTA
>NW_017306331.1:484929-493420 GCF_000935625.1 Nanorana parkeri | reverse complement strand
GGATCTGAGGATCCAGACAGTATAACTTTTTTATTTTCGCACCTAGATGAATATAAGGCACTTAACCCTTGCAGTACAGGGGTAGTACCACTGCAACGGTTAAGAACATTTTTGCCCGGAGTTCTTGATAAAGAAATTGTTGAAGTGTTATGAGTGTATGTACACCCCTGCACCAATGGAAGACGGGAAGTCAAATGGTCAGGTTAATCGTTTTGGTAACTGACGGAGGACAGCCCTACCACATGGCTCAGCCAGTCTGATGACCTGACTCTTCTCTACTAGGCATGTGCGATTAATTTCGTTTCGAATTGAAATTCGTACGAATTTTCAGAAATTCGCACATTCGGATGCATCCGAATTTCCGAATGACAGAAATAATGAAAATTTCGAATGGTTCCGAATGTACAAATTTCCGAAAATGCGTACGAATTTCAATTCGGATTTTCAGGCTGTAAAGAAGAAAAAAAAATACTTTCTTTTTAAGCACATGACATTTTTGGGAAGATATCTGCGATGAAGGGTCAAAAGATGTGGACAAATGTTGGTTTCCGGATTTGCTGGGTCTGGGAAAAATCTCCTTTCTTCCCTTAGCATTAAAGTGGTGCGGAGCTGAATATAAATATTGAGTTGTGGAGAAGCAGCTCTCGATCTGACAAAGTTTGCAGCTGTGTTGACTTAACTGGGGAAACTTAAATAAAGAGACACATGGCAGTTTTATCTTGTATGAATTCTTCATGCCCATGAATTATTAAACAATAATCTCTTGTTCCACATGGAAAAAAAAAAAAACTTAAAAGGTTTTCATTACTCCTCACATAACGCTAGGAAACGCTTCTGCTAATGAGGTAATATTGATGCCTTGAATGTTTCTCATTTAACTTGTATCCCTCTATGTGTACTGCTGAGACAAGCTGTGATGTAAAGACATAACAGATTATATTCAATTTAAATGGATGCTATGCTATGCATCATATATAGCAATAAACAGTAAAGCCAGGATTAAATATAGAAATATGGCTACTTAGTTACTACTTTTGTGTAGTAAAATATATCTGCCGCATGGACCAAAAGAAAAACCAAAAAAGTAATGGAAATTTAAAAGAAAATGTAAAGTAATGAAGAACAAAGAAAAACATGACATACATAGGAACAAAAAATAAAAAAGCTGTATTCCATAGAGAATAGTTACAGCTTAATAGAGGGGGTGTAAGTGAAGAAATCTAATTATCCAGAGTGTTACAGCTATACCCAGGGTGGCAGCTTCTGCTGGATGGTGTCTCTGTAAATTCAGCATCTAAAAAGTTATTACAGCTAAGTCCATAGAGAGGTGTGCACACTGTGCAGTAAAGCCTGTAACATTACGACCAGCCTGTGTCCATGTGGGCTTTATCCAAACAGTGATGGATCCACACTGGGACACTTCAAAGGGCCATCCAGAGTCCAAGGCTCCTAGGAGGTCCATCCCTGCTTGTGTCACTGTTGTGTGATTATGGGTGTATGAACTAAGCACCAAAAAACTTGAAATATCTTGGACACACCTCAAACCACACCTCAAACACTGATTATTCCTCTCCCCCCCCCCGCCGCGGGCAATATACAACCCCAATTCCAAAAAAGTTGGGAAGCTGCAAAATCTGCATAAAAACAGAAAACAATGATTTGTAAATCTGATAAACTCATATTTTATTCACAAAAGAAAATAGAAAACATATCAAATGTTTTAACTGAGAAAATGTATAATTTTAGGAAAAAATAAGGTAATTTTGAATTAATGGCAGCAACAGGTCTCAAAAAAGTTGGGACAGGGCAACAAAAAGCTGGCAAAGTAAGTGCTACTAACAAGGAACAGCTGGGAGAACATTTTGCAGCTAATTAGGTTAGTTGGCTGATCTTTGGGCCCTCAGACAGCACTGCATTAAAAACAGGCATGATTCTGTTATAGACATCACTGCATGGGCTCAGGAATACTTCCTAAATTGACTGTCTGTGAACACTGTTCGCTGTGCCATCCAAAAATGCAAGTTAAAGCTCTATCATGCAAACAAGAAGCCACATCACAACATGATCCAGAAACGCTGCTGTCTTCTCTGGGCCAGAGCTCATTTAAAATGGTCTGTTTCAAAGTAGAAAACTATTCTGAGGTCAGGCGAATGGAAATTTGACATTCTTTTTGACAACCATGGGCGCCTCGTCCACCGAAGTAAAGAGGAGAGAGACGTTCTGGCTTGTTATCAGCGCTCAGTTCAAAAGCCTGCATCTATGATGGTATGGAGGTGCACAAGTGTGTATGGAATGGTCAGCTTGCTCTGCTGGAAATGCACCATCAATGCTGAAAGATATATCCAGGTTTTAGAGCAGCATATGCTCCCATCCAAATTATGTCTTTTTCAGGGAAGGACTTGCATATTCCAGCAGGACAATTCAAAACCGCATACTGCATCTATAACAACAGCATGGCTTCGTAATAGATGAGTTTTTATGAGGGGGTAAGCAGAGATATGGATGGAGGGAAGCCGGTAGATGGATTTCATGGATTTCTCAAAGGCATTTGATATGTGGACCTATATGAGTTGGACTTGATGGACGTATGTCTTTATTCAACCCCAAATACTATGTAACTATGTAACTGGCCTGCCTGCAGTCCAGACCTTTCACCATCATTTGAAAATATTTGCACATCTTAAAACGTAAAATACGACTAAGAAGACCCAGGACTGTTGAGCAGTTAGAATCTTATATCAGCCAAGAATGGGCTAACATTCCTCTCCCAAAACTCCAGCAACTGGCCTCCTCAGTCCCCAGATGTTTACAGACTGTTGTTAAAAGAAAAGTGGAGGATGCACCGTGGTAAACATGGCCCTGTCCCAACTTTTTTGAGATGTGTAGCTGTGTCAATTTCAAAGTGACCCTTTTTTTTTCTTAAAACAGTACATTTTCTCAGTTTAAACATTTGATATGTTTTTTTTTAATTTTCTATTGTGAATAAAATATGTGTTTATAAGATTTGCAAATCATTGCATTTTGTTTTTGTGTAGATGTTATACAGGATCCCAACTATTTTGTAATTGGGGTTGTATAATCACTCAGGTCTGCCTCTGTTTCTCATGGGTGCAGACAGTATATCCAGGCCCGGCGCTAGCGCAAGGCAAGTAAGGCGGGCGCCTTACGGTGCTGCAGGGTGAGGGCGGAAAAAACAGGGCAAAATGCCCCGATGTTTGCACTATGTTTTTTTTTTCTACTTACCTTCGGAGCGGGAGAGCAGCGGCGAGTCAGCGCTGGTCCAGTGGGAGGAGCTCCAGGTGGGGTCCTAATTTAGCTGGCCCGCGACTGCCTGAGGATCCCGACACGCACGGCACCTCAGGCAGTCGCCGGCCAGCTAAATTAGGACCCCACCTGGAGCTCCTCCCACCGGACCAGCGCTGACTTGCCGCTGCTCTCCGCACCGAAGGTAAGTGAAAAAAACAAACAAAACCATAGCGCAAACATCGGGGCATTTTGAAAAGTACAATACTTGTCAAAATGCCCTGTTTTTACAGGGGGTGTGGGTCGGGATCGGGGGGGGGGCGCAAAATTGCACCTTGCCCACCTTGACTACAATCCTAGCACCAGCCCTGAGTATATCCCTATTAATGACAACAGTGCTTGCAGGATTGATAAGTACCTTGTAATAATCATATTGTTACAGCATATTTTGACAAGTTATTTTATGTGCAGATCAAAGGGCTTCCTTTGATCTGCACATAATGTCAGTTAAATCTCAACTCTGGGCAAAACGTTTTGTTTAGTTTTGGATAGAGTGGGGAAAGGTTAGACAGTATGTCATGTTATATTGACATGTGTCTCTGTTGTCTTTCTTTGGAAGGTATCCCCAGTGATGATAGCACTGTAACAGGAAGGTGGGGAATGGTGGACATGGACCCCCTCAGGGTTCAGTTCAACCGTATCTATGCCTTTCCTTCTCTAAAACTCCTTCCTCACAAGCTCTGCAGGATCAAGGTGATTGGAACTGACCAAGGTCGATGTGGTCCTCAGACTTCATCAGGCTCCTGGCAAACTCTCCATGGGTCCTCTCAGATCATTGAGATCTTTTGTCCCAAGGACTCGTTTACCACCCTGCTTTTTGGTCACTGGCTTTAACAGCCTGGCTATTGAAGCCCAGATCCTAAGGCATATGGGCCTACCTGATTTCGTTATCGCTACGCTCTTGGAAACTATGAGAAAGCATTTCTCACAAAGTCTATCATTGCTCCTGGACATTATTTCTGGTGGTGTGTGGCAAATAATGTTGGTTTCCTTTTGGTGCTTGTGTGTACAGTTACAAGCCAGTTCTCAAAAGGTGATGACATACACATCCTTCTAATCATAATCTGATCTCTTTGAAATGATGGCTGCATCTACAAACAATTGACCTGTTCGATGACTTTCAATTGATCTCTTAAGGTCAATTTAAAAATGAAGCATTTATAGAAGTTGGGAAAGTTTCAAGGGTATTGCAAAGTAAGTGGCATATCACACAATTTATTTATTTTCAATTCAATTTTTACTGCATGTAAAAGAAAATCAATCAAATGAACATTTGTTCAAAATAATTTTATTGCTGCCATTTGGATTAAATAAAAGAAAACAAGTATTTGGCATATCATGGAAAGTTGCTTTCTCATATACAATTGGAAATTCTTTTCAAGTAGAATAAAAAAAATCTGTGCATGTGACCAGCATTACTGAGAAGCAGATGATAAAAGATCTACCTGTGCTCATTCTGTTCACCACCACATGCTGAGACCTTTCTTCTTGCCTCAGTTGATATTATGTTTTGAAATGTACACAGTAAAGGGACTGCCAGGCACAATTGCTGGATAATGAAAGAGATTTTTAATGTGTGTACAGTAAATAAACATTTCAGACCCTTGAAAAAGCATGATAGGCAAAGCCTATTCTGGTCTACATTTTTTAAGCAGTGGACTCTGTAAATATCAAATTGTGTATGATAACCTTAAGAAGCTTTGCAGCACCTGCTAAGACCTGCCATAAGGACTAAGCACATTAGTCCTAATCACAGTAATTCAGGGGACTCAACCATACTTATACAGTAAAGCAGTGTAACACCATGACAGTAATCAAGGACAGTGGGATCAACCAATCAGGTTTTGGGATACTGCAGCCAGGAAAATAAATATTGTGATTGGCTGCAATTAGAGATAAGCAAATAATGGGAAAAATCTGCTGCAATGTTGATTCAAAAGACTGGATCCCATAATTTGCTAATATTTGACTCCCATCGCGGGGTTGGCATTCTAACTCCAAAACTCACAGTGATCTTGAAGTAGATGTAAACCCCAACTGTATAACATTTTGTTTGCAAAAGCACTTTGTATCAAACAATTGCCATGTTCTTTTCTTTTATATAGTACTGTTTTCCCCTTTATATCAGCCTTTTTTGCCTTTTTTTCTTCCTATCTACAAGAACTTGCTCCAAATGCTGCAGAGGCTGTGCAATGAGTGTTGGCATGGTTGCTTATACATAGTCTCCAGCATAAGCACGTGTGATAGGGTTATAGTGAAGGAGCACAACTGCGAGTCAGGGACAGAGTGTTGTCATCCTATAACAGGAAGTGCTTAACAAGGACATTTATGACTGGATCACCAGGTATTATTTCAATGAAAGATTTAAAACAGTTGAAACAGTAGCATGTTAAGGCCTCATTCACACGAGAAAAGGCTGACACGTACAGCTCCGTGCTGCGTGCACGGCCGTATCGGGCAGCTCCCGGGAAGGACAGGTGCTGTGTGTGATTAGTACGCAGCCCGTCTTCTCTATGGGAGTACGCGGCCATATGGCCCTATGCTCACCCCAAGTGCAGGTCTGTACGGGTGCGGGTGTCCCGGCTTGGACGCAGACAGGATCCATCCTGTCAGCGTACGAGTACGGACACCCGCACAGACGTGCAGGGCGGGTGAGCGTAGTGCGGCGTATGGCCGTGTACTCCCAATGAGAAGGATAGGGGCTGTGTACTAATCACACGCAGTACGGAGCTGTACGTGCCTAAAGATTATGAGATTTTAATTATTAGTTTACATCTACTTTCAGGGCCGCCGTCAGGGGGGTACGGCCGATATTCAAGTAAGGGGCCCGGGCCACGTGAGGGGAGATGCAGATAACACTGATCCTCCACTCGACCATTAGGATAATCCAAGTGCCACACTGGACCCCAGGAATGCAGCCCCCCTTCCTGCAAAACAGGTAAGCAGGAGAGGGGGACATTTTTTAATTAACAATTGTTATTAGTTGTGTGTGTGTGTTTTTATTGTGTGTGTTTGATTTTTTTTCAATGCGATCGCCCGCACGGGATCGCAAGGCACATTGTGCCTGCAGTGCGTTTGGGTGCGGTGCTGCAAGCACTATTTTGATCGCACTGCACCCGAACACACTGCAGGCACAATGTGCCTTGCGACCCCATGCGGGCGATCGCATTGCAGCCGGAGGGCGTGGCTACGGCACCATTTACTTCAATGGCCCACTCTGCCCCCTCCAGCCTGGCCAAAAAGTGAGCCAGCCGCAAAGTGAATCGGACCAGAACGCACTGCTTATGGTGTGAACTAACCCTAAGCCCTGCGTCCAGTAGACATGTGCGATTCGTTTCGGAAACATTCGTTTTCCGGACGAAATTCGTTAGCGGTAGTCTGTACGCATTTTCGTCTGTGGATGAATTTTCATTGCAGCAAAGTGACAATTAAAAAAAAAAAATTAATGTCACTTTGCTGCAATGAAACGAACGCTACCAACATGAAACAGAAATGAACATTCGTACAGACTACCGCTAACGAATTTAGTCCGAATCCCGAAAAACAAAAAATGCGAATCAAAACAAGATGAAACTAAACGTTTTTTTTGCCGGTGCACATGTCTAGTGTCCAGCAGGCAACGAAGCCCTGCAGCCAGCAGCTAATGTGCCTGTGGGGGGGACATTCGAGTGTAAGCTCCTTACTGGCTCAGCATGGCGGCGGTGCTGGGGGGGGCAACTATGACCGGGCGGGGGGGCCCTGGCCTAAAGCCGTGTAAGTCGTGTAATTCACCTATGGGCGGTCCCATCAGTAAAATGAATTACTGCTTCCCAGCAAAGCCGGGTCAGAGCAAAGTGTCCATATTTGCAAGCTGATCTACTCATCTCTACTTGCTGACTGTATTTCTGGGTTACTGCTATTGTTCTTTGACTTACTGAATAAGCATGCATTAGGCTTTACATAATAGCTGCACTCACACTGATGACTGGTGTATTCATAGTACCATCGTCTTTCAGAAAGGGAATCCATTTTACAGACAGAAGCAGAACCCTAATTATCTTCTGTGATTCACAATTCAAAAGTCAAATGAATTACGAAAGAAGAGGCCATGCAAGCGACCCATTTTGGCAAGTGTAGGTGGTTGTTTCGGTAGCTGTCTAGTTGGATCATATGTTCCGGGTCCAGGATTTTTCTAAAAATAGAAAAAAAGAAAGTGTGAGATAAGTGATGCAATCGGCAGCACAAATGCTTCTCGGGGAGCAGAATTCCAGAGACCACATGGACATTGCAAGGGTAAATTAAGCAACTACAGCCAGGTTATATTAGTTCCCCTGATAGAGCACATTGTTTCCACCCAGCTTTTCATGCTTTGCTTCAGGCCATGATGCATGGGTCATCTCCTTGTGTACTAATTTAGATGATCTTCCTGAATGTCAGAAGAGTCTATACACAATTCTAAGTTATATTATATAATACTTGTGAAGCAATGTAATATTATCATTCAGTAATGCCCTTAGAAAGAGGAGGGAAGGGGGGTGTGTTTCATTAATTCATTCCCAGACTTGCTGGGTTTTTCACTTTTAACATATGAGCTTGTGAAGATTCAGGATGTTATCTTTCCTGGTTCCTGCTCTTGTAACCTACTGCTCAAGAGTGGCATGGCACAGAATCATGTGAGAAGAGGACATAATCCTTACCAGGAGCACAGTGAGAAGCTTGTTTATGTTGAGCAGAGTGAATTATATTACTGCATTTTTCCGTGTATAAGACTATACTTTTTCATAAAAATATTTACCTAAAAATGGAGGTGCGTCTTATACACAGGGGGCTGAGAGGAGAACCGCGGTTGCGAAACTACCGATACCTCTGCAAACTAGCCTCACGAGTGAAACTTCTGATTGCAGAGACAAGCTAACAGGTTTCCTCCAATCATGAGCCTTATGTACCCGACATCAGCTGATGCTGCAGAGAGCCTGTAGCCAGTGCCCGGATGTAACAGGGAGCGGTAATGTCGGAGCATTCTGAGCCCATAAAATGTCAGAAAACAAACAAAAATCCCGGTAAATACCAACACCAGGAAGCGGCTGTCTTACTCTGCAAAATGTAAACTGGATGTAATCAGTTATGCAAAAGAGCATGGAAAATATTGATTTCTGAATTTTGGGTAACAAAAGTGGGGGGCGTCCTATACATGGGGGCGTCTTATAGA
>NW_017306331.1:482221-483863 GCF_000935625.1 Nanorana parkeri | reverse complement strand
GGCGGTCCCATCAGTAAAATGAATTACTGCTTCCCAGCAAAGCCGGGTCAGAGCAAAGTGTCCATATTTGCAAGCTGATCTACTCATCTCTACTTGCTGACTGTATTTCTGGGTTACTGCTATTGTTCTTTGACTTACTGAATAAGCATGCATTAGGCTTTACATAATAGCTGCACTCACACTGATGACTGGTGTATTCATAGTACCATCGTCTTTCAGAAAGGGAATCCATTTTACAGACAGAAGCAGAACCCTAATTATCTTCTGTGATTCACAATTCAAAAGTCAAATGAATTACGAAAGAAGAGGCCATGCAAGCGACCCATTTTGGCAAGTGTAGGTGGTTGTTTCGGTAGCTGTCTAGTTGGATCATATGTTCCGGGTCCAGGATTTTTCTAAAAATAGAAAAAAAGAAAGTGTGAGATAAGTGATGCAATCGGCAGCACAAATGCTTCTCGGGGAGCAGAATTCCAGAGACCACATGGACATTGCAAGGGTAAATTAAGCAACTACAGCCAGGTTATATTAGTTCCCCTGATAGAGCACATTGTTTCCACCCAGCTTTTCATGCTTTGCTTCAGGCCATGATGCATGGGTCATCTCCTTGTGTACTAATTTAGATGATCTTCCTGAATGTCAGAAGAGTCTATACACAATTCTAAGTTATATTATATAATACTTGTGAAGCAATGTAATATTATCATTCAGTAATGCCCTTAGAAAGAGGAGGGAAGGGGGGTGTGTTTCATTAATTCATTCCCAGACTTGCTGGGTTTTTCACTTTTAACATATGAGCTTGTGAAGATTCAGGATGTTATCTTTCCTGGTTCCTGCTCTTGTAACCTACTGCTCAAGATTGGCATGGCACAGAATCGTGGGAGAAGTTGTGAAGATTCAGGATGTTATCTTTCCTGGTTCCTGCTCTTGTAACCTACTGCTCAAGAGTGGCATGGCACAGAATCATGTGAGAAGAGGACATAATCCTTACCAGGAGCACAGTGAGAAGCTTGTTTATGTTGAGCAGAGTGAATTATATTACTGCATTTTTCCGTGTATAAGACTATACTTTTTCATAAAAATATTTACCTAAAAATGGAGGTGCGTCTTATACACAGGGGGCTGAGAGGAGAACCGCGGTTGCGAAACTACCGATACCTCTGCAAACTAGCCTCACGAGTGAAACTTCTGATTGCAGAGACAAGCTAACAGGTTTCCTCCAATCATGAGCCTTATGTACCCGACATCAGCTGATGCTGCAGAGAGCCTGTAGCCAGTGCCCGGATGTAACAGGGAGCGGTAATGTCGGAGCATTCTGAGCCCATAAAATGTCAGAAAACAAACAAAAATCCCGGTAAATACCAACACCAGGAAGCGGCTGTCTTACTCTGCAAAATGTAAACTGGATGTAATCAGTTATGCAAAAGAGCATGGAAAATATTGATTTCTGAATTTTGGGTAACAAAAGTGGGGGGCGTCCTATACATGGGGGCGTCTTATAGACGGAAAAATACGGTAAGTCAAATTATATCAGGCAGTCAACACTCTAGTGGATCATCACTCTAGGTACAAAACACTTTGTTCCTGATTATCTATCTACCTTTCTATCTATCTAACTTTCTGATATGTATTTATATATATATAT
>NW_017306331.1:476119-479918 GCF_000935625.1 Nanorana parkeri | reverse complement strand
CCATTACAATAGGAACTATGCAGTGCTATTACTTTGCTTATTGTATTATCATGTGTTCCTGTCTATAAATTGAGTTCTTCCCACCTTTAAAGTGTATGTAGAAAGCATATCTCTACAAAATGAGGGGAGCTGTCAACAGAACAGGGATCTTCACTGGAAGATTTACTCTTGCCTGGTGTTCCGATGATCGCCTTCTATAAGCTGCAATCTAAAATCCTATCAAACATCTGTGGAATGCAGTCTGGCGATGTCACTCTTCAATATTCCTAAGGTGCCTATACACCTTAGGAATATCGGGTGATTTTCGTTTGCGATTGCGTTTTCGTCTGATATTCGTAAGGTTGATGGGCATTGTACAACCGCAAATACTGTACAATCGTACGGCGCTTGTCTTTCCAGCATGCTAAAAAACTTTGGTCGATCGTACGATTTTCGCAAGGTTGGTGGCATTTCCATACGTCAAAAATCGTACGATTAACACTGCTCATGCTCAAACCAAAATCTGTGCGGTCGATTGACGAAATTCATCCAGGTGATTTCTGCTAAAGAACCGCTAATTGAACTGTGCGATGGTCGGGGCAGGATGGGGAGGCTGTACGAAAATTGTACGGTGGTTTGATCATCGGACGAAAATTTTCGTCCGATGATTGCAAGGTGTATGGGCACCTTAAGACAGCTGGAGAAATTTGTTCAAAAAGTGTGGGCCAAACTACCTGTTGGCAGGTGCAGAAGTATTAATGAGAGCTACAGAAATCATGTGTCTGCAGTTATTGTCTCTTAGGCCCCATTCACACTGAGCGACATGAAAATCGCGCGATTTTATATGTGCGATATTGCGCGACTTGTCACGCTACATTGCGCGACTTTTTCCTATTGGGCTTTATGCAATCAGGAGCAAAATCGCTCGAAATCCGCAGAAAAAAGGGTCATGTAGGAGCAACAAGCTACAGCGACGAGCTACAAGCGATATTGAGCGGCGAGATGTGAACAGCTCCATTGAAATGGATTGGAGAAGCTACATAGAGCGATATCGCGTGGAAATATGAGCGATATCGCTGCAAAAATCGCGCGATAAATCGCTCAGTGTGAATGGGGCCTAAAGGTTACACAACAAAATAGTAGGTTAAGGGTCCTATATTTTTGTCAATGCCAATTTAATTTGTATTGTTATTTAAATTATTATTTTGAATGAAAAATCAAAATTCAAAATCTGATTTGATTAAATAATGGAATAAACAATGATAAAAGGCAATTATTTTTTTAAGTTTCAAGTTATTTCACAGAAAATGGTGGTTTCTTCTTTGTTTTCGGGAAAGGTACCAACAAATTTGTCCATGTCTCTACTCCCTAATCTGTTATGGGATTAATAAATACTCATGCTATGTGTAAGCATAATTAACAGAAGCATCATTTTTTTTTTACTTACAGCTATTCCCCAAAAGGACAGAAACTCTATTGGTGTCAGTAACCCACAAGTTGGCGGACTCTGGCAGGTACACTTTAACATTGGATATTATTTGACAGGTCATCTGAGTGCAGAATTTAATATTATTACATTTTCCAACATTTTGAAGCACAGATCCTATACACAACCAATTGAAAACCCTGCTTAGCATCTGTCTAAAAGAAAATGCTGCATTAATAAACATGAAGTACACTTTTACCTCCCACTCTCAAAGACGGAATAAAACAAAGACCAGCTGTATTCATCAATGGATCCTTGTTCTAAGCAAAAAGGCTAATTACATTTTATTTTGAGCCTACACATGGAAAACTTTACAGTTGCCATAAGTGGCTTTCTGATATTCCATCCGACACTGGTAATATTGCAGAGGGAGAGAAAAAAAATCCTCTGCTTAGTAACACTTTCCAAGCCATGTACCTGCAGTTACTTTAAAATTCTCTGTAGAATTCAGGTAGGCTTCACCAATACGGTTTACTAAATAATAAAATCCTGGGTGATCTGTATAGGATTTGTTGCTAAGTGATGTCTGCACATTTGCATAAGGAATGCCCAAACTGTGAGCTAACGCTCATGCTGTTTTTTTTAACAAGTACAGGAAAACAAGTAACTGTTTTCACCAACAGACTTCAGCTGTCATTTTTCTTGTACAAGTGATTGTGGAAGCAGACATCTGATTGCTTGCAATGTACAACACGGCTGGTTTTCTCTCCTTCGGTTTATGTGATAGTGTGGTAGAGTTACAGCTCAGAATTAGGACTGCAGCTTCAAGTGATATTACAACTCTTCTTAAGCTATTTTGGAACCTGATTGGACAGATTATCAGAAATTGACAAATTCATGTAGAAGAGACATTCAATTCAATCCAAGAGCCACGGTTTTATGTGGTCAGGGAACATGTGCTTCAACTGGCAACAATAATGAAGGCTGCAAATTATGGGATGGTTTACATTTTATTTTGGCATGTTAGCTACCTAGCTGCTAGGATCTGTTCAGCCCTTTACCAAGAACAAATTAAAGAAAATTTGGGCAAGGATCAGGTTGTTAAGGGATAGCCTAAAACAGTGGTTGTCAACCTATGGGTGGCATAAAATGTGTCCCCTGAGGCCACCAAAGGGCCACACATAATATGGAGTATATTCAATGCTACAGAAGACTGTCAGAATACAAACATGCTACATAAGGTGGGTAGACATTGCAGACATGCAACATGTGGGTTTAGAGACCACAGACTGTAAGATTTGGGATATGCGGACTTAAGATTTAAAGACATACTCCCAAGCTCACTACTGACGGCTGTGGTCTGCAAAAGGGCGTATGTGGCCTTTGGGCTGCAGGTTAGACATCAGAGCCCCGATGGAAAGATATCAAGAGGTTACAACAGCATATTGCAATTGTTGGCAAAAGTTGGATTCAGGTGATCCCTTCCTTACTGGATATATATATTTATATATATATATAGTGCAATATAAATGGGTAAGCCGTATTAGTCCAGTAGACAAGATGTCAAAAAAGACAAAAACGCAGTATTGCAGTGTGTATACAGTATATATACTGTATATACACATCCTGGATATCCTTTTTTTCAACTGTCCCTCCTTACCTTTTACAGCAGGGGTGCAGTAATGAAGCAGAGAGCCTGGCAGGTGGTCATGTGACCACTTACCCAGCTTCCTGTTTGGATGGGAAGCTGCAGCCATGCTCTTTTGCAGCTTCCCAAACACAAAGGACTGCAGCTGTTATGTGAGGAATGTAAGTGGCAAGTGCTGCTGCGCTCTGTATTGCTGAGCTGGTTACAGAGAGATCTTTGTGATTTCTCCACCAGCTTAGTGACTTAAAACACGGCGCCTGCTGTTGCTGGTTTGGTGTTGTGGTTCGTGTGATAAAGGTGTGCCCAGGCACAACTGGCACACCCTGTGCACACGCCTATGGACCCACAATACACTATACCAGTGGTCTCAAACTCAATTCACTAGGGGCCACTCAACAAATTTTGAATGATCAAAACAAGTTAATGATCAGGTGACAGCCACTGCATGTAAATGCCTGCACACCGCATGTAATGTTATGTGATATGATTACATGCGGTTAGAAAACACTGTCCCTGGATGCACAATCGATGCACAAGTGATTAACTCCTAACCACCTGTAATCATATCACATATCATTACATGCGGTGTGCAGTAATTTACATGCAGTGGCTGTCACCTGATTATTAACTTGGATGGGTGACAGCTGCCGCTTGTAAACGTTAGATTAGGGATTCCTGCTGCAGAAAAATGCAAGTTCTTGATGCAGGAATTCCTAATTGGACCTAAACTTACAGGTGTGAATGGA
>NW_017306331.1:422266-476070 GCF_000935625.1 Nanorana parkeri | reverse complement strand
AAATACTACCCCAGCACATATAAAATAATACAACCCCAACACACACCCACATATAAAATAGACCCCCCTCTCCTGCTTACTTTTTTGCAGGGATGTGGCAAGGAGGTACAATGATCTGGTGCAGACCTTACTATTCCATCCTTTTGGCCAGCGTTCGCTGAAGGATTTTAAAGTGCTGGCCGAATGGATCAGAGTGCCGGCACAGAGAAGCATCTATGTGGTCTGTATCTGACAGAGAAGCTGCTCCTTCAAGTCAGATACGCAGTCCAAGACTGCATGCCTGACTTGTCAGCTGGCTGCGGGCCACATAGTACCAGCTGGCGGGCTGGTACATTGAAACCCCTGCACTATTCATAAGTATGTGGACACCTCTCTAAATGATTAAGGTCAGGTGACATTTCATACAAGTGTGCGCCTCCAACCTGGTGGCAAAAATTTTGGAAAAGCCCCTTCCAGACTGTGAACACAGCCACCTCCATAAAGATATGGTTGACAAGGCTGGTGTGGAGGAACTTGAGTGACTTGCACACTGCACTGACTTCAACCGTACTGGACATGTTTAGGATGAATTAGAATGCCAGTTGCAAGCCAGGTCTTCTTATCCAACATCAGTACCAGAAATCTGGCTGAATAGGCACAACTTTCAACTGACATACTCCGAAAAAAGTGGAGGCATTTATAGCAGCAATGAGGAAGGGGGAAGTGGGATCCATATTAATGCCTATTGTTTTGAAATGGAATGTACAACAAGGTCATATATGTGTGGTGAAGTTTGCCAGTGAAGGGTTAGCTTTAGAAGTCATGTTATAGCAAGATTGGTGTGATCTTCCCTACCTTGTTCCTTTCCTCATGTGATTCAGCTAAAAGAAAACAGCTCCGAGTCCTTTTCAAGCTGTGCTTTATAACACAGGCTGTATATATACAGATGAAGCTGCTTGGCATCAATCTGCAGATACTTGAAGCATGTACAGATTCTTCTGAGAATCAAAAACTATGCACCTTATGAAAATGAAAAAAAGAAACACATGGCCCAATAACATGATAGACAAGATCAACTTGACATCATTAGGAATGTCTAGGTTCATTTTTTGGTCACCCAAAACTTTAAGACCTTTTGACTGAAATAACTAATCTATCATTATGATAGATCTTACCTCTTATAACTAAGAGAAGGGTGGACTTCCCTTGATGCCATTCACTACTCCCCTCTTTCTATCCCCCTTCTTTAACTCTCTCTATTTCACAATCTTACACCCCTCCTGCGTCCAACTGGAAAAGTTCCTACCTGCAATGAAACAACTGATGTAATACACACCTTCAGGTCTTACACATATATGTACATCTCTGAGGCCTTGTTCACACCAAATGCAGAGCAGATCTGCATGAGTTTCTGCACATGCAGTGCAGTGGGTTTTGCCGCGTTTTTGATGCGTTCCGGGCCATTTTTTTTTTCTTTGTTTAAAATGGGCTTTCAGAGAGTTCCAGGGCATTTGCATGTGTTTTTGATGCATTTGCATGCATTCCAGAGCAGGTCCAGAGCAGGTAAAATAGGGCCTGCTGCAGTTTGTTTACCTGCTCTAGAACGGAACGCTGCGATGTGAACTGGAGCTAAAAATACCATTGGAATACATTGGATGCAGTTTTGCTCCGGTCTGTAACTGCTCAGCTCTGCTCCTGGAACGTGCTTGGTGTGAACAAGGCCTGAAGATTATTTTTTTTATACAGAAATAGCTGTCTATGTCACATTTCACATTCTCTGAATAATGGAACCTGCTATGTTTTGGTTAGGTCTACCTGGGCGCTGACTTTCCACGGCTTTTGTTTTCCGCAATAATTAAAAACATTATTATTTAAAAGCAAGGGAATTAGTTTTGAGAATTTCAAAGGAAGCTGCCTATTACTGACCAAGCCTATATACATGCTTTATAAATTGTCAGTGGATTATTTGTATTATTGCTACAGTCACGGGGGTTCGTATTTAATGTGTATGTAAATTCTAACAATAAACGTTTCTTATTAGCTCACTTTTGTTTTGTTAAAAATATAGTTTGAGGTGTTTTTTTCATAAAATACTTGTTGATCCTGCAGGAAATGTTGTGATAACTTTCTGTGCTGTATGACTTTGCTGCCATCTTGTCAGTTACTTTACTGCAGAACACTTCCCTCTATGTAATGGAGATGAGGAGAGAGAGAGATATTCTGTAGTCATTGAACACTTTCTGTACTAGGGTGACAATGCTGATCCTCAATAGACACAGTATGTTGAGTGGTTGCTGCCTCCCTAGTACAGGAAGTGTGTTGCTGGCAGGACCATCAGGTGAAAATAACAGAAAAAGTAGCTAAAAAAGTAGGTTGAAATTTATACATATAGTATATGTACAGTATATCCACTGCTCATCTATATATATATTTGGGGGGGATTAGGTACACTTTAAATATTGCTTCCTTGGCTAGACGGGCAGCTTGCTAACACACCAGATTAGCTATCAAAGCCACCTAAACCACCTAGCTATATAAATATAAACACATAGAACATATATTAATCCACGTTTGTGTGAGTACGTGCACATATGTTGTTTATATAGCATATAACAACCACATAACTACTTCCCACAAAACCTTTGAACTCTTTGAACAGTCCCTTTAGGCTTGCATTAACATGTTGTGTGCCATCACTAGTTGCAGGCAAGACTTCCCAAAGCTCCTTATGCTTACAGCTGCATCATGAATAAATGGAAGCGAAGCTTTACTTTAAGTTACTAATGATACACAGGAGAGTGAGTCACCAAAGAATGACAACTATATTTGGCTCTGTCTCTCTTTCTCCCTTAATGTACTACTATCTCATAACAACTAGTGCTTGAGGCAGCGGAGCAGGATTGTGGAAATAAAACTCCCTCTGAGAAAGACAGCTCCTCTGTGAACCGTGCTGGAAATGATTAGAGGTGATGCAAAAATAGCCTTTTACCCCTTCTCCCATCTTAATACTGACAAATAAAACACACGTTGTGGCTACATAGTATATCACATGACGAGTTACTGAACATATACAGTATGTGACTCTGCCACTGGCAAAAGTATAAGAGACTTTTGGACAAGCATTTTCTTTTTCTTGCAGGACCATTATCAAGTGGTTGCTTATACAGTGGGTAAAGACAGCAATGGAAAGTGCAATGAGCAGTAAGCCTACCAAGCAGAAATCAGTAGAGTAAACTGCATAAGGGTCAGTGTACAGAAACTCCTTTGTTATGCTTCTGATATGGGTTTGTGAAGCTTTTCTGAAGGTACGGTGCTTTTGAATTTTGAGTTAGACCTTATGCAGTGGTATACTCAAATGATATATGTGATGGTGGCAGATAATATGTAAGCACTCCTTCCAGGCACAGGGAATGTGCAATAGTATTGTGTATGATCATTTTATTGTTTAATTGTCTTAACAGAAACATTTACTGAGAGTAATATGAATACTGCCATTGCTGACTTGTGAAAATGGAGCTACAACTGTAATCTATTAAAAGAAAGAGAGCTAAAGAGATGTGTAAAAAATGGGAAGAAGGAGGGTTTGCCAGGGAAACAATAAATCAATAAAAATGAAAATGATGTGAATACATAGAACACAGAGGAAATGGAGAGCGTATATCATTTGTCTATGTCATCTTTTTTCTAAGATGTTCTCAGTTATACACATTGACACATTTTAAGGGAAATGATATTGAAGAGTTTCGATTGCTCCTTCTTCAATTATATTGTGAAGGTAGAACTATCAAAGTTAGGATTGTAGGAGCCGTACATCAGAAGAAGAGCAAAGAAGTTTTGATACCAATTTTGGGCCCCCAAAAATCTGGTTATTTCCCATGTTTACTATATATCCACTGCTCAAACATCTACACAGAGGACATACACAGATAGATAAAGGCTTTTATTTATGTATATAAACTGTATACATAATCAGATGCCTCTGCTGACTTTTATTACAAAGGTGAAATAAAGAACACGTTAGTAGAGAATAGCAAGACACACATATTCAGTCACAAAATAACCAGAATTACCATTTACCAGGCATTGTATTGAGCAGTCTTACAACGTAACATTTTAAAAATATACTGTGATTGAGAAGGAGGTGATCCAGAGCTGAAACTCAACTTGGATTTGAATTTCTTTTTATAAGATTTCATAATACTTATTTATATATATTGCTCTTTGTTACACTTCTGATGCTCACGTGTCCATGTAGGCGCTATTGGTGGTGGAGACGGGTCAGCATGGTCACCCTTAGCAGTCTGCAGCCACGCAGCCCCATATGCAACAAACTGTGATGAACTACGTTAAAGGCAAAGTTTAATTTGATACCACACTTATCCTAGAAGAGAAAGTTCAAGATGCACCCATATAGCATAACATTAGAGAAACTGACATGGACGCGAAAGCGCCTGTATAGAAGTTTCTGTTTTATTAGAATAAACAGCTGATATTTAATTCCATAATCATTTGGGCGTTTTAAGGTCTTATCAACTTGTTAGTTATGCATATTAGATATATTGTAAAAATCAACATCATGTGAGAAATGTTTTAAACCTAAACTATGGGGTCTATTCACGAAGCAGCCAAAGGATCTAGCCGTAGCTTCGGCCGATCCTTCGGCTAGCTTCGGCCCCAGGACCCCTTCGGTTCAGTAGAACCGAAGGGCTGCTGTACGGGCTATTCACTATAGCCCGTACAGCTCCCGAAGTCGGCCGGGCGGCTCAGTGGAGCTGAAGGCATATGCTTCGGCTCCACTGAGCCAAGGTGAAAGCCGAAGCTGGCCGAGCGGCCGGCCATTGGCCGGCCAACAGCCTGCTTCTGACAGCTGGGTGGAGCCAGCCGTGATCTTACGGCTGGCTCCGGCCACTTGCAGAGAGATCAGCGTCTATGGTTACCAGCTAACCAGGGACACTGATCTCTAGAGAGCCCAACTCTCCCAGGCGCTACGGGAGTCTCCCACTCCTGGCCGTCGCCCTGGAGAGAAACACTGATTTTTCTTTCTTTTAAAAAAAAAAACAATTTTTACCATAGGAATGCATTGCTAGATTCCTATTGGCTATTGCAAATTGAAATAGCCAATAGCAATTTTATTTTTCTATTTTTTTAACTATTTTTCTGTTCTGCTTGGTCCCACAGTGAGACCGAGCAGAACAGCCGAGCCGAATGCGGCTCAGCGGCATTCGGCTATTCACTCAATGCTGTCTTGTTCGGCCGACCCGAAGCCACTCGATGTATGGCTGATTTCAGCCGATATACGGCTGAAATCAGCCGTATAAACCTGAAGTGAATACCCGAACAGTGTTCGGCTCACTTCACTTCAGGTCGGTCTTTCACTCAGCTGCCTACGGTAGCTTAGTGAATAGACCCCTATGTATTCTTGGCTTAAACTGGTCATTATTGGCAGGATGGAACCTAAGCAGCATACTTCCAAAACAAGGAAAAGAAGAAGAAAATACAAGTTAGGCTAAAATGTGCTAAGGGTTAGTATATGTTAAATCAGTGCTCTAACTGAGTGCGCTGAATATATATAATATCTTAGTCAACGTCCCCTTTTTGATGATATCATCACTCCTAACAAAGTCTCTATAATGCTCCATGGTATGCACCTCTCTATCGGAAACAGCATCAACGTTTTCAGCTATTTGAGGGTTAGGGTTTTCAGCAATCTGAGCTACAGTAGCTTTTCTATTGGATTGGACTACACAGGCCAGCCTTTGCTCCACAATGAGCCTTAGCTGTTCATTACCCAATTACTGGTTTACCGTCTTTCCTTCCTTCGACTACTTTTAGTAGGTCCCGACCACTGCAGACCGGGAACATCCCACAAGAGCTGTAGTTTTGGAGTTGCTCTGACCCAGTCATCTAGCCATCACAATGTGGCCCTTCTCAAAGTGGCTCAAATCCTTGCACTTGTCTATTTCTTTCTGCTTCCAACATATCAACTTCAGGAACAAAATGTTCACTTGCTACCTAGTATAGTCCACCTACTTTTAGGTGCCATTGTAATGAGATAATCAATGTTATTCACTTCACCTCTCAGTGGTCAATGTTATGACTGATTGGTATATATTGTAAGGGGGGCACACTCAACTGATAATGGCATTTCTAAACCATGTACGGGACAAGGACACCCGGGAACAGTTCAAGCAGGTTTGTTCTACACTTTTATTCAGCAAGGAAGCAAACAGTCAATACGGGAGGGCTTTGTACAGCAAGTCCATAGCATAAAACAAACAAAAAATTAGCTTGCCCTGGCAACTAACTAAACTTAGGTAATTTCCGGACTAACAGCAGGCTCCCACAGCAGAGAGAGAGAAACCCTGAGCATCAGTCACCTTCCACATATAAAGGCCTGTGAGCAGCTAAAGGTTATATATATATATAATGGTTTTTTTTTTAATATTGCATACAGTACATATTTCTATGAATATATAGTGAAGACTTGTTGCATTCCTTACTGGATACCCCAAGGACAGGGGAGGGTGCTCTCAGTGACTGCGGATGGCGCTGCCAGTTGCATGAATCACTTGAAGAAATGTCACTAGCAGACCAAAAATCCTTTCAGGATAACCATGTGTTCATTTAATGAGAGCCATGTTAAGTTGCACTTGACATGGTTCTCATTAAATGAACACATGGTTATCCTGAAAGGATTTTTGGTGTATCATTGTATCATTCAGCAGTGTTTGTACAGAAAACAGGTCTGGGACATTATTTACCTGTCACACTTCTTCTCTAGTGAGCTGTTGGCTGAGTGGTTGCTAAATGTTCAGACAGCTGAGGGATTAACATATTGGCCTGGGTGCTATACACTGATCTACTAATGAGCAGGTGAACTATTCTGTGGGGCCGGTAGAGAGCCACCGCTCTTCCTATGTGAATAAAGTTGTGATATTGCTGTGAATTCTTTCATTTTCAGTGACTGTGGGCCTCCAAAGAGCGGGAGACCATTAGATTGGGCTATGCACAGTATCCCTTGGGTTTTCTTGTTCCCTAAAAGGTTTCCTGTTTTTATTTACAGGACTATTCACAAAAGGGTGAAGAGTTTGGGGAAGGCAGGAGAAGTGAACAATCTAGGACAACATCGCTGAACTGGAAAGTGAGCTGAATTGGAGAATTTTTCCAAATCAGCTATGTTGTCCTATTTTGTGACAACTATTTGACAACTATGTCCTATTTTGTGTCCTATTTTGTGAATAGCCCTGTTAGTTACTGAATAATGCTGAGATCTGGTCACAGAGCTGACTTCCAAGACCTTTTATTAGCAGGTAATGTGGAATGTAAGCCAATAGATATGTTTGCACTTTTTCATTTTCTTTTTATTGTTGTCTATGCCTTTATTTGTTTCATTTAATTTATCTTTTATTTAAGGACCTACACAGTAATCAAAACCTGTTTTCGCACATACAGCTCAAACCCAACAAAGTTCAGGTACACGACCTATGGCAATATCATAACTCCAATATTTCTATTCAAAGAGAACTATGGGGTAAGCATTTTTCCCCATAGTTCTCTTAAGGGTCACTGGAGGACATATACTAGCGTCCTCCCGTGACCCAAAGCTCAGTAGCTCGCAGTATACTGAGACCGCCTCCAGCCGCGACGGATCCCGACAATGCTGTCGAGATCCACCCAGCTGCGTGAGTGACAGCGGGCTATGCCCATCTAGAGACAGAGTCAGTTGTACCCGCCCCCTCCCCCGGCCGTTCCTCCAGTCAGCGCTGGAGGATCGGAGCGGTTGGGGGGGGAATCCCTGTGGGGGAGGGAGATAATCGAGAAGTGAGCGAGCGACGCTCGCTGCAGGGAGATAATCGAGAATCGCTCCCTGTCTCTGCAGGGAGATAATCGAGAAGTGAGCGAGCGACGGTATGCGTTTGCTCACTCCCCGATCTATTGAGCCGACGCGTGACAGTTTCATTGTCACACGTCGGCTCGAACTATGAGGATGAGTGATTTTTACTCGCCTCATAGTTCTCCTTGAAGCAGATTTTATTATAGAGGTATCTATGATCAAAAACTAAAATAAATCTGTATTTCTATACTGAATTACCATAGGTTCTATCCCACTCCTAATAACTATATCTATCTAGAAGTTTGTAAATGCACTTATTGAAGATGCCCATAGGATGTACTTCCTCAGTGCGGCGACACTCAGCACTGTGAATATGCACTTCATTATGTCAAAACTCTAACTAAGCCTGCGGTCTGAACTACAACTCAACATCTGAATAATGTAACATCATCAGTGATTGCTGGAAGCAATGCATGATGGGATATGGAGTCTTGAGAAATCGAGATTACACTACATCAAGCAGCAGGGAAGGAGACGTAAAGCACACTGGGGATCAAGGAAGTTGTTGCATGTGATGGGTAGACGAAAGGCAGTACGCACGACATAAAAGGGACTTTTTTCAAGAAAACTTTGATTGCATTATTAAAAACAACTCTAGTATCCTATTACAATACTGATATATATACTGTGACTTTAGAACTACTTAAAGTCATATATCCAACAAGGAAACCATCAGAGACATGGGGGTCCCCGTTCTCAAGGTTCATATGAGTTTGGCATGAGATATACTGTAATGGACTCCTGGAAAATGGCTGCATGAGAGAACAGATTGTAAAATCAGACTGTAATTTCTGACCCGCATGAGATGAGAACTTTATGGACAATAAGGAAGCAACATATGACACTCTGCAATTTTGTTCTATGGGAGCAGGAAAGGGTCTTGCCACCTGTGCCATATATATGATTTAAAGCAGTGGCGTAACAACCGGGGGGGCACTTGCCCCAGCGCAGCTGCCTTCCCCGCTATGCTAATAGCGTATCTTGTCAGAAGCTGCACACTGCGCGCGCCAGTTTAAGTAGCTGGTCGTACACTGTAAGGTGGGCTGAACCAGAAAAATCTCTTGATTTCCCAATCCACACTAATGAGCGTAGATGGAGGAATCTCCCCTGCCAGCTATTGTATTCTGACAGCTGGGGCCTGCAGCTGTTGGAATAGCCAAACAGTGACTGCCCCTGATTGGCTACATTTAATGCTCGGCCAACAATTTTCCATCTGGTAGGCCCACCCATGGAATTTCGGCTGATTTGGCAGGAAACAGCCAAAATGTCAATCCATGTATGGCCAGCTTAGGACTCCTTATGGCCAAAAGGATGCATATGATGCTCCTCTTCTTAATACAGCACAGTGACTGCTTAGGTGTTGATGATGAAGATAAATCCTTACTTAAACTGACTGCTAAACTGAAGCATTTATTAGTCAGTTCAAAAAATTATCTATTAAGGAAAATATTTTTTCCAACAGATTAAGGTAATAATCAGCACTAAAGTTTCCCAAATCCGTGCAATTTATATAGCTTACCCAAAGTGAATTTGTTTTGTTTGCTACAAGACTGGAGTAAAGAAATACCTATTGTATATTAATAATGAATCGATGTATAGGTGCATAAATTGTATACAGTATTTGTATGAGAATATAGGGATGTTCAGATACTGATAGTATCGGTATTGGTGCCAATGCCGAGTATTTGGGCAAGTACTTGCACTTGCCCAAATGCTCAGATGCCTAAACCGATACCTGAGCTTCCGGTATCAGGAAGACGGGCAGCGAGTAATTACACGCTGCCCGGCTTCCTGATTGGCCAGGAAGCCGGCTCCATGCTCCACTTGTGACGAGGGAGCATGGAGCCGGCTTCCCGGCCAATCAGGAGGCCGGGCAGCGTGTAATGTCTCCCTGCCCGGTTTCCTGATTGGTCGGTAAGCTGGCCAATCAGGAAACCGGGCACTGTGTAATGATGCGACGCCCGACTCTCTGACTGGCCGGGTAGCCGACTTCATGCTCCCTCATCACCTTGTGAGCCGGGTGCCACGTCATTACACAGCACCCGGCTTCCTGATTGGCTAGAAAGTCAGTTCCATGTTTTCTCGTCATGTAGTGACGAGAAGCATGGAGACGGCTTCCCTTCTAATCAGGAAGCCGTGTGGTGAGTCTTTACACGCCGCCCGGCTTCATGGCTAATCAGGAAGCCAGATGGTGAATAATTACATGCTGCCTGGCTTCCTTAATAGGACTATCGGTATTCGTACTCGATAACGAAAAACAGTGCATCCCTAATTGTTACAGTGCCCATGACTTAAAGTGATATTAAAGTCAAAAGGTATTTAGGCTATTGCAAATGCTGATGAAATATCTTACAACGGATGCTGCTCATAGATGTTTAAAAAGTTTTAGATTCCTGAAGAACCAGCTGGTCCCCTGAGCACTGGCCCTGATATCCTGTTTTAGGGGGACTCCTTTCTCTTGCAGGGTCCTATGGAGCCACCCTTGTGTGTGCTAGTAAACTGTGTGCATCTCCACAAAAACACAGACACAGCAAGGCAAACTGCTCCCCCACTTCCTGCTCCCCTCTCCTCCTTCCTCCCTTTTACAATCTAGTAGAATGAGAGTTGCTGGAGTCTGCTCTGTCCCTTGTGATCTTGTACTAGATAAGAAGGTAAGGGAAGCCAAGCTGAGAGAGTTGGAGCCAGCTGTTCAGGAACATGATGACTGTAAGTGCTTTGACAAAATTATAAAGAAATAGTTTGCTGGACAATGTGTATTTGTTTGATCTGGATTCATTATTGAAACAAAGTTGGAGAGTTGAATACTACTTGAACCATTTTCCCCTTTCAGTTCCATTTTAAAATAGAAATACACATAGCCATTTACATGAGCGCACCAAACTGGCCTGCAGCAAAACAGTATACATGTGTTGTAGTCAGGCTGCATTTTAATTAACTTGTAATTAACTCACTAAACAATAATTAACTCACAAATGTTCGAATGTTTAATATGGAGGTAATGTTTATAGCTGTGGGTAATAATTTCATGGTGAAAATGGTTTCTTTTGTTTGTAGTAGAAGATGGAGGTACATGGCAGGCAGTGTGTTATTTCACTTGTTTGTACATACATAGAAATAATATACTTTATTAAGGCTGGGGAGATTAGCGATTAATTCCTCGATTAATCGTTAAACTTGTTGATCGATTAAAATTCTTTTGATCGAAAATGAATAACGTGCTGGATTAGTGTGATCCTAGTTCATTTTATTACTTCATTGCTGTGCTGTATGTGTATAGGCCAATGTAGTTGGATCTGTATGTGCGTTATAATTAATCGAAATTAATTTTTTTAAATTTTGATTAATCGAACACGAAAATTTTAATCATTACCAGCCCTATACTTTATGTGTTTGTATTGGGCCAGTGACGGCCTTAGCATTAATTACTGGATCCTTTGCGGTCGCCTGAGAAATTTTCAGATGTTCGGCGGGAGCGTGCGGTGAAGACACAGGTAAGCATTAACCCTTTGAAAAAGTTTTTGTTAACCTCTTGCCGTCCGCCCGTAGTAAAAAAACGGACAGACGGCAATTATTTTCTGCTCGCGCGCGCCTACATGTGCTCGTTCACGGCACTCCTCTGCTTCATCAGCTTCTTTTGGGGTCCACAGGTGACATTAGGGGTCCTAGAGACCCCTAATGTCTCCATAAAGAGGACCTG
The DNA here is from genome assembly GCF_000935625.1 of Nanorana parkeri. Lineage (NCBI taxonomy): Eukaryota > Metazoa > Chordata > Amphibia > Anura > Dicroglossidae > Nanorana > Nanorana parkeri. The sequence continues at coordinate 464,500 of NW_017306331.1, read as the reverse complement.
TCAGTGTGCCTTTGCTATTATATAGGGGGATTGTTATCCCCCCATATAATAGCAATAACAATAAGTGAGAAAAAATAAATATAAATAAAAAAAAATAAAAGTAACATATAAAAAAGTAAAATAAAATAAAAGTCACATATAAAAAAAGGGGAAAAAAACCCCCCAAAATGTTTAACTCCCCCACCCCCACGTTTACGCGCCTATAAACGTAAATACGCGTCCGGTGCCCCAGCGCGCAAAAATTACAATTGCGCTACACATGTTACATATCGCCGCGAACGTCGCAGTGAGAGCAATCATTTTAGGGCCATCAATCACTGATAACACTAAACTGATGAGCGGTAACAGCTTTTAAAGCGTCGCCTATGGCCAATTTTGGGTATTATCGTTTTTTGAGGTTTCGCGCGCGCACGCAATTTTAAGGCTTGACATGTTTAGTGTCTTTTTACCCGACGTGACCCCATCTTTTATATTTTACCAAAAAATTGGGTAATAATAAATGTTTTATCATTTAATATAGGGGAAACTGTTTTTTTTTTTAAAATTTCGGTAATTTTTCCTTAATATAGTAAAAAAATAAAACCCCCAGTGGTGAATAAATACCACCAAAAGAAAGCTCTATCTGTCCCCAAAAAAGGGTATAAAATTCATTTCAGTACAGCGCTGCATGACGGAATAAATGTCAGTCAAAGTACCGCAGCGCTGAATACTGAAAAATGGCCTGGATGGGAAGGGGGTTTAACATCGCAGATGTCAACTGGTTAAATCGTTTTTGCATATATCTACAGCTTGCTAGCAGTAGATATGTGCAAAAACATGCAAGGGTTTAATAACCCTTTAATTACGTCTGTTAAAATATGTGACATAGAGATATATTTTCGGAAACCATATTTATTATCAGTTGTGAACATTGCAAAAAAATATTATCCAAACAGTGTGTTATCTCTGAATCTGATGGGAAATGTATTGCGTATGGCAGTGTTATCATTCTGCCCTAATCTCTAAAACCACAGAGAGAGACAGTAAAAGTCATCGTGCATCACATAAACAGTGACATGACTGCCAGTTGGATGGGCCTTACGAGGTACAATTGGTTCCCTGCCAACATTTCAAGCCTCTGGAATACATGATCTTGCCTTTGTGCGTCTCGTTTAGTGGAACCAGAGAAGGCAGGGCAGCTGCCTTATTATCTGGTGCTAAGCCATTAGATCAGCTGTAAATTATGTATTTCCTGTGTCTGTAGACAACCAAATAAATGATATGTCCTCACTAGGAGTTCAGGTCTTCTCTGTGCCAGACAAAGATATGGGTTCAGTTTGGTGTTTTCTCACTTGTAAAAGTATTTTTTCCCTATTATCTTCACTTTGGTGCCATTATATAGCAATATTTTATATATTCTGTATTGTGAAAGCCATAGCAATATACTGTAGACTTGTTGATAACATTGGTATCAGCATACCTCCCAAATGTCCCCCATTTGAAGGGACCGTCCTTCATTTGGAGCCAAATTCCTCTGCCCCCCTTTCTCAATTGTCCCTCTTTTAGGTCCAATGTACAAATATCTATGAAAATGTTCTATTTAAATACCAAAACTGTTATTCTGAGCCCAAACCATTATCTTATCACCTAATTATCTTGTTTGCTATTTCGAAAAGCCAGTATACAGGAAAAGTAATGGTGGAAAAAAACTATTCTGGGTTTAACCGATCATTTTCGGCATAAGAATTGTTAATTGTCTTCATAACTGGGGGCATGGCAGGTGCTGTGTCCATTGCTAAATTCGTTGTGCTAGAAGGTGTCCCTCTTTCTCATTGCAGATTAGCAGGTATGGGTATAAGTACCATGTTTCAACATTAATTTAAAGTCCTACTACAGCCAAAATATTTAATTTTCGTTTTATGCAGAAAAGTGATACCTGATTTTTATTGCCATCTGTATTCCATTTGGGGAGATTCCACCACACTTTCTGTCCTGGTGACCAAACAGGAAGTGAGGTAATCTCCCCAAAGGGGATGTAGACATCATGTAAAGCCTAACAGGGGTTCTTACTCTTCCCTAATCTTTTCTAAAACTCTCTGCCCACTATATCCAAGCTAAACAAAAAGTTTTAGCTTTGGATAGCTTTTTTTTTTAACATGAAGAGTCTTACATATTACATTGGTTTTAAAGTCAAAAACATTTCCAGCTATTTCAAATGCTGATGAAATCACTTGCAATGGATGCTGCTCATTGATGTTTAAAAGCTTTAGGTGCCTGCAGAATAAGCTGGTCCTCTGAGCGCTGGCCCTGATATCCTGTTTTAGGGTGGCATTTTCCCTTGCAGGGTTCCTATGGAGCCACCCTTGTGTGTGCTAGTAAGCTGTGTTTCTCCACAAACACACAGACACAGTAAGGTAAAAGCCACTCTTCTGGTTTATTTTCTTCCTCTTGCCTCCTTCCCTCCTTCTCCAAGCTAGTAGATGGACAGCTGCTAGTGACTGCTCTGTCCCTTGGGATCTTGTACTGGACAGGAAGTTCAGGGAAGCTGAACTAAGATAGCCGGAGAAGCTTTTTGTAAACATGATGGATGTAAGTGCTTGGCAAAAAACTAAAGACTTACTTTGCTGGGCATTGTATACTGTATTTCTTTGATCTGGATTCATTGAAAAAAGGTTTGCAAGTTTAATACTACTTTAATGTTTTGCCAGCCTTTCATAAAAATTGAATTATATTAAATTACTGTTACATGATATAATGTGGTCTGAAGTTCACCATTGCAGGTCACTTTTACATGTCTGTTTTGCCAATGTACCTGTGATTCAGCTATAGAAAGCATGAGTCGGGTTGTTAGTTAAAGTCAAAAGGATCAAAGTTCAGATATTGCTTCTGTGGACTTACATTAGAAGATGAACGGAACCTGGGCACACTTGATTTGAAACTTGATGAAATACTCCGAGAAGGGACACTTTTCAGATTATACTCTCCTGGTCCAGGTCCTTTTTTCTATCATATAAACAGAAATGAGTGATTAGTTATGTGTTCTTTAACATTGTTCACAATAACAAGAGAGAAAGAAAGAAAGAAAGAAAGAAAGAAAGAAAGAAAGAAAGAAAGAAAGAAAGAAAGAAAGAAAGAAAGAAAAGCATTGGATATAAATTACTTCCCTTTATTGATGCAGTTTATTAGAAACTGTGTAGACCACCATAAATGCATAAAACATCCCAAAGTGAAATGTAAAATAATTGACGTTGTCAAACAACCACCACACACACCCCTGCATTCATCAGTCACATCAGATGGTATTAGTACCAGATAGCGGTGATATTTGCTGGCGGCAACATTCAGAACAAGGTGCATCAAAAGCGCACTGTATGCAAGGGGGGTAACAAGGCCCTTGGCCAACTAATAGTGAGTATTACATAAGATAGGTGGCATGGTTGCTCATGAGCTGAAATAATTTGTCATTTCATGTGCTATTCAGTGTCATGTGTTGTGTCTAAAAAAGTCAAGCATAAAGATGTCTCATAAACAGCCTCATGATCCACAAGCACCGTTTCTTCTTTGAGTGCCGACTCCCACATATGTCCATAAGAGCCACTAAGCAGGTAACATACAGACTTTTGGGGAACAGGCATTTTTAACAGTTTTATAAACAATGTGTTGCTGCTTGTATACTAGATTGCAAATGCTTTGTACCTGCTTTCTGTACAGGAAATACTTATCCTGTGAATAGTGGGGCTTTTCCCAGAAGTGGAGTAATAGGCTAATACAAATCCATCAACGTATGTTAGCTACACTATATAGCCAAAAGTTTGATGACCCCTGACCAACAAACCCATTCCAAAACTATGGGCATTAATATGGAGTTGGCTCCTTTGCAGTAAAAACAACCTCCACTCTTCTCGGAGGGTGTTCCAGCATTTTTGAGGTCAGGTACTTATGTTTGATGGGAAGACATGGTTCACATTTGATGTTCCAATTGATCCCACAGGTGTTCAGTAGGGTTGAGAGCAGGGCTCTGTGTAGGTTACTCAATTTCCTTCACACAAAACTCATCGAACATATGGAGCTGGCTTTGCACCCCTGAACTCAACAATTTGAAGGGGTGTCCTCATACTTTTGGCCACTTAGTGTAGACATACTGTAAAAACTCTATATGACAATTTGATAATCAGACTAATATTTACAATATTAGTCTCCCCCATGTCTCCAGATGTGCTGGCATTACAGCAAATAAAACCATAAGTCTTCATGGCCAGGGGAAGACTGAGACACTGGGGTGCACAAGGGAGTTTCAGGTCTGGGGGCCTTTCATTGCAAACCCAACAAATTCTTAATTACCACACAACTACAGTCTATATTCTGCAACATTGCCTTTATTTATGATGCACTCAAAGATGAACTCCGGGCAGGAGAAATCTTAACTCTTGTGGTGGGGCTACCTCCTGCACTGCAAGGGTTAAGTGTTCGTTTTTGTCCAGGGTCTAAAATAACAAAGATATACTCACCCAAACCTTGATCCCGCCTGGCTGCCAGATCAGTTCTCGCAGCCTCTCTCCCCCTTCGCTCCGGCATTCTAAGAACCCGTAAGGGACATTACATCACCAGAGCAGAGGAAATAGAGGCTGCAGGGACCAGTCTATCCGGCCAGGCAAAATTGAGCACTTAATCCTTGCAGTGCGGGGGTAGTTTTCTTCTGCCTGGAGTTAATCTTTAACACATAAGAATAGAAATTTGCATTGTATTTATAACACAATCATGCAAACGTATTCAGACAAATTATTTAGTCTAATTTTAACATAGTTACTCAGTGAACAACATCCAAGATATATATATAACAGAAAGGTAACAGGTGAATTGAAAACTACACACAGTAGTTGATCAAGCTTTTGCCTCACATATCCCACAAATATCTGCATTACCAGTCCACAAAAGTGACAGACCCCCAAATAAAATATATCATTATTATTGTGCCTCAGCCACAGGATATTTTTTCTATTATTATTCACTAAATTATTGAGATTAGTGTACTAAAGAAGATGGCTGCCCAAATCACACAAATCCCACCATTAGCAATCCCAAAAAGATTGATTAACTCCAGAATAAATCATAGCATTTTTCCTGTGCCACTGAATGTATTTTTTTGATTATTAATCACACATTATTAAGAAAAGTGTATGCTTCTCTGGCTCGCTTACTGAAGATGGCAGCCCAAATCCTACAAATCCCAGCAGTACCAGTCCAGAAGTGACTGACTCACCCACAGCACAGGGTGCTGATGGGAGGAGATCAGCATGCACAAAACATTTCTGGTAATAACAGAAGATTATTTCTATTGGCAGAAGCCAAACAATGAGTTGACCTGCCAGTATCCTTATGCTCAAATGTTTTAGATATCCATCACTCAATGCTGAGTTGCCCATTATTACTTTTCTTCCAATACAATTAATTGGTAGCCTCTTTCCTGCTCATTTGCCAACGCATGTCTTCCATATTATGGTTTATAAGGCTCCATCTCCAGCTCTTCATGTCTTGGAGATGGGGAGAGATCATTATTGTTTCGTGTAGGTTTAAGAGCTGTGGAAGATCTGGAGCTGAGTTGTTCAAGTCGTGTATAGCTGAGATGAGAATGGTGCTAAGCTCCGGAGCTGGGGGTGACATTCTATAGCTGCTTCTCCTAATGTTACTGCACATGACTGCCCTTCTCCAAAAATAAAACAGAGCAGAATGCAGGTCATTTTGTATTGTACTATTATTTGGCACTGCTCTATTTTCTTTCTTGGATATTTTTTTTACCCTTAGTAGCCTACAGTATTTATATTATATTAATCAGATTTTATCTTTTTTTTTCTGAGAAAATAAAACAAGGAAACTTATTGATACTTTACTTTCTTTTCTTTACAGATATGCCCTTTGAAGCTAATATCTTGTGAATTAACTCCATGTGATGGCATTCCATTTCCACTGTTGCTTATACACACTCCTCACTTAATGACCGAGTTCCATTCCTATGACTAGGCTGTTAAGCAAATTAGTCGCTAAGTGAAGAACAGAGGAAATCAGCTCTAATGTGCAATTCATACTTAGGTTTAGACTTTTAAGCTGCACAAAAATTTGGTTCGGTTCGGATTTTTCGTTATTTCAGGATTTGGGTCCAAAATTCAATTCGGTTCGGGATTTCGGATTCGGACAAAATCCGAATTTTCGTTAGTTTAGATGAGTTTGCGAAGGAATATAGTTTCGGATGAGTTTGCGAACGAATATTCGTTGCGCCTAACAGAAAACCAAATACAGATATTAATACTGAAGCTAAAGCTCCTAGACCCGATTGTCATTTGGAAGTCCGAATACCATTCGGGAGCTCCAGAAAACAATACAGGTCTGGATAATTTTAACATAGTTACTCAGTGAACAACATCCAAGATATATATATAACAGAAAGGTAACAGGTGAATTGAAAACTACACACAGTAGTTGATCAAGCTTTTGCCTCACATATCCCACAAATATCTGCATTACCAGTCCACAAAAGTGACAGACCCCCAAATAAAATATATCATTATTATTGTGCCTCAGCCACAGGATATTTTTTCTATTATTATTCACTAAATTATTGAGATTAGTGTACTAAAGAAGATGGCTGCCCAAATCACACAAATCCCACCATTAGCAATCCCAAAAAGATTGATTAACTCCAGAATAAATCATAGCATTTTTCCTGTGCCACTGAATGTATTTTTTTGATTATTAATCACACATTATTAAGAAAAGTGTATGCTTCTCTGGCTCGCTTACTGAAGATGGCAGCCCAAATCCTACAAATCCCAGCAGTACCAGTCCAGAAGTGACTGACTCACCCACAGCACAGGGTGCTGATGGGAGGAGATCAGCATGCACAAAACATTTCTGGTAATAACAGAAGATTATTTCTATTGGCAGAAGCCAAACAATGAGTTGACCTGCCAGTATCCTTATGCTCAAATGTTTTAGATATCCATCACTCAATGCTGAGTTGCCCATTATTACTTTTCTTCCAATACAATTAATTGGTAGCCTCTTTCCTGCTCATTTGCCAACGCATGTCTTCCATATTATGGTTTATAAGGCTCCATCTCCAGCTCTTCATGTCTTGGAGATGGGGAGAGATCATTATTGTTTCGTGTAGGTTTAAGAGCTGTGGAAGATCTGGAGCTGAGTTGTTCAAGTCGTGTATAGCTGAGATGAGAATGGTGCTAAGCTCCGGAGCTGGGGGTGACATTCTATAGCTGCTTCTCCTAATGTTACTGCACATGACTGCCCTTCTCCAAAAATAAAACAGAGCAGAATGCAGGTCATTTTGTATTGTACTATTATTTGGCACTGCTCTATTTTCTTTCTTGGATATTTTTTTTACCCTTAGTAGCCTACAGTATTTATATTATATTAATCAGATTTTATCTTTTTTTTTCTGAGAAAATAAAACAAGGAAACTTATTGATACTTTACTTTCTTTTCTTTACAGATATGCCCTTTGAAGCTAATATCTTGTGAATTAACTCCATGTGATGGCATTCCATTTCCACTGTTGCTTATACACACTCCTCACTTAATGACCGAGTTCCATTCCTATGACTAGGCTGTTAAGCAAATTAGTCGCTAAGTGAAGAACAGAGGAAATCAGCTCTAATGTGCAATTCATACTTAGGTTTAGACTTTTAAGCTGCACAAAAATTTGGTTCGGTTCGGATTTTTCGTTATTTCAGGATTTGGGTCCAAAATTCAATTCGGTTCGGGATTTCGGATTCGGACAAAATCCGAATTTTCGTTAGTTTAGATGAGTTTGCGAAGGAATATAGTTTCGGATGAGTTTGCGAACGAATATTCGTTGCGCCTAACAGAAAACCAAATACAGATATTAATACTGAAGCTAAAGCTCCTAGACCCGATTGTCATTTGGAAGTCCGAATACCATTCGGGAGCTCCAGAAAACAATACAGGTCTGGAAGCCATATACTGTACAATATACATACATAATGTTAAAGCTGAGGCTTCCAGACCCGAATGACATTCGGGAGCTCCCGAATGCTATTCATAAATTCAGGTCTTGTAGCATCAGCTTTAGTATTATGTATATATAATTAGTATTCTGTAGTACGAATGATTATTGGGAGCCATATATACATAAAACTAAAGCGGAGGCTTCCAGAATTCGTAATGAGACACATTCGAATGCAATAAACCGAAGAACACATCTGATTGACCAGAAAAGTCACATGTCCAATCCAATTTTCGTTTTTAAAAACCAAATGTGGACGGAATCTGAAATTTGGAAATGGAAATTTGGATTAGGACACATTCGGATGCATTGGGATTTGGAAATTTGAATGTGTCCGAATGTCCAAATTTTAGAAAATTCGTACGAGCTTTGATTCGGAACGAAATGAATCGCACATGTCTACTTAGGTTTGCATACTGTAAATTCTAATGTACAGTGCAGTAGTGAATACTGATTGCCTGACCGACTGCGGGAACAAGACTGAGACTGAGAAAGGGTAATGCAAGATGAGCCTGACCCAAGTTCTTGTACAGTGTACAATACCAACTGGTCGGAGAGCTGGTTGTAAGTCTGAGCCACAGGTAGGTCGTTAAGTGAGGAGTAGCTGCACAAGAGATCAGCACCTGTTTTGTGTACCTGTCCTGGGGTAATTGACTCATAACTAACTAACCTAAGAATAAGCATGACGCCCAGGCAACTAGCATTTACAGAAGAGATAAGCAATGGATGCCTATATTATCAAATAAAAACGTCACGCTCAGCTCCTATCTCAGCAGCAAGCACTAATTTGAGTGTCTATCCAAAATAAGAACCATAAAACAGTAATAGTATGCTGCGCTCGTACCCCTAAGTCCTAGGGAGGAGCTTGGGAGTATACTGAAAATGGCAGCGCTGCTAATTGTATCCAGAGATTTTATCTGACTTTTATGCATTTTCATCATTCTTGTTTGTGAGTACATTTTTATCCTAATAAAATTTGTATGTGGTTATGGAGCACACTATGGAGTTTCCTGTTTTTGTTTCCGCTTGCTTCAATTGTTGAACCGAGTGGAAGCGCAGCAAGTGAGTCACTATTGGAGTTAACTATACACACAAGCCGCAAAGTAGAGGAGGATTTGTCTATTGCCAACATTGGGTTTCACCCCGCCCGAGATTGAAAGAGGGAATAAGCGCCTATCAGACCTTTATAATATAAGGTTGCTTCTTGAGGTGAAAGTTATTCTATGGGGAGTGGACAGTGATTAGTCAAAGAAGCACTGAGGATTGTGTCTTTGCTGAATACCCACTCAGGATTGGGGCGCACAATTTTAGATTGCTGCACTTATAGTCTATTTTTTCAAGTGGACTTTTTAAAGCACTTTTGCACTTTATATGTCAATATTGCACTAATAATGATGTGGATTTTTATTAGATACATAATCTTGCAAACTAGCACGATATGATATGATTATTCCATAATTATCACAGAAACTGTAACAAGTACTCAGGGGTATGAGCGCGGCACAATATTAATGTTTTAATGGATGCCTATATACTTTAACCGTGACCGATTTCCTTTAGAAGATACAAGCTCCACATGATGTGAAAACTTTTCAGCCCTGAAACTGATCCTTTCACCTGTGTCCTGCATATTACTTCATATAGTGTCTGGTCTCTTTGATCTGAGAGTTTACCAGCAAACATGCCATTGTGAGCATGGTGTTATCTTTCAGGTAGAAGCATTACGTTAGTATTGACAGTCCACGTTTGACTTTGATCGTTTTAAAGAGAGCAGCTGAGAGGTCCCTGGTGTGTAATTTCATGGTTTATGTCCTTTGCCTAAATATATATTACCAAAAAGCAGTTTTGACATTCCCGTTTTGGAACTCTGCTTTATATGCAGTGGGATAATTGTTTGGTCCATAAAAAAGAAGAAATGATAAACCAAATATAAGATTAACATTTATATATAACAATATCCATTGCCAAGGCACAAAGTTTATAGCCTCGTAAGGGCTTTCCATTTATAATTCATGACAGAAGGTGTCCTGTATAGATGAAAACAGTTATACATAATAAATGCAGGTCACATATATATTATTACTTACACAAGAGCAAATGTCATGCTGTGTAATAAGAAATACAACTTGAGAGTGCCATGTGTGTAATACAAACCTGTAACATCAACACACAGTATCATATTTAAAGCTATAATGAGTATAATGATACATCATGCATACGTGACAGACTGCTAAAGAACAGCCAAACATTACATGAAGCATTACATGAAAAAGCAAAGTTGTTATTGATTGAGTTATTGATCTATCTAATTTTTAAAGAATAGCTATAGCAATCGACAAAATTAAGTTCTAAATAAATTATAGGGATGACTATTAAATAATTACCTGTGTCTACATTTTGTGTTACCTCAATTCCTGTCCTGATGTCCTGTCATAGGAAAACCTACACCAGCACACCTCCAAATAAAGTATCTCTTTTATTGTTCGGGCATAAGCAAAAGAGACATCACATAGAGAGACACCAGGACAGGAACTGAAGAGGTATCTCCCCATCAGGGATACAAATTATAAGCTTTACTCGCTTTAGAACTGAAGTCAAAACTTTCTTTTTAGTTTTGCATGAAGTAAGGGAAGGTTATACCCCTGTCAGGGGTATATTGCTGTTGTGGTGACCAAAAATATTGGATTTTCTTTTACTTTTACTTTTACTGCTGACCTAACAAGTACCCACCACCTCCTCAAATGCACATTTACCTTGACCCCCCCAGCCGTGGCCTCCAGCAGTTGTTTACAGCCTTCCACTAAAGCATTCTGTGTACTGTTTATGCCTGTGCCTTAGCTCCCTATAGACTTCTTCGGGGCCGAGTCTGAAGGCCGAAACACAGAAGTTTTGCCAGAATGATGTAAATAAACTCTGGAGGTTACATTTGGTAGGCATCTGGGTAAGAGTAATGGAGGGGTAGATTAGCTCGGTGAGAGGGCCAAAAAGGATAAGTACATCTTGAAAATTCACTTATCCTATAATTATCTACAGTACATCAGATTTCAGACTTATATAACCCTTTCTGACAACACTGGCCATTGTAGACTACAAGATCTGTGCCAAACAGGGAGACATATTAACTCAATCAAATCAATGCAGCCAATGGGCATTATAAACCTCCGTTGACTGATTTCTTGTTTCACATCTAAAATATATCTATAGCCAAAACCTTTCTTTAAATTGTGTTAGTATCGGGAAGGGTGGGAAATCCTTTTAGTGCTCTTCAAGTGTGTATAGCCAGCGCAGAAAAAAAGGATTTCAAATGACAAAAAAATGGAGTGGAGTATTTAATAACCAACCGTCCCATATACACACGGAAGAGAGCAGCTTCCATTTTTGTAACCCTCCCCTTTCAATAAAACCTGAACGTGTTAATTTTTTTAAATTTACCTTTTTTTAAATTTCTTTGTGTGGCCCTGTCCCCATTACCATTGTTGCTTAGACAAGAATTATTTATGTGCGTTATAATTAATCGAAATTAATCGATTAAAAAAATTTAGATTAATCGAACACGAAAATTTTAATCAGTAACAGCTCTACTTTTAGGTTTTTACTGCGGTGTGTGTCCCTGCTGTAAAGATAAACCTTCTATACTTGTCCTGGTGACAATCGTGAATTGGATGTGAAATCAAAATGCTACAGTCATCACCAGAACAGAGGTAAAGGAAAATCTTTCAATGGGGTCACCTGTATCAGTGACAGCTGTCAAAGTGAGGAATTTACCCAAATGTGATGAGCCCATAGGCAATAGGAGTGGCCTTGGGGAAGCGGCAGGGGCGGACTGGGCTGGGGGGCAGGGTGGCAATTGCCCCCCGGGCCTCTCTGGTGGCTGTAAAAACGGCCCCTGCCGGCGCAGCGGCAATCGCTTTTTCATCTCTCCTTTCTGCTCCTGCAGCAGCCAGGGAGGAGGAGAAGAAGCTCTTCGGCTGCCTGTCAATATTAGCCCATGTAGTGCTCGAGCTCCTCGGCAGCTCCCTCCGCCCACTTCTTCTGCTATTGGCTGGGAGGGAGACTGCACTCCTACTGACTGTCTGCCTGGGTCCTAAAGGGAGGACAGCAGGAAGTGGCTGGAATCACCTGAAAACGTGCAGGAAACCTTGCTGCTCCCCCCACCCACCCACACCAGGAGAGGAAAGAGGATGGCAGGGATGGAAGTAAGTCCCTGTTCTTTCTGTGTGACCACTGCGTTACTGACCGCTGCACGGCATTACATGCTGACTGCTGCACTGCATTACTGACCGCTACACTGCATTACATGCTGACTGCTGCACTGCGTTACTGACCGGTGACCTCAGCACTGCGTTACGTACTGACCTCTGCACTGCGTTTCATGCTGACTGCTGCACTGCATTATATACTGACCGCTACACTGCATTACATACTGACCGCTACATTGCGTTACATACTGACCTCTGCACTACGTTACATGCTGAACTCTGCACTACGTTACATGCTGGCCGCTGACCTCTGCACTGCGTTACATGCTGACCTCTGCACTGTGTTACATACTGACCGCTGCACTGCGTTATGTGCTGAACTCTGCACTGCGTTACATGCTGACCTCTGCACTGCGTTATATGCTGACCTCTGCACTGAGTTATATGCTGACCTCTGCACTGCGTTACATGCTGACCTCTGCACTGCGTTACATGCTGACCTCTGCACGGCGATACATGCTGACTGCTGCACTGCGTAACATACTGACCTCTGAACTGCGTTACATACTGACCACTGACCTCTGTATTGCGTTATATACTGACCTCTGTACTGCGTTACATACTGACCGCTGCACTGCGTTACAAACTGACCTCTGTGCTGCATTACATACTGACCTCTGCGCTGCGTTATATACTGACCTCTGCACTGCGTTACATGCTGACTGCTACAATGCATTACATGCTGACCTCTGCAGTGCGTTACATGCTGACCTCTGCATTACATGCTGACTACTGCACTGCGTTACATGCTGACTGCTGCACTGCGTTACATGGACTGCTGCACGGCGTTGCATGCTGACCGATGCACTGCGTTACATACTGGCCGCTGCACTGCATCACATGCTGGCCGCTGACCTCTGCACTGTGTTACATACTGACAGCTGCACTGCGTTACATGCTGACTGCTGCACTGCGTTACATACTGACTGCTGCACTACGTTACATGCTGACAGCTGCACTGTGTTGCATACTGACTGCTGCACTGCGTTACATGTTGACCTCTGTACTGCATTACATACTGACCACTGACCTCTGCACTGCGTTACATGCTGATCTCTGCACTGCGTTACATACTGACCGCTGACCTCTGCACTGCTTTACATACTGACCTCTACATTAAACAGCTGACCTCTGCACTGCGTTGCATACTGACTGCTGCACTGTGTTACACGCTGACCTCTGCACTGCGTTACATGCTGACTGCTGCACTGCGTAACATACTGACCGCTGACCTCTGCACTGCGTTGCATACTGACTGCTGACCTCTGCACTGCATTACATACTGACTGCTGACCTCTGCACTGGGTTACATACTGACCGCTACATTACACTGCTGACCTCTGCAATGCATTACATTCTGACCTCTGCATTACACCGCTGCACTGCGTTACATATTGACTTCTACATTACACCACTGATCCCTGCACTGCGTTACATACTGACCTCTGCATTACACCACTGCACTGCATTATATACTGACCTCTACATTACACTGCTGACCTCTGCACTGCATTTCATACTGACCTCTACATTACACTGCAGACTTCTGCACTGTGCATCACTCTGCTGACCTCTGCACTGTGCGCTATTACTGACCTTTGTACTGTGCATACATCACTGACCACTGCACTTTGTGTTAGACCACTGACCTCTGCACTGTGCTTCACACCCTCACCTTAGCACTAGCGTTAATACTTGCCTTTGTACTCTACGACACACAGCTGTACACCACTGACCTCTGCACTCTGAATTGCACCGCTGACCTCTCTACTATGCATCGCACTGCTGACCTCTGTACTGTGCGTTACACCACTGACTTTTGTACGCTGTGTTACAGCGCTGACTTCTGCACTGTGTGTTATGCCACTGACTTCTGCACTGTACATCACACTGCTGATCTCTGCACTGCACATCACACTGCTGATCTCTGCACTGTCATCACACCGCTGACCCTCTGCACTGTGCATTACACCGCTGACCTCTGCACCCTGTGTTATAAATTCTTCACAGATAAAGCAGAAGGGGAGCGGAGCAAGACAGAGCTGGGGGACAGAGTCTTAGCTAGTATTATTACACATGATTTCTGACACCTACGAAGGCCTTCAAACCAGGGATGCTGATACCAGTATTGATGAGAGTTCCCTGATACTAAAAAATGATACCAGCGCTTTCATTTTTCAAATTGATTCGGCCGTGTTAGATTCCACGTTTGCTGGGGACAACGCAGCAGCCTTCTGGGGAACCATATGGTGCCTGCTTACAGCTCTCCCGCCATCCGCACATCCCCCCCCTGCTAAGACCCTCCCCACCCCTTCTGAGACCTTCTGATCAAGACATCGGACTGACACCCCAGAGCAAAGAAGCAAAGAGCATGTAGCAATTTAATATACTATTATTATGCATTGCTGTATCATGTTTTGCTGGGATTTGTAGTCCTCTATAGCTGATGGTATTATTCTGCATTGCTGTATAATGTGCTGAGAGTTGTAGTCACTCTACAGCTTGAAGTCAGACACAGAACTTTACATGCTGGTTTGTGAGTGTGCCATGATGCCTTTCTACTGTACCACTGTTCAAAGCCCATTTCGTGTGCACCTTACTGTATAACTGGTAACAAATTGTTGAGTGCGTTTGTCGTTTGTTTTGCTTTACCGATTTGGTGCAGCGACGCATGGGGTTTCTCAGCTGCCAATGGGATGTGCGGGATCCCTTGTGTGTCTCTGTACCTTTAAGGAGGTGGGGCGTCCTCCTGACAGGCCTGCACCCAATTTGATATCTTCTGCCCCCATGTGCTCCAAGATGGAGACTCTCATAGTTTAGAGTTAGGACCGCACTATAAGAGGTGCCTTGGCGCGGCAGTGCGGCTTACACATCCTTTGCAGAAGACGTGTATCCAAACCTCTGTCATTGTCCTTAGTGGTGAGACAAGTTGTTTTACATGCTGGTTTGTGAGTGTGCCATGATGCCTTTCTACAGTACCACTGTTCAAAGCCCATTTCGTGTGCACCTTACTGTACAACTGGTAACAAATTGTTGAGTGCGTTTGTCGTTTGTTTTGCTTTACAGAACTAAAAGGGGCGCAGCGGTCGCGTGCTTGCACAGAACTGACAAGGCCTCCCTCCAATAGCAGTGTGCTATAATTTTGCTAAACCCAGAAATGTATCTGCCGCGTCACTTCCAGGTGCGCATGTGCATGAAGGGGGTCATGAAAACATCTGATTCAGATGACGTGGCCCCACCGTAAGTGACGTGGTCGAGAACATTTATGGGGGGGGGGTCGAAAAAAATTATAGAACACTGACTTTGACACTGTCCGGCTTCTCCCACTATCCTTCCAACAACTCACAGCCTAGAAGTCTGGTGGCCCACAGTGGGTGAGAGTGCCAAAGTACCGGACATGGAGCGGAACCATGCAGGGAGCCCAGCAGCCCATTCCCCAGCCAGTCACCCCTTTCATGGACTGACTAGTGAGTCCTCACATCCCCCGACCATTCACACTACCGTAACATGGATGGCAAAAGTGGCAGGCAGGGGCAGGGAGAAGAGGCAAAGCAAGAGGGGGGCCAAGCCGCTGCACCATGGGGCCCCGGGGTGTACTTGCCACCTGGGCTAAAAGTTGCCAGTCAGCCCCTGGGAAGTGGTCATCGCATCCGAACTGGCGGAGCGGAAGACTGCAAGACTATGGATAAAGGTAAGTATTCCTCTATATCAGAACACACATCTGGAGGTGGGGCATTGTTATTCATGTTATTCATGCCCTTAGTTAGGCTTTAAAATATGTATGGTTCCTTTTGGTAGCTATTTGTAAGGAATGGCTTTAATACATAACCTATCGTTTGCTCTATTTTTTAGTCTCCGGACAATTCATTATGAGTAAATCTGTAAAATGTAATATACACAATCACAAAAGTGGCCCTACAAGATATGTATGTCTGATTTACTAAAAATTGTTCTTTATCATATAAATCTGCAAATGCGGTTGTTCCCCTGGAACACCATTTACTTCCCTGGCTGCTGTAGAACAATAAGGAAAAGACCTGCTGTTTATTTACTTGTATTAGGTATAATCTGTCACTCAGGTATAAAGGGCACAGATGAAGCATGAAGTAAACAAAGGATATAATGGTGACTTTAATATATTTTATCCTCAGCTGAGACTGCCGCACTGGGTACCAGAACATGATGAATTACCACAATAAAATTAAATTTGTTGTCACTTATTATATCTCTACACTAAACAAACTATCCCTTAAATATAAAAAAATAATAATTTTGATATTTTATACAGTGGTAACAAATTGCACAGCACTTTATATGGAACCTAACAGTCTAATGCCACCTGCATATTCAGACCAACAGGGACAGTTTTTTAACCTGCCTATATGTTTTAGAGCTATGTGGGGTGTAGAAAGTACAAACTCTGAACATTGCCTTTGTAGTCTTGGAGGAAATGATATGCTGTCATAGGGATGAAAGGCATTGTTTTATTTTTATATTGTATTTGCTATTAAGGTTCGCCTCTGCTGCCAATTACGTCTCACCTCCTGTTTTTCCTAAAGTGGACCTAGCATCATATATGGTTTTTTTCATGTTAAATGAATGAACATGAAGGGAGTATATTTTCAAAAGGTTTGCATAGCAAACAGATTTGTGAATGTGTTGTAGATCCACACCACATTATGCCACATTATGGCCACCATTTCCTATGTTTCTCATCTCCCCCGAGTTGCAATATTGTGGTGTGAAAGTAAAATTAAGATGTTAGCGGAGCTGTTCACTCTGCAAATGATTTATAAATGTGTAACTGTAACACAGGCTTAGAGAGGTATAAATCCCAATGCCTGTCCAGTTCATGGCTGTATTAACAAATGTCTAACACAGATTATCCCCCTGCTTCAGCCTCTCACATTGTAACTTGATACAAAGCAACATTGTTGCAGTCTGATCACGGGGGGAAGAAGACTTAGGCCCCTTTCACACAGGCAGGCCGATCGGGTCCGCTTGTCAGTTTTTAAGGTGGACCCGATCGGATGCCCAATCTAAATCTATATGCACCCAGGTCCGTTTACACTTGGTTGCCCCCGACTCCAGCTAGGTCCGGAAAAACAAACGGAGCAGTGTTCCGTTTCGGCAGACCCGATCATGCCAGATTGGGGTAATCTGATGTAAACGGAAACATGTCTGTTTACCTCTGATTCCCCATAGATCAGCATGGGGTCCGGTCATTTCAGTTTTTTCCTCCATTGCAAGATGGTGGAAAAAACTGTACGGACACGAATGTCACAGCAGTAACATCCAATCTGTACCTCTCTGATCAGGAATGGAATTGTGCACAGTTCCCTTCCTGATTAGCCCGTGTGAAAGGGGTCTAAGGAAATGCTTCCTCCTATATACAGCAGACTGATGACATCTTCTCAGTTTAAGCAAAGTCACTGGATAGCTCTACCTTTTATCTCTTTAAAGTTATATTAAAGTCAAATGGTTTTTAAACTATTCCAAATGTTGATTCAATCTCTTACAATGGATGCTGCTGCTTAATGTTGAAAAGTTTTAGACTCCTGCAGAGTCAGCTGGTCCCCTGAGCACTGGCCCTTACTTTCTGTTTTAGGGTGGCTCCTTTCTCAAAAGGAGGCCATCTTCCCTGACCAATATGGAGGCACAGAGAGAGGAAGGGGATGGCCAACCACTTATAGTTTGCTATGTTTAGGGATTTGTGGGGTGCTTTAAGACAATGCTGACCTTGCCTACAGGCTACTAGATTACAGTGCCTCTTTACCATGTATGAAGCCAGCACACATTCTCCTTAAAGTGGAACTTGACCCACCAATTTAACTGTCTCCCAAAACAGATACTTTCAAGGCAAGACAACTGTCAAGGTTTTCAGTGTGCTTATATCAGATCTCAACCAAACTTTCAAGCCCTCCCATGGCTGGTGTCATAGCTGATCACATGTGCAGCACCATGGCAACTGCAATCCAAATAGAGGCTAAGATGGCACCATGTAAAGGATAGGAGGTTGTAGTTCCGCTTGAAGAACGGTTTCATGTTTCTCCATAGTCAACTATCACGTACCTGGGCATGAGACCGGAAGACGGGGAGGCGTCTCTTGCGACTCGTGTCCTGCGACCCCTGGAGTTGGGAACAGGAGGACGCAGGGCAGCATGGAGCACGAGTGCCACGGATTGGAGACAGACACCGTGCAGGAGACTTCCTGTAGAGAGGTCAGCAACCGGGCGGGCAGCGTAGAAACAGACTCAGGAGCCAGAAGTCGTAGTCGAGGAAGCCAAAGGTCAGATCCAGCCGGGCAGTGAAGCACAAAATCAGCAGACAAGAGCAAATCCAGAGAACAGGCCGAGTTCAGGGGCACGCAGCAATCAGAAGAGTAGTCCAGGGCAATCCAAGTCAAACAGGTCATAGGCAAATCGACAGAGGCACAGATAACAGGCAACACAAGCTGACAAGACCATCAACAATGTGAAGCAGGCAGGCCCATCCTTATATAGTCACTAAATTGAGACAGCTAGGGGCGTGTCCAAGATGGCGACCGGAGCACACGTGTAGTAACTGTGCTCCGCCACCTATCCTACTATCCTGATTATTTCCTGCCCCGTGGAGCACTCGAGTGGACGGGGGATTGAGCCCAGACCAAGCCCTGATCCTGGGGGTGTGTCTCTGGGGCGCCGGAGGTCATCTACAAGCCGCCCCACTACTCCTAAGTCCCCGCCGGCCCGCGGACTGAAACAGCCACGCGCCAGAATGGCGGCCCAGCCGGAAGCTCCAGAGGAGGCCTTGTCGGGGCCTGCCCAGTTCACCGCGGTGATGGCGGCAAACTCGGGGTGTCAGAGTGCGTTGACGGCCAAGATTGACCATCTGCAGTCTGATGTCGGGCTGCTCCGGAGAGACTTGGATGGATTTCGGGACCGGTGGAAGGTAGAGTGGGTGAGGTGGAGGATGTCATCGGGGCCCACACGGCGACACTGCGCATCCTCCAGACTAAAGTTAAAGCACTGGAGTCCCGGGCAGTGGATGCAGAAAACCGGAACCGGCGCAGTATTGGCAAAAATATACCCCAATGCTGACACAAGGTGCACTAGGTGTGGAGGAGAGGAGGGCACCTTCCTACATATGGTGTGGACGTGTGCAGGGCTCCGGTCATACTGGGACTCAGTGGTTTCTACGATAAACGCGGTGTCCGGACATCAGCTTGACATGGACCCACTGATATTCCTACTGGGCTGTGGGGAGATGCTGCAGGCTCCTAAGGCAACAAAGCTTCTTATATTCCATGTGGCTTTTTACGCCCATAGGGAAATCACCTTGAGGTGGAAGCTGCCCTCCCCTCCTACGGTGGGACAATGGTTGGGCACGATTGACCGGATGCTTCCGATATACAGACTAACATATATGAGCCGAAACTGTGTGCGCAAATTTGATCGGGTCTGGGGGGATTGGGTGGCGGCTAGGGGCCTCACTCTGGAGGGCCCGGGTGGAGAGACCGTGCTCCCGCCTGCATCGCCTGAGGGGTGATCAGGGGGAGTCGGATTGTGGCTTTGAGAGCTGGGGGGGGGATAAGGGACGTGGTAATCTGAGTGGAGCTCCTTAGAACACTCCCCCCTGCCTCTGGAAGTAAGCATAATCCTATGTTTGCCTATCGGTCCTCTTGCCCTGGGTTTCTCCCCCCCCGCCCGGGTTCCTTTCCCCCTCCCTTTCTCTTCTCTCCTTAGCCAATCCCGCCCTTCTGGGACTGACCTGGGCTTCCATCTCATTCCCCTCTTCTCTCCTTTTCCCTTTTTCTCTCCCCTTCTCTACTGGACTGCTTCTCCCCCCTGCTCCCATCCCCCCTCCTCCTATTACTCCCCTCTCTAACCCTATGGGGGCTTGCCCTCAGTGGCTGGGCTGACCCTGGGGTTTAATTCGGTAATATCCCGGGCACTGAGTGTACTGGTCCACAAATCGTTTTATTTGGATGTATTTGTATCTTTATTTTTTGAGTTACCATTATTGTATTGTCTTGTATTGACTGCTGGAAATGCTGTGTTCAGAAGATCGATCTGTAATTGTCATTGTCTTTTTGTGATTGTCTTTTTTGTATAAAAATTTCAATAAAAGTTTTACCTGTTAAAAAAAAAAAATTGAGACAGCTACCTCACCTCCTGTGTGTCATCCGTCCGAGCGTCTTCCCACGCACCTTGCGGATGCGCACTATGGCATACTTCCCGAGATTGGGCTTTTGCGCATGCGTGGCCGCCATTGTGTCCTTACATCACCAATCAGATACATTTTCACTAGACAACTACAGTTGGAGAACAAAGTTAAAAAGGAGCTTTACCCACCAATGTAATGTCTCCCAAAACAGTTACATTTAAGCCATGCCAACTATCAATGTTACCAGTCTGCTTATTTCAGCTCTCAACCAAACTTTCAAGCCCTCCAATGGCTGGTGTTGTAGCTGATCACATGTGCAGCACCATGGCAACTGTAATCCAAATAGAGGCTAAGATGGCACCTTCCTTGGCTGTAAATGATAAGAGGGTGTAGTTCCGCTTCAAGAATAAAATTCAGATACAAACCATTGTTGTCCAACTCTCTTTCTCCAGTAAAAATTTATTTAATTGTCTATGGGGCAACAGTCCAGTGACAGTATAAATAATAAAGATTAAAAGAACAAAGCGACAGTTCATCTTTCCCACCGCGTGCTCCTGGGCTCAGTTTTGTGGCATTGAGAAGTACTTGTCTGTCCGCCCCATTCTCCATGCTTCCACCTTGTATTACCTGTTAGTACATACGGCTTTAATGTGTACAGCATGTAACTGGCACAGGTCTTACAAATCCACAGTGCTAGACGCTACACATAAGTTATTTTCCTGTTGCCCGGCAACAATTCAAGAGGCATAAATTCCACCAAACACTAAACATCTGAGAGAGCGGAGCAGTGTGATATGGCATGCAGCATGTCAGCAGATTCAAACGTGTTATTATTTGAGGAGCAGATAATGAAATGTAAACATCCGTCACCCACATATAACATAGTCTTCTGCTCTACTGATATTCTGACACACGCATACATCTCTAGATCATTTGGAACTTATCATTGCATCCTGTTGCATTGTACATGCACATTATTTGTCCAGTCCATTGTACCTCTGAAAGAGACACATAAGTCCCAGGAAATGTAATTGCTGCCTGCATCGGCTTAAGAGCGTATCCTAGCTTTGAATTTGAATTGAATTGATGTTTTGGCATTTGATTCATTGTGGCAGCATTAAAGGTGAATTCCAGACAGGCAGCTCAAATTTTTTATATGGCAACAGTTCTGCAGAAGCAAAAGCAGCGCATCTTAGTTAATGGACACGCCTGTAGCCTGCTGATTGTACAAGGAAAGAGCAGTGCTGAGGTCATCCCTCTGCTCACTCTGCTCTCTCCTGCTGTCATTATGTTTATTCTAAGCACATGTGAACTCAGCAGAGCCTGATTGGCTGCTAATGCTGACGGTCCCTCCCCGAGACTGAGTGCTACTGGGCAGGGTATTATAGAAAGCTCATATCAAGACAAATTCAAACATGTATACTTGTTGCATTTGAAAATATTATTATTATTATTATACAGTATTTATATAGCGCCAACAGTTTGCGCAGCGCTTTACAATATAAGGAAGACATTACAATCACAAAACAATTCAAGACCAGATGGTAAGGAGGGCCCTGCCCCTGAGGGCTTAGAATCTAAAAGGGAGGGGCCAGTGATACATGAGGAGGTAGCTGTGTGGGGGTGAATTGTTTGAGAACGTGATGGTTGAGTGGTTAGTTTGAGGTGGGATATAGTATAAAATATAGTTACTAAATTGTTAAATAATACATATTTAACGCCACTTAGCTTCCAGGCACTTTGTTCTCCAAGCCCTGTTGTGAGCAACAGGGCTTAATTTGTGTTTTTCTCTGCCTGGAGTTCATCCTGGCAGAATCGGCAGCTAAACAGCTAAATATACAGTTGCCATATATAGGAACAGATGCCAAAATTTCTGTAACGCAATTAACATGCCTTTCATATCCACCCACTCCTTCCATATTATGTCAGCAGCATAAGGCAGTTGACAACACTTTTCAAAGTCTACAGCTATGTATTCCATGTCACTGCCCTTTCTTTACCACGATGCCCTTATGGAGGGTCACTTTAATAAAACCTGTGCCCACATGGAACGGCAAAGGCCCCCCTCTGTTTCTTCCCTATTTCTCCTGGTTTAGATTAAAAGTATATCTAAATCCAAAAACAAAAATGTTGTGCATCGCAGTTTACCAGTCCTTAGATGTGGTGTTAGTTCCTTTTTATTTATTTTTTTATTATTTATTTTCACCTGGAGATCGCAACCAGGTGTTGATTGCATTTACATAATTGGAACTAGGAGGTGCTAAAACGTCTTCAAGAAAAATACAGCAAGTCCAGTTGCCTTGACTTATTTTTTCAGATATACCATGACCTGGATGAATGAGAACCTTCACAGACTTCATGTACAAGGGTGAGGACACTCCCCATACTGTATCTATGGAGGAACGGCATTGTCACCCTAAGCTGCTCTCCTCATTTGGACTACAAACAACTCCCTAATCCACAATGAGTTAACACCAGAGCAAGAGGTGAGAGTAAAACATCCAATGAGGATACCTGGTCCAGTGACACTGTATAAGAGAAGAATTCGCTTCACTTTGGGGAGACTTCATCTAATTTTTTGTAGCATCTCCAGGACAGGAAGTGAAGAGAGATCTCCCCAATGGGACACAGATGGCAAATAATAAACCTAAAATTGTTGTTAACCCTTCCCTACTCTATCCAAAACTAAAAAAAAGATTTGGCTATACATGAACTTTAAGCTTCACCTACATTACAATTGTTACAGTATTAAACACATAAAGAGACAAGTAATTTTAAAATACAGCAAGCTATGATATATTAAGAATGAACGATATCTCTAAATTAAATGTATCAGTACTTATTATACATATATTTTTTAGAATTCTAGGTATAAAGGTGCCTTTAGAACAAATAATAACAAAATGCAACAACAAACTAAAGCAAGACCCCAACAATAAATAAAAGCACACCAGCGGAACGTTCCTTTACATTTTTCAGAGGATTCTGGGCATCTCTGTAAGGAACAATATAACCCGCTGAAGTTAAACAAAACAATCAATCCTGTTGTTTTGGCAAGCATCCGGCTGTGCTATCCCCTGCAGCATGTGATGGTTTAATTTAAATAATACTGAACAGTGTTTCCCACTAAGTCAGGGCTTAGCTAAATAATAGGTTATGTGACTCGCCTTACTACTTTCCTCTCTGTGCCATGTTAGCTATGTGGACTGCGATCACCCAAAATATTTCCCTGTGTAATGTTAGGCTACAAGCACATGACTGCAACTACCGTTCAAGTGCTGACAACAAACCATTATGGGGCTTTGGGGGGCCTTTATTTGTAAAGACTCACATTAAAGGTAGATAATAAGGAAATAAAATGTTTGGGAATTTAACCACAACATTAGGTCTTTCCTTAACAGCAATAAAAGCTTTTGAGCAATTATTGTAGTGTTAACCGTATGTACTTACTACTAGAGATGAGCTTACTGATTTTGGGACAACTGCTTTCACAGATTTCGTTGCCAGTGAAATTTCATTTAAAGAAACCCTGTCACCAAATTAAAAATTTGCAGGTAAGAGCACAGAAAAAAACAAGTATCTTAAATGCTTACTTGCATGTTTTTCATTTCCATAAACAATTTTTATTGACTTACAATAAAAATTATCTTTGAACTTACTAGAAATATTGACTAATTAATTCCCATGCACAGCTGCTTCCCTCCTTGGAGACCATAGCTCTGTCCTCTTCTAGGAGTTCCTAGTTACTCTGTGCTAGCAGATCCTCTGCCCCTCACCTCCACTACATAACAGAAAATTAAATTCCATACTTACTGTAATTTTCCTTTCTTTGTGCCTACCCATGGCAGCATACATATGATATTAGCCCTGCCCCTAACTACCAACAGGACCAGTAATATCTATAGAAGTGTTTGAGCCCAACCCCGGCCAATCCGTAAATAGATTCGAATGACACAAGTGGGCATGTACTGTATGCTGCCATTAGTAGACTCCAGGAAAGCAAATTTGTGATAAGTATCAATTCGGTTTTATATTTTCCTGGTGACTATGTGGCAGTTTACATATGGTAAATAACTAGCTGAACCAGGAGGGTAATGCTAAGGAAAAATAATATATTAACAGGATAGGGAAAAAGATAAGGCTCTCCCCATACTTATCTTTTTTGAGAAGAACATGTTTTTGAGCAGATAGTTGCTGTTGGAACTCTATGTGCTGCCCAGAAAGATGAAATGTCTCTGGTGGAGGGTGCACTCATTTTCTTTGGCCACTCCAATATGTTATGGATGGCTCTTTGAGAATTGGCTGTGTGTCCCCCCTTGTATCTACACTACTGTCACACTGTTGTCTATCTGCAGGAGAACAAATTGATGTTGGATCTTCCAGGAGAAAGCCTTAAAGTGTATTTCCACTTTTGCAGTCTGAAAAAACCCCTCTATATGTTCATCAGGCAAGATGGCTGATTCCAGATTTTTCTTAGCCCTTTCACAGTGGTCTGTCCTTATAGAAAGAGTGGGGACTGAAATTTTAGGATTGTGTTTATCTGATAAGCTTCATTAATATACAATGGGCAAGCCACCTTAGACCCCTCACAGCCCCTCCTAACATTTTAAAAAATATAGAAGCTAGAAGCAATTTTAACCCTCAACCACTTGAAGACCAGGGTGTTAAACCCCCTTCCTGTCCAGGCCATTTTTCAGTATTCAGCGCTGCAGTACTTTGACTCATGTTTATTCCGTCATGCAACGCTGTACTGAAATTAATTTTATAACATTTTTTGGGGACAGTTAGAGCTTTTTTTTGGTGGTATTTATTCACCACTGGGGTTTTTAATTTTTTTACTATATAACAAAAAGGTACCCTAAATTTGAAAAAAAACCTGTTTCCATATAAAATGTTATGAAGCATTTATTATCACCCCAATTTTTTGGTACAATATAAAAGAAGGTCACATCGGGTAAATAGGCACCAAACATGTCAAGCCTTAAAATGTCGCGTGCGCAAAATCGCAGAAAACGACCACACCCAAAATTGGCCTTAGGCGACGCTTTAAAAGCTTTTACTGCTCATCAGTTTATTGTTATCAGTAATTAATGGCCCTAAAATGATTGCATGCATTCCGACGTTCACGGCAATATGTAACATGTGCGGCACAATAGACGGAATCGTCGTTTTCGCACGTTAGCGCACCCGACACATGTTTGCGTATGTATGTGGGGGGACGGGGACTTTAAAAAAAATTGTGTTATTTTACTTTTTTTAATTTGTGGCTATTTTAGCTTCTTTTTTATGCTTAAAATTTTTTTTTTACACTTAACTTTATTGCTTTCACGTAGGGGGCTAAGAAGCTCCCTATGTGATAGCCAATTCACATAACAGGTCCTCTTTATGGAGACATCATCTGCTTCATCAGCTTCTCTCCGGCTTCTGTACCGGAGAGTGACAGAGGAATGCGGAAGTGATGTAATATACATCACTTCTTGCATTCGGGGACAGGAGAAGAGATCAAGGGGGGGGGGGGGGCACACCCGCACCTAATACAAGCGATCAAGTGTCTCTAGAGATGCCCCATCGCTGGCTGTTTACAGTTCTGACGGTTTCCCCACTTGTGTGCGTGCTGGGTGCCGCGCACGAGCGGGGGGGGGGAGGGGAAGGACGTCTTACGACGCCCTCCCGCTCCTATAAGGCTTCCGTCAGGCTGCTCAACCCAATGTGCTGCGTTTAATAGCCCCACTTTTTTTGACCTTTAACCATAAAATTTCCTATGTGACCTCACAAGAATTCTCTGCTTATATCCAAGGTGAGCAGAGAAGAGGTGGCTTTTAAATGATGACATTGTGAGACCTTCATGAAAGTTCTGGATGATATTGACAGTTTGAAGGGCAGACATGTGGACTGCAGGTGGGTATCTGCCTCTATGAATTGCAGGAACCTCTAAATGGTTGTATTGTAATGTGGTAATAGACATCCAGAGTAGAACCCTGAAAACCTGTCGGCTGAAGGGACTGTCACCAGAATGAAGGTTGAGGATGGCATGTAAAGAGCAATCCACTCAAACCTGTTATTTCGCTCCAACTGTACAGTATAGCAGTAAGTGGAACCAGACCACAACATTTTTTTTTACACTGATACTGCAGAAGCGACATGTGCTGAGGTCTACCCATCTGCCCACATTATCTTCTCTTTTAGATTTTTTCTAATATACATTACAAAGAATACAGCAGGAGCTGTATATTTAGAGCTAGGGAAGAGCCAGCAACTCCAACTGCAATATCTCACCAAGATACCTAATAAAATAGGGAGTTATTTAGACCACCTAGCATCCAATGGTCCTTTCACATCAATTGATTTAAATGACAATAAGTACTCTGCGTTGGCACATCCCTGCTTTCCGTTCTCACTTGAAATTGGCTGACTGTTTTTTTTCTACTTTGTTTCAAAACTATTTCAGCTCTCTGGGAGCCCAGAAATTAGTTTACATCTCTTTAAATGCATATAAATTCCATGGCAATACTGATGATCTCAAGTACGAGAGCAAAATCTTTCCCCTCCAAACTAATAAGAACAGAAACACTTGAAATCAATTTCAAATATATTACACAAGGGAATACAGAGATCTTTGTTGCTGAAAGGTTGAAAGAAATCTTCTTCTGGAAGAAAAGCAATATTCTAGGAGAGATTTGTGTGTCTACTTGAATAAAGAACATCAATTGTTGCAACTTACAAGTTTTAGGAGATTGTACATGAAACACATTAGTGGCGGAAACTCATTATACTGGATGATGGGTCACAGTGAAGACTTAGTATTATAGGCACTTTATATCATATCATATTTATAACTATTCTGGGAAAGTGAAAAGAAATTTCAAGCGTTAGGCTTATTGAGTAAGTGAGATCTGAAACATTGATGTGCGAAATTGTGATAATGTGCCATAAAAGTTTAAAGCATTATTTGTACAATCATCACAACCTCTGCTGTGTTTAAGTGCCATCAGTACCATGAAACCTTAACACATATCCTGCTGATCTACACTGTATGTCCAGTTAGGACATTGTCTTTTCCATAATGTATACTGCAATATATACACTTACTGGCCACTTTATTAGGTACACCTTGCTAGTGCCGGGTTGGACCCCCTTTTGCCTTCAGAACTGCCTTAATTGTTTGTGGCATAGATTAAAGGTTTTGGAAACATTCCTCAGAGATTTTGGTCCATATTGACATGATAACATCAAGGGCCCAAAGTGTGCCAAGAAAATATCCCCCACACCATTACACCATTACACCATTACCACCATTACCACAAATCAAGATGGATCCATGCTTTTATGTTGTTTACGCCAAATTCTGACCCTACCATCTGAATGTCGCAGTTGAAATCGAGACTCATCAGACCAGGCAACGTTTTTCCATTCTTCGTTTATCCAATTTTGCTGAGCCAATGCGAATTGTAGCCTCCGTTTCTTGTTCTTAGCAGACAGGAGTAGCACCTGGTGTGGTCTTCTGCTGCTGTAGCCCATCAACGTGTTGCGCATTCAGAGATGGTATTCTGCATACCTTGGTTGTAACGAGTGGTTATTTGAGTTACTGTTGCCTTTCTATCATCTCAAACTAGCCTGCCCTTTCTCCTCTGACCTCTGACATCAACAAGGCATTTTCATCCACACAACTGCTGCTCACTGGATATTTTCTCTTTTTCGGACCATTCTCTGTAAACCCGAAAGATGGTTGTGCGTTAATATCCCAGCAGATCAGCAGTTTTTTAACTACTCAGACCAGTCCATCTGGCACCAACAACCATGCCACGTTCAAAGTCACTTAAATCCCCTTTCTTCCCATTCTGATGCTCAGTTTGAACTTCAGCAAGTTGTCTTCACCACATCTAGATGCCTAAATGCATTGAGTTGCTGCCATATGATTGGCTGATTAGCAATTTGTGTTACCAAGCAATTGAACAGGTGTACCTAATAAAGTGGCTGGTGAGTGTACAATTCCATACAAACTGTTCCACCAAATTCCCAGTGGTATCTTCCCAGAAAAGAATTACTAACAACCAACTGGCCATTATGTGGTAAGTGGCTGTAGAATGGCTTTGATTGATGCTTAAATGTTGAAGTATCTCCATTCCTAGACAATAGTCCAGCATATCTTACTAATACAGGCCTGAGGAGACAAATGACCCTCAGCCCAGTCCTCCCATCTATCTTCTACTAGTATATGTCAGTAGAATTTGTATATCCTCCCACAATGCATTAGTGCTTAGAAATCCAGAGCCCTGTGGAGGTCCACCCACAGTGAACGATGACCCACTATTGGCACATGGTCCACATTCTGGTAAGGACAGCCAGGCCCTAGTCAAGAACGGCCGCTCGAGACATTTCTAATTTTCGCACGGGACCGCACACGGAACACAGGTGAGTCTAAACTGCTGTTTGAGCGGGGGTTTTTTTTTTTTTTAACTTTTTGCATATATCTTGCTTGCTAGCAGTAGATATATGCAAAAAAACGGGAGGGTTTAAATATCCTTTAAAGGAGAACTATGGGGTTAAGTCTTTTCCCCATAGTTCTCCTTAGGGTAACGGGAGGACACAAACTAGCGTCCTCCCGTCACCCTAGGCTCAGTATACCGCGAGCTACAGCTGAGACGCCGCAGCTGAAGCAGATCCCGACAATTGTGCCGGGATCCGCCCAGCTGTGTGACTGACAGCTGGCTCTGCCTATCTAAAGGCAGAGCCAGCTGTACCCGCCCCCTCCCCCGTCCGTTCCGCCAGTCAGCGCTGGCGGATCGGAGCGGGGAGAGGGGAATCCAGCCCCTTCCCTGTACAGCAGAGAGCCGTGACAGGATCGAGAGGTGAGCGAACGCCGGTATCTGTTCGCTCACCTCCCGATCTACTGAGCCGACCTGTGACAGTCTCATTGTCACAGGTCGGCTCCTTTAAGTTTAATCCTGGCAATTCATCCTTTTAAAGAGATCACTTTAATTTTTGTTTTCTTCTTTTCTACTTGTATTTGTTCCACTTGGAAAGCAATTCTCCCAGTGGAGGGGGGAGGGGGTTAAATCATCAGAAAGTGAGGGCCATTACTGCCATGTATATAATACACATGTGGCTGATTATATGCGTGTAAGGCACTGACTAAATCTGATTAGCTACATGACCTGTATAGTTTAGATAATGTATTTCAGTAATAAAGATAATACATTGTTAACCCTGGCCTCTCCTTGGATATCTGCAGATGCTGGTACTCTGTAGGCAACCCAATTATCATCTCACATCTGCTGGTCCTGTCAAAGGAATACTGGACTGGTGCTTACAGCAAACCTTCAGGCACACATCTAAAACACAGGTGAAATACATAAAAGGGAGCTGTATTACCGGCCAAAGGATTTGTATCTTGCTCTATCCAGGCCTGTGATTTGCAGCCCTAATGCACAGTCAAGTAAATTACAGCACTTTCTCTTGTTATGAGTAAGGTATAGAGTGGGGTCACCACTCTGCACTTAGTCTGTTGAATTGGCCAATGAAGGAGCAGCAGGTCATCATTCTGCCTAATCTGTTCTCTTCTCCTGTCAACTTGTTCCTTGTCACCTAATTGGCTTTTAGTGATGCCTCTTTCTCTCCCAGTTGGTGTTGCTAGAATGAAGTTGAATTCGCGTAGTTACACTAGTGGCATTAAAAATACATTTGATCATTTATTAATGAATACAGAACTGTGTTTCATTTGTGACTTTTCTATATGCCTGGAGTTCAGCTTTAAAGCCCTATTGAAAGAGTTACGATACTCTCTTGTTCTGGTGACAGTTTTCAAACTTTGGATTCCCCATCCCTTTCTGCCATTGTGACAATGGTCACCAGGACCAATGTCCCTGTATCTAGCAGGGACAAAGCTAGCAATACAATCTTGACGGGGGTTCTAATCTTTTCTTACTGTATTTAAAACTAAAAAAAAAAAAAGTTTTGGTTATATACGCAGTACATTTTAATTTAGAGATTGATTTGGCCAACCTGTCATTTCCACTTGCTGTTAACAATGTAGCCAGTATTTCTGGTCTTGTGACCTGCCCAGATTACTAGTGAAAGAAGGAGTACTGAGGGCTGCTCCCTGATTTAGGTGTTACACATTTAATTTATGTTATCAGAGCACCACCCAATGCTACAGATCAGTGTAATCTTTCTAAACTGTTTCTAGATACACTTTTCAGCTGTAATGTTTACTCAGTGAGGCAGTGCAGAGAGTGAAAATGACATGCAAAATTCAGTAATCCATAACATTAAGGCCTTGTTCACACCAAGCGCATTCCAGTAGCAGGGCAGATCTGTTACAGACCGGATAAATGGCCCGGAACGCATCAAAAAAGTGGCAAAAATGCGGCACAACTCACTGCACTGCATATGCAGAAACTCATGCAGATCTGGTCTGCATTTGGTGTGAACAAACCCTAAGATTATTTCAGATCAGTGAAAGACAACTGCTGATTGGTTGGAAATGGTTACTACACTGATATGCCACTGGCCTTGCTGAATATGCCATAAGGTGTGCATAGTTCTAAAATTATATATAGTTTGGTTTTCAGCCAAGGAATAGTTGTTACCCTTAGCAGCCAATCAGATGCTTCCATTTTCTAATCAGCAATTATTAAGTTTGGTTGCTTGCCATTGGAAAGCTCCTCCACTTTCACCTACAGTATCTATGGTTTTGATTTTAAATATAGGAAAAGGCACAGAGAAATGTCATGTTTTAGTGATTAGTACTGTGGCCTTGCAGAACTGCTGTTCAGGGATCACTTCCTACAAGGGATGCAATCTGCATGGTTTGTCTTCAATTTTTTTTTGTATGGCTTTCCTCCAAGTGATCCGTTTTCACTGCTAGGTTAATCATCTCCTGTCTACAGTTGTCCCCAATAGCTGGAGCTTTGAACCAGGGACTGGTATGAATGGCTGTTCTCAACAAATACTGTGAAATATGTAGGCCAGCCTTTCTCAACCAGGGTTCCATGGGACTGAAAGGTTCCTCAAGAGGTTGCTAGGGTTTGACTCTAAAGGTGGCCATACACTACTTTTTCTAAAGAACATTTGTGCGAAAGATCTTTTGTTCGACTTTCTATTAGTTGATGGGGTCAAATTGATCATCGAGTCAAAAGAGCAGGATGGAACAATTTTCTTGAACGAAAGATTTCGATTTTGGAAAATGTTTCTTCAGGACACTCCATTAATTCCAAAATCTAATATTAAAATAAAACAAAATTTTGTTCGACATTCGTCAAGTCTCTGTTGGCATTATCAGGTGGTAAAGGAAGATCTTTCATTGGTAAAAGATCTTTCGCTCTGAAATATACTACTAGTGTATGGCCAGCTTTAGATATGTAACCAATGATACCAGTGATCTATTCAGCTATCTGTAAAGGGGGCATTCTTCCCACTCACGAACCAGTGCAATTAGTCCCTTCTCTTACTGATTCTCCCATTGATCATTAGTATAAGGGGAACCGATCCTTCTCCCACTGATTACCACTCTAAGAAGACATTTCTCCACTGTCCACTAATATAAGGTTGCCCTTCTTCACTGACCACCAGTGTAATTGGACCCTTCTTTCACTGACTTTCCCAATGTTCACCAATAAAGGGGATCCTTCTCCCACTGGTTATTAATTTCTCCACTGGCATTTCTTCACTGTCCACTAATACAAGGTCACCCTTTTCCACTGTGTAAGGTTACATCTTTCCACCAATGTAAGGGCGACACTACAGGTGAAACTCGAATAATTAGAATATCGTTCAAAGTTCATTTATTTCACTAATGCAACTTAAAAGGTGAAACTAATATATGAGATAGACTCATTACATGCAAAGCAAGATAGTTCAAGCCGTGATTTGTCATAATTGTGATGATTATGGCTTACAGCTCATGAAAACCCCAAGAACCCCAAATCCACAACCTCAAAAAAGTAGATTATTACATGCAATCAATAAAACAAGGATTGTACATGGAACAATATCGGACCTCTGAAAAGTACAAGCATGCATGTGTACTCAGTACTTGGTTTGGGCCCCTTTTGCAGCACTTACTACAATTACTTTTGCACGATATTCTAATTATTCGAGTTTCACCTGTACATGGACCACTGACGTAAGGGGGCACTTCACTGACCACCTGTGTAAGTGGACTCTTTTCCATTGACCATTATACTAAGTGGGCATTTCTCCAGTGATCACCAATGTGAGGGAACACAGTAGTTTTTACTGTGTTCTTTTCTAGCCATTATTGTTAGCTTAATTTCATTATTATTACTGAAAATCATTTTGTTGAATAGAGCAGCCCTGGTTGTTAAACATACTAAGTACACCACATTCCTTATTCTTTCTTATATTGCAACTTAATTTTCACGCTAATGTATCATGAGCTATAGATCTAGCAGTTATTAGCAGGGGCTTTCTGAGACCTGAAAGTTATTTCAAGGGTTCCTCTGTGTTAAAAAAGGTTGACAAAGGCTGTGTAATCTGGTTAGTGCTATCAGTAGCACATAATTTGCAGTTGTGTTAATCAACCATGTAATGCAAAAGGAAAGCTGATTTACATTGTATTATATTTCTGTATTACATGAATTGACAAGATAAATCACAATAAATTTTCAATGGTGCCATCCAAAATTATCTTTGTATCTTCGTCCTTACATGTTATAACTGAACATTTCCAAAATGGGTGAGTGAGTCGGACAGGTGATAATCGGAGTACAAAAGTCTAATCCACACTGAGCTCACAAACAACAGGTTGTGGAAATGGCAACCATGGATACATGCTGCTGGTTCCAAGAGGATGTAACCTAAACCGCGCAAGGCAAACAAATCTAAAATTTCAATACATTATTCACATAATCCCTAAGTAGAGGACATGAATGGGCTTGATAGTGCACAGAAAGTCTTTTACCATAGAATCTATTATTGTATGAGTATGAGCACTATGATATCTACAGGTGTATGGGTGATAGTTATTGTTTAATTTCTAAGTACTAAAAGCCATGGTAAGACAAAGTGTTGAGATGCGTATTGTTTACAAATGTAGGGCTTTTGCTTTTGGCTGAGCTGCGTTTCATTCCTATGAAAGTCAATGTGAAGGTGAAAGCAACCTTAACCAACTAGATTAGAAGCACTTTGAAGGAACCAAATAAGGCAAAGGCAAACAAACTCAAAAGCAAGTCAGAGCACCTCAGAAGCACATAAACTAGTTTTCTAAAATGTAATGGCCATTGACTTAAAGCCTAAAGGTGCCCATACACTGTACGATTCTCGTACGAGAATCGTGGGAAATCCCACGATCGTACGAGAATCGTACAGTGTATGGAAGGCGTGCGACCGTTTCTACTGTACGGTCGCACGTCTTCCATCGAACAAGCAGGCTGGAAAACCCGCCGGGAATCGTACGATTCTCGGCGAGTTAGTGGCCTGCTTGTTCAACAACTGACGAACGGGCCGGTGTGCGCACACTGCCCGTTTGCCGTCCTTGCAAGCCCGCCCCTCATTGCAGTCATCGCAAGTACGATCTGCCTGTCCAAGATGGGCAGATCGTACATTTTTTTAAGTACTTTACAACCCTCGCAAGACAAAAGTCTTGCGAGGGTTGTAAAGTGTATGGGCACCTTTATGCTGTGCTGAGATCCATTTAAAGGGATTCTACTACTAGACTTCTATTGGCCCACCCTATATGGGCAAAGTGACAGATTCGCTTTAAGAACTAGGGGCCATCGCCTGCTGCCTGACATGTCTACACTAGTTTTCTTTGTCAGAGAATAGTATTTGCTGAATGAAATGTTGCATAAGTTACAAATGTATCTAAAAAGAGCATACCTTCCTGTTTTGAATGTCAAGTAAATGTTACAGTGCTGCGATGACTAAAGGATTATGAAGAGCTGCACAAGTCACTCTGCTACTCTGGCATCTGATTGACAGGCAGTGAGAACCAATCAGAAGCTGAGCAAGCAGGGAACTTAAGCTGGCCATACACCTTACAATTATCTGCAGATTTTCTGTGGTCAGATGGAAAAGGTGCAACAGATTCCTCCCTCTACACTTAACTGTGTGGATGGAGTCATCTCCACCTGGGCCAATCTGTTGCACTTTTTCCATCTGACCACAGAAAATCTGCAGATAATTGTAAGGTGTATGGGCACCTTTACCCTGCTACGTAAAACAAGGCATTGCTGAGGTGAAAAGTTTGACTTGTAACAGCTGTGATCCATTGCTATTGAAAAACACAGTTGAAGCAGTGCTGGTGCCCTTGCATCTATGATGCCTCTATGAGTGGGTCTTCAGTGCTTACCACCATTGCAGGGGCTTGCTCGTCAGAGATTTATGTATTTTGAGTGACCTGAAAAATGTAGCTATACTACAGTAAAGCAGTTGCCCATAAATGCCTGCAGGAACCTCTGCATGTGTTTTCTAGTGCCCAGGAACCTCTGAAATCTAAAGCCCTCTAGTAAGCAAGCACTAACTTTACTTTCCAAAGTCAATGGCTGGGCTGTCCCACCCAACTCCTCTGCCTGACTATTCATTATTGAGCTCATTCATCATACTTAAAGGAGAATTATGAGGCGAGTGATTTTCACTCAGCCTTATAATCTGAGCCGACCTGTGACAATGAAACTGTCACAGGTCGGCTCAGTAGATCGGGAAGTGAGCGAACACATATCGTCGCTCGCTCACTTCTCGATCTATCCGTGCAGAGAGCCGTGACTGTCACTCACGGCTCCCTGCAGGGATTTCCCCCCTCCCCTGTCCGATCCTCCAGTGCTGACTGGCGGAACGGACGGGGCGGGTACAGCTGGCTCTGCCTCTAGATAGGCAGAGCCAGCTGTCACTCACGCAGTTGGGTGGATCCAGACAGCATTGTCGGGATCCGTTCCGGCTGCGGCGTCTCAGTATACCACGAGCTGTAGCTCGCGGTATACTGAGCTTTGGGTGACGGGAGGAAGCTAGTTTGTGTCCTCCCGTTACCCTTAGGAGAACTATGGGGAAAAGCACTGGACCCATAGTTCTTCTTTAAATACCTTAAGATAGGTGCTGGAGGTCAGTCACTGACTTTGGAAATGGGAACTAAAGTCAGTATTTATATGTCAAAGCCTCCTAAATTCAGGGCTTCCGAGGAGCTCAAAACATTTCAGAGTATGTACAAGCACTTGGGAGTACCTACTTTTTCCTTAGTAACTTTCCTTTTTATTCCCCTGATATTTTCCCGAAGCCCCCCCCAACAGTAAAAAAAAATAAAAGTTAAAAAAATAATCAAAAATAAATAATCAAAATAAAAAATAAATAAAAATAATAATTAAAAAAACATGCACTGGAGGTGGGGCATATGACATCACACGCCTGTTGGGGGGGCACCGTTTTTTATTCTAGCCTCGGGTGCAAAAGGAGCTTGCTATGGCTCTGTTCCTTACTGTTGCTTCCTAACTTCATTTGTGGATGAAAAGATTTAGTTCAAAGAAATTTGTAATACTCCTTGGTGATATCAAGTGCAGCTCATCTTTTGGCAAATGCTTTAAGTGCAAGCTTGCCAGTCCAGGCCTGAAGATGGATTTACTTCTCACTGTTACAAAATAAATCTTTGATTACACTTACTGGAATAAAGTGGATGGTCGGGAACCTCTGCACCGCAGAACGAAACATGAAGTGCCTACAGAAAAGAAGAGACACACCACACATGAAGTGTTAGCAGTACATACACAGGTGCACAACGGCACACAATAGAGAGGTGTTGATGCTAAACATTCACAGTATTTAGTCTGATGGCAAACAGTGAAGGTCCATTCAGACCTATCTGTTCTTGTGTGTTGCATGAAAACAGCCCATTCATTTTGAATGGGCTGCTAGCGCACAAGAAAGGACGAAAAATCAGGCGAGCGGCATTTCTTCTGACGCACATGCTACTGCTTCGGAGCACTGCAAAGTTTCAGAAGTGTTTGCAAAATGACAACACAACCCACTAACACGTCATGCCATTGCAAACCTGTACTTCAGAAAATGCTAGCTGTCTGGCTGTCATGCTAACCCAATTTCTTCAGTAGTTTGACCATTAACAAGTATGCAGATGACGAATTCTGATTTCCCTGCTCTGTAAACTTGATCTGAGTTGTCTTCACATTTGAGATTTAGGGGTAAGTTAAAGAGTTCCTTTAGCCAAATGTATTTTTAGTTGTGGATATAGTAAGTGATGGCTGTTGTGTAACCTTTGGAAGACATTTATTGCTGGGAGATCAAACCTTTTTATTTATGGTGACCATTGTCAGTGGGATAGAAAGTAATGGCAAATCAGAAATGTTACAGTTGTCACAGGAATAGGAATGGAGGATAAATCTTCCAGTATTGTAAAAAGTGTAAATCCACCACTTCCTGTGAACTCTCTTCAGCACAGACTGCATGGTTTTGCGCTAGACTAGTAAACTTCTTACTTTTGGTCCAAGCCCAAGCTAATCCAAACCCGGAAGTAAGGCTTTAGTGGACACCCAATCAGCTGCAGCCAGGACATTCCCCGCAGCCCCACGTAAACAAAGGGGTGGGATGCTGGTGACATCATTGAGTTAATATGGCCACGTGTCATTTGTTCTATGGCATTGACCTAATTTGGCCATATAAGGTCAATGATGTCACTAGCATCCAGCCCCATATTTATGGGTGGCTGCAGGAAAAGGAATACCCTGGCCGCAGCTGATTGGGCATGCACTGACACCTAACTTCTTTGGACCAATCCTAAACTCATCGCTACTCTGGACCCACTTCTTGATATTAACAACAGTGGACCATGCCTGTGCAATATGTGTTGGCAGGACCACTTTTAGTTTGCACCAGAGGCTCTTGTGACAGGGTGACAAAACAGGAGCACAATTTAAATGGAAGCTGGAGATTTCAAAAGATTGAAAAAGTATTTGGAATTACATTAACATGTCGAAGCTTATATTTGATATTGGTGATTGGGTTTGGGTCTACTTTCATGCTTATTCTTAACACAAAGTTACATTTATTCTTTACATTGTTTACCTCCAGTGCTGGTTGCTCCTGAGAGTAGGCACATAATCTCGATAGGTGGCAACCATGCAGTGTGAAATCTAATTAATACCAGCGCAAAACTAATTATACCTGTAACCTGCTCCCAGCTTCTCCACCCAAAAGAAAATTAAAGGTATTTGGTAAAAGTCTAAATTTAGTACCAGGGGAAATGTGTATATAAACAAGGTAGGCAAATATAACCTTCACCTAATGGTTCACATGTACAGAAGACCAGTATTTTCTACTTACTTGCAAGGGTGAATATCCACAGGGTGTGGGCTGAGATTATACTGACAGGGATCTGTGTTTAGGTCCTGC
The DNA here is from genome assembly GCF_000935625.1 of Nanorana parkeri. Classification (NCBI taxonomy): domain Eukaryota; kingdom Metazoa; phylum Chordata; class Amphibia; order Anura; family Dicroglossidae; genus Nanorana; species Nanorana parkeri. The sequence continues at coordinate 426,730 of NW_017306331.1, read as the reverse complement.
AAATATAAGTGTCAAATATTAGATCTATAAAGTTAGTTCCCAGAGGTTTAGAATACAGGCTGAGCTGGTTATGTACCCAATGAGATGCCTATTGACTCATCAAGCTGTCTCCTCTATGCAGAACAGATGGTCCTTGAAAAAAAAAAAGAAAAAGTCTGGTTGCCGAGCAAAGCCAGTCATATTCTACCCATTGATCTTTTTAAAGTACTTCTGTAGTCCCAGCATATACTATCCTGTTATACCATCAGTATTGTAATAGGGATACATACTATAGTTGTTTTTGAGAATACTGATTGGTTCTATAAGATGTTCTGCTCATTATACATTTTCCAAATAGATAAAACAATTTGTTCACATTCTGGAAATGCCCACATCCTAATTATAAATAGATTTGTCCCATTCTAAAACAGTGTTTACCACTACTCTTATAGCTTTTACACTGACAAGGTTATATAAACCATTTATATACTTATATCTTCCTTTTCCTTTTATTTGATAACCATTTACCATATATTCAGCCTAGGTGAACCTTTGTACAGGTTGACCACAGGCTAGTCACACAAGCTGCTGTGTTTACATTTACAGCACTAGACTTATACAAATAACAAGAGGCCTTTAGTCCTAATTTTACGTAGCCATTCAAGGGCGTACATTGACCAGACCAGGAAATCAACAACAGCCTAACCTAACACTCTTCGCGGCTGGTCGCATGTAATCGCACATGCAGTGGTTAGCCATGGTTAGGGACAGATGAGCGCCCCTGGTCACAAATGGGGGAATTGATCAGTACTTGAACAGACAGAATCTGGATCAGTTGCCCATAGTAACCAATCAGTTTCTCTAATCATCTTGTTAAGTTAAGCTCTCAAAATGAAAGATAGAACCTGATTGATTGCAGTGGGCAACTGCTCCAGTTTTTGTCAATACTGGGGATGCACCGATATCGGTTTTTCGGTATCTAGTGCAAGTACCAATATTTTTTCCGGTACTCGCCAATACTGAATACCGATACCGGAAGTCCCATTAAGGAAGCTGGGTGGCATGTAATGACTCACCGCCCGACTTACCGAATAGCCGGAAAGCCGTCTCCATGTTGCCTCATCACCAGGTGACGTGGAAGCATGGAGCCAGCTTCCTGACCAATCAGGAAGCTGTGCAGCGAGTGATTACCCACCCCCCGGCTTCCTGATTGGCTGAGAAGCCAGAAGTTCTGGTATTGGGATAGGCATCGGTAGCATTTGGGCGAGTACAGGTACTCGCCCAAATACTCTGTATCAGGACCGATACTTGTGCTAGTATCGTATCGGTGCTTCCCTAGTAAATACCCCTCAAGATGTCTGCATACAGAGCCACTCTTTATCCCTAATTGCGGGTAACCACTTAATGTGTGATAACATGTGAATAGCCCTGGACAGTGTCAGCCTATCATTGATTTGTATGGGCAACTGATAGCAAGCACCTGGCCCTACCCGCCACAGAACTACACTGATTTGAGCAGTGTATGGCTCTTGACAGCCATGTGAAGCACAAAGATCCAGTAATGATACCACTAGGTCTAAAACCAGTTATGTAATAAAAAGAAAGGGGTTGGTGGAAGGGGAAGGGAAGATCCAGGGAAGGCAAAATATAAGCAGAATACATTTCTGAGCGTTTATATATCTAATATATATCACACTGAGATGCAAAACAATGGTGGTAATTTAACAAAACTGGAGCAGATAAAATATGGAGCAGTTGCCCATGGCAACCAATCAGCTTCTCTCTTCAGTTTGCTCAGTTAAGATTTGAAAATGAAAGAGAGAAGCGGATTGGTTGCCATGCACAGCTGCTCCAGATTCTGTCTGCTCCAGTTTTGATAAATTCCCAATGCATTTAAATAGGAAATGGAAAAAAGTCCCCATCAAGTTTTGTTTCTGCTTGTCCTATGAGAAGATGTCTTGTTACTTTGTGTCCTGGAGACACAGCAGCCAATCAAAAATCCATTTACTGATTTCACTGTAACAAATGACAATCTGATCTGTTGCACTGAGTTACCAAATTTGCAGGTTATACTTGCTCTTTGCATAGCATTATTGAATAGAACGGTATTGCTGTTCATTTGTATTGCCAGAATATGACAGAATTCCTCTTTGCAAGTATAAAACAAAAATAAAATTCCTCATTTACAATGGGGCCTGTGTGGCAGCCTTGTGCAGCTTGTAATGAAGGGTCTGTACGTTTCACAATTGTTATGTATCTGTCGCCATGGGCAGTTTTATATCGCTCAGAGCCAGGCTGTCAACTGGCTGTATATTAGTGAGAGAACCTTTCACCTTTCCTTTCAGCGGAATATGTGTGTCCTGTTTCACCATGCAGTTGGTAAATAAAAGATAGACATATTTAATGTCACCTTTCCCTCCAGGGTGAGCTACAAATATCAGACGTATAGCTGAGTGCCAGCAATCCTACTCCCTCCTCTTCTGCCTGTCCTCTGCAGATTTGCAGTCAATCTCAGCTCAAATAAATATGTTTTAGCCTGGAAATAATTTAATTTCATGCAAAAAACATATAACATATATATAAAAGGTTCATCTTTATTTGTAATCCAGTAAGAACATTGTCAACCAGAACAGAGTAAACAACAGTCGTCATTTTACAGGGGTACAACACACGAGTAAATCATATGTTTGTCAATTGAATATTCATCACTGATATAGTAAGTCTTGGCAGCAATTTTAAAGGTTTATTAGCTGCCAAGAGCAGGGTTTCTCAACCTTTTTTATGTAACATATCGAGTCCCCCCAGTCTAAGATGTTAAACCGTAAATGTAAAAGACAATGTGTGGCCCCTCCAAAAAAAGATTTTAAGGGATCCCACACAAAAAAGGGGGGTTCTCTTCTTCAAATCAGAGCCCCCCCCCCCTTTCACATCAGAATCCCATCTTTTACATTAGAATCTCCCTTCGCATTAGGACTCCCCCTCTTTTCACACTAGAAGCTCCCCTTTATATCAGGAGCCTCCTTCACTTTAGAGTCTTACCATCACATTAGAATCCCCTTTACATCAGGAGCCTTCTTCACATTAGATTCCTACCATCACATCAGAGCCCACCCTTTGCACCAGGAGCCTCCTTCACATCAGAGTCCTACCATCACATCAGTGTCCCCCTTTGCATCAGGAGCCTCCTTCACGTTAGATTCCTACCATCACATCAGAGCCCACCCTTTGCACCAGGAGCTTCCTTCACATTGGATTCCTACCATAACATCAGAGCCCACCCTTTGCATCAGGAGCCTCCTTCACATCAGAGTCCTACCATCACATCAGTGTCCCCCTTTGCATCAGGAGCCTTCTTCACATTAGATTCGTACCATCACATCAGAGCCCACCCTTTGCACAAGGAGCCTCCTTCACATCAGAGTCCTACCATCACATCAGTGGCCCCCTTTGCATCAGGAGCCTCCTTCACATTGGATTCCTACCATCACATCAGAGCCCACCCTTTGCACCAGGAGCCTCCTTCACATTGGATTCCTACCATAACATCAGAGAAAACAAGGAGGGAAGCGCTACAAACTAAGTGAGAGGGCGTGTTACGGAGCCAGGGAGGAGGGAATGGGAAAAGGTTGGGAGGAGCAGTCTTAATTTCTGTGGCCGAGTGATATGTTCGGCGGTCGATCCAATTTGTTCAGATGATCCCCAGGGAACATGAATATAAATTGCGACGGTGAGGATACGGTGTGAAATAAATCAAAGAAAAAAATCATCAAAGAAAAAAATGTAGAAACTTACTCTTGAGTGAGGGGTGTTGCGAGGTCATCGATGAGGAGTAAGGACAGATGGTGCCACTTCTTCAGGAAAATCCTGACTGCGAATCTTTGTTAAGAGAGTCTTTTTGTCTGTAGTTCTATTGATTGAAGGTGATGGGGAGGCAGAGGCGGTGTACTTCTCAATCGCTAATCTCAGAGAATTTATCCAGACGGGTATGCCCCAGGGGGACTGATCAGAAACTTTCCCAGGTGATATCAGGGATATTTCACACCGTATCCTCACCGTCGCAATTTATATTCATGTTCCCTGGGGATCATCTGAACAAATTGGATCGACCGCCGAACATATCACTCGACATTAGAGTCCTACCTTCACATCAGTGCCCCGCATTGAATCAGGAGCCTCTTTCACATCAGAGTCCTACCATCACATCAGACACTACCATTGAAATGAAACAAGGCTTCATCACTATAAACACCATTAGTTTCCACTTTCAATATCCCATATGGCTGTCTGAGTCAACTCCATGCAGTTCCTAGTCCAGCTGCACTTTACAGGGATGGAAATGATGATTTCTAATACTTCAGTACCTATGGTTCCAGATTTTTATGACATACTGTATACTGTAAATTTGTAGTGCATGGAACATGACCCATTCTGACCAGTAAAAGGAACCTGTGCTCAGGGGCGTCCCTAGACATCTTGCGTCCTGAG